>NC_141219.1:30931388-31011388 GCF_054856515.1 Filicampus tigris
CCACACTGAACAATCGCCTATTCGTAGACTGCTGTCTACCTCTATCCTGGGATATCTACATCTTCTGACGGACAAAACAGGCACAATGATGAACTTGTGTATATATTACTAGAGTCCAGCAAACAACCTCCTATGTTGTCAATGATGATGTGGTGACACTTAACAGTACACACAGAGCAAAAAGAGATTTTGTCAAATTATCTGGTGATTGTTGTACATCCCTCTACACACATTGTCTAATGTATCGTTAACAGAAACCCTTACACTGCTTAGAGCTTACACAGAAAACTCAAAATGTGTATGGAATTGAACCAAACACCTTTTTGCAATGGCTACAGGATACATTGGAAATTGGAAAGGTATAGCTGTCGCTATAGCCGCGATTATCATTAGTATTCTATTTTTATCCTGTTTTTGTATCTCTTTGTGGTATTCCCCTGTGCAAAAATTTGTACTGTCAAATGATGAATTGAAAGTAGCTGCTCATGTTACTGTAGCTATGTCTGAATACCAACAAGTGTACATGAACTTTAATGATGATGATGATTCTACTATTGTGTTATCCTTTTTTGAAGACTTCACAGAAAAGCAAAGCAGTTGTGAATGTTTGATGTTTCCGGGATTACATTGTACATACATGTATTGGACCAGAAACAGCTTTAGTGCTTACTATTTACAGTTTGGCTACTGCTTGGGACGGGTTTTCTCTCCAAACGGTGTGGGGCAGATTTTCCTCCCACTCAAACAATAGCTTTTGGGTGATGAATGGATGTTTATGTTTATATTATTTTAATCATGATATACAGGAGGGAAATGTGAGAGAAATTGACAATTACATTAATATCATGTTAAAAGTTTCATTTCCTTGAATGCCCTGTGGTGAGTGTTTGTTGACCTCACCCACATAGTCTCCATATGCAGTAAAATGTACCGTGCAAAGTGTCAAACAAGAAGCTCTCAGCAGAAGACGTTTAACCGCAGACTGTTGCAAATTGCAGATAAGAGGAAGTACCGCTATTGTCATGTGTCTGTATCTTTGAATGCATGCTGCTTGTACTGAATGAAAAGAGCATGAGGGGGGCACGGAAGCTGACAGACTAGGGGAGAAACCACCTCAAGTGGCCTCCACTGTCCCGCACGTAAGAAAAGTCAATCTTGGCTGGTCTGAGTTGCTTTTTACAGTCCTCTATTAGGCTTGTCTGGGTCTTCCAAGTAGACTTCCCTGACGAGAACGCACACAAAGAGTCAGGATTGGCCCCCATACCTCCGCACCCCTCACATTTAGCACTGGCTCCCCTCAAGGCTGCGTGCTGAGTCCTCTGCTGTTCACCCTCTACACTTCAGACTGCTCCCCAATCCACACCAGCAACACCTTAATTAAGTATGCAGACGACACCACAGTGGTAGGCTACATCACAGGGGGTGATGAGTCCGCTTACCGGGATGAGGTGCAGCAGCTGACCGTGTGGTGTAGAGAAAATAACCTGCTCCTGAACACATCCAAAACAAAGGAGCTCATCATTGACTTCAGGAAAAACAAATCGGATGTTCAGCACATTCTCATTGGTGGGAACTGTGTGGAAAGGGTCAGTGACTTCTGCTTCCTGGGAGTCCACATTGAGGAGAAGCTGACCTGGAATAAAAACACTGCACAGGTGGCTAAGAAGGTACAGCAAAGACTTCACTTCCTGAGAATCCTGAGGAAGAACAACATCAGCCAGAGACTGCTTATGTCTTTTTACCGCTCCATCATGGAGAGCATCCTCACCTACTGTCTGTGCACATGGTTTTCCAGCTGCACAGCGGCAAACAGGAAGGAACTCCAGAGGGTCACCAAAACGGCTGAGAAGGACATTGGGTGCCCACTGCCGACATTAGAAGACCTTCACAGGTCTTACTGCCTCAGGAGAGCCAGGGCCATCTTGAATGACTCCTACCACCCGGGCCATTCCCTGTTTGTGTTACTTCCGTCGGGCAGACGGTACAAGTCCATAAAAACGAGGACAAATAGACTGAAAAACAGCTTTTTTCCAACTGCGTTAAGAACCCTAAACAATCACTCTGTGTAACACGTGAAATATGCTAATGCAACAAGCTCCAGTTTTCAATATTCATATATCTCGCAGTAACCTCTCAGCATGCAATATTCAACTCAGTTGAACTTAATATCTGCTCAATCTGTGTTCTGTAATGTGCCTTTTTTTATTTTTAACAGTGAAAACTATTTATTTATGTGTGGGTGTACATGTATACATGGTACATGTATGTATGTGTATATGTACATGCATATGTGTGTGTATATGCATGTGTGTGTATGCAGATGTGTTTATGTTTTTAGTCTGCACTGAAAGGGCCTGCACTTTACTTTTCGTTGCACTTGTTGTAATGGCAATAAATTTGAATCTGAATCTGAATCTGGTGCAGCATTGTCCGCTATCAAGACAACATCGCCCTCTTGAAAATTTCTCCTAGGTCTTGACCACTTTTGCCGATTCTGGAGTAATGGCATGTACGCTTTGAGCCACCTGGTCCAAAACAGGTCTGCAATATATTGCACCTGATGCCATCTTCTTCGAGTATACTGGTCATCCCGGGAGAAGATTCCAGGAGGAATGCTGGGTTGTGCTTTCAAAAGTAGTAAGTTGTTTGGTGTCAAAAAGTCAAGATCACTGGGGGCGTCTGATGCCAGGGTGAGAGGTCTGCTGTTAATGATAGAATCCACCTCACACATGACGGTTCACATACTCTCATCATCCAGTGACTGTTGTCTGACAATTGTTGTCAAGATCTTCCGTACTGTGTGAATCTGTCTTTCCCACACACCACCGTGATCAGAAGCTGCGGGGCGTTGAAGATCCTCTTCACTCCTTCCTCCATCATTGCATTAGCCATTTTCCGTTGGTTTAATTCTTGAAGAGACTCATGTAGCTCTCTCTCAGTGGCAACGAAATTGGTCCCATTGTCTGACCGCATGATCTTGGCTTGACCTCTTCTGCATACAAAGCGGCCGAGTGCATTTATGTATGAGTCGGTGTCCAGACTATGGGCAATCTCGATGTGGACGGCCCTTGTGGCGAGGCTGGTAAAGAGTACGCCATACTACTTTACATGGCTTGTCCCCTCTTGACCTCGAAAGGCCCAAAAAAGTCCACCCCTACGTTCATAAACGGAGGCTGATCTGGTGTGATGCAATTCAATGGCAGATCTGCCATTTTCTGCTCTCCTGTCCTACTGTTGAGCCTTCGGCAGAAAGTACATCTTGAAATGATGCCTCTGATTGCTGAAGTTACTTGAGATATCAAATACCTTGTGCACAGCTTGGCCAACATGTAGTTACGTACGCAATGTCCTATTTCTTTGTGGATGTGTTGCAAGATAAGGGCAGCGATCGAAGAACTCCAGCAAAGAATTGCAGGGTGCTTTGTCTCTTCTGGCATTGACAGTTTGGAGAGAAGTCCGCCTATCTGCATGATTCCATCCTTCAGAAAGGGATCCAGTTTGTAGATTGGACTAGTCTTTCTCAAATGTCCACTGTTTCGTAGACTTAACATTTCTTCCGGGTAAGTTTGTTGCTGACTAACCCATATCAGCTCGTTCTCAGCATCTCCTAGGTCAGGGGTGTCAAAGTCAAATGAAAGGGCCAAATAAAAAATTTGGCGACAAGCTGAGGGCCGGACTGATAGAATGTTCATTTAAATTTTTTTTAAATGTCCAGATTGGATTGGGTCCTTCGCGCCTGCTGATGATGTCACGCTTTATATATCTGTAATATATTTCTTTGCGTCTATGTTTGTCACCCCCCTGGCTGTTGTGTTTTTATCTTTGGAGTTACTAAATAAAAAATAAAATAAAGTACATTACTGCTACTTTTGCGAGGCAGCTCGTACGTCACTTCCGTTTGCGTTTCTCCTGCCAAACTGGAAACAATTTTCTGGTTGACTTGGGCTGCAAGATTGTATGAACTGTACATGATGTGAAGTAAAACGGAGAGGATCATATGATTGGTATGATGTCTCCAGCTGACCCTATTTTAAAGTGGCAAGGTATGAATGTGAGTGATCCTGTCAGAAAACACAGGCCCGTATTCCACTTGACACGTCTATTTATTGTGGTCTGCAACAACACAGACAAAGAATAACCTAGCAACATCATTCAATGCATATCCATTTGTTAACAATATGCCTAAACATTAAAATTCACTGTATTAAGAAATTAATCAGCCAAACAATACATACAATACACATTCACACGTTTCGTCACTAGAATAGTTCGCATATGAGCCAAAATAACTAACTAGTGTTCATCAACGTGACATCACTCACGAGAAAAGGCTATTATGTACAGCAGTTACCTGACACAAACTTAAATGATTAAACTCACCTTTTAACATTTACACACAACAACAAACGTGGTGAAACACGGGCAATCTGCAACTACTGAGTTTGCTGGCACGATCAAACTACGAGCTGTGTCGAAGGAGGAAAGAGAAAAAAAAAAGTCACTCACTATCAATGCTTAGAGCTCGAATAGCGTTCAATGCCTGCTCACAGTGGGGGACATCTCAGCACTACGTTGAAACTCAATCAAATTTATCAAATGCCAACAATTACTAATAATAAAACAACATGAGGGTTCTAACACTAAGTATTTCTAAAAGTGTGTTTTACTCCAAATAACTTTTCACCACAATGCGATTCTGAAAGCCACGAAAAGTGACGTGAAGTCTTCAGTCAGCATGTAAAACAGTCATGGGGTGGCAAACATTGATGCAAAGAAATATATTACAGAAATAGTGTAACGAATTGGGTTATCTGTGTTGTGGTCGAATTTGTGTCATGCTAAGTTGTTTTGTTTCCGAGGTTAATGAATGCATCGTGCGGCTTGCTGGATGGGAGGGCATGGGAGCGAGAGTAGCGGAGGACGAACAGGAGAGCCGTTGCTCTTTTTTGACTGAACGGTTGTCGTACTGTATTGGCGTCCGCTGCGGCCCGTATTAGCCGGTTGGACTAATAAAAACATGATAATTAAACTACATCTGATGGCGTGTTCTTTGAAGTCGCTAAAATATATTTTAAGCGTGACGTCTTCGGCAGGCGCAGAGGACCCGATCAGATCTGCAACCCACACCGGCTTACTGCGGGCTGCGAGCTGGATCTAATAATAAAGCACTATCATCCCAGGGGCCGTAAAAAACCTTCTAGCGGGCCGGATGTGGCCCGCGGGCCTTGGCTTTGACACATGTGTTCTAGGTCTTCTATGGTGAGCAAGGTTGGCTGAAGTGTCATCCTAAATTTTTTCATGTGCTCTGTTGCCAGCTTCTCCTGTTGGTTTCGCTGGCTCTCGGTCAATCTGATTTTGTCTATGAAGACCTTCCTTTCTTCCCTCAGGTGCAGCAGCAACTGCTTCAGCTTGAAAATCCACGCCACTGCTCTTTTCAGCTTTGTCCATTGAGAGCAGTACAGGACTAACTCATTCAATACCAGCACGTTTTCCTGTCCATCCTCTTCAACCTTCACAGCACAAGACTTGACCTCAGGGTCATCTTGGGGTAGGTCTTTCACATAAAGCACTTCAGGCCAACCTTTCTGAGATCTCAGAAGGAAACTTGGGCCTAGCAACCACGTCTTGCTTTCAATAAAATCCTTCACTCTCATTCGCCTGTAGGCTTGGTCCGCTGGGTTGTCTCTGGACTTCACTTAATACCACTGGGAAGGATGGCTATGTTCTCTTATCAGTGTCATTCTCTTCACACTTCATAGAGGCCCGTGTTACCCCCAAGCCTAAGGCAGTTCGGACTGCGTAGGGACCACCTCCTTCACTATGAATCACCTACCATGGCTCCATGGCCTTCGGGACGTTGGGGCCTATGAGCAGGCCGACTTCAGAATTGATCTGACGCAGAGACACATCTTTCAGGTGAAGCCAATATGCAGTGTCTTCCTGCTTGGGTATGTTCTCCTTCTGAAATGGAATGAATGTGGGTGTGTACCCTGGGCAGGTCTATGTATGTCTTCCTCCACCGCACACACTTCTAAGTCTGACAGGACAAATGTCTTCAACACATTACTATCATCTGCCCTGCTACAGCTCATGGTGTTGAGAAGAATTTGTGTTGGTCTGCCCCTGAGTTTCAGCTTTCGTAAATCTTCAGTGCAAAAGCTTGTGGTGCTGCCAGGATCCATAAAAGCATATGTTTTCACATATCTATCACTCCTCTTGGATTTGACCTTGACAGGCAAAACATCTAACACACATTGCTTTCAGCCCCAATGTAGGATCAAGCTTCATTAGGCACACAGGCGTTGGAGATTTCCTCACTCTCGGGGCTGTTTTTCAGCAGCTACGCTCTCATTTTTTCATATCATGTCGTCTTTCTTCTCCATGTGCAACAGGTCTGGATGTAATTGCGAACATGTTTGACACCTTGTTTTCTCTTTGCACTCTTTGCTGAGGTATCCTGGGGAAAGACATCCGAAGCAAAGGCCTTTGAATTTCAGAAAATCCAATCTTTTCTGAAGTGGTTGTTCTCAAATTGTTCTGCAAAATGTTTTGCCTGTTATATTTTGTTCCTTTTCTTGTGGTGATTCAACTCCTGTAGTAAAACTGCAATTTCCCTTCTGACTACTTTTCTTGGCATGATTACTCCCTTTGTTGCATGAGGCTCTGACATACTTCCAAATAGGGGATTTGTGACGATCTTTGCCTGCCGATCAATGAACTCGACCAAGGCTGAGAATCTTGCACGTAGGCGGTCACTCTCCACGGTCACGTAATTTATAGGGAAGCTTAGAAAGAACAGCTCGTATATTAGTGTGGTTGTCCATTTTCTCCATAAACTCCAAGTCTCCCATTGTGTTCTTGCAGCCAGTCAGGAACAGCACATTGGCATTAAGTGCTTTACCATCTTCTTGTTTGATGCTAGGCCAATTCAATGCCTTCCCCATCTTGCCATCTTTAACTCATTGCCGTAGTATTTCTTCAACAGCCATCTAGCTTCCTTATAGCCTTGTTTAGATGGCATATGCTCACAGCTACGGACTAGCCCCACCGGTATGTTGCTCTAAGTAGTAGAACATGTCTTGATAGGTATCAGCTTTGCTCTCAACAGCATGTTCGAATAATCTAATGCTCTAACAAGGTTGAAGACTCGCCTGTTTACTGCTACCTTGGAGTAAAAGCATTTTTACTCATCAAATTTTACTCAAAATCTGCACTGTAGCTTTAATTTTAATGTGTTTTTGATTTGCTGTTTTTAATCATGTTTTATATTCTTCTATTAAAATGCTTTGATTGTGATTTAATTGTATTTTAATATTCTGTGTGAAGCACCTTGAGTTGCTTTGTTGCTGAAATGTGCTGTACAAATACACTTGCCTTGCCTAAAGTGAGCTTGTTATTGAAAAATCTGGACGCTATCGGTCCTTTCCGTCAGCGTAACTTTAAGACTGAACAGTTTTGTATGATAGAATCTTATTGTCCATGCAATGCCATAACATGTATCTATGTAATATTTTGTGTATGTAGGACTACAAAGTTATAAAGTTACAGGGAACATACTTAAAACAAATGGTTGTCAATTTAGTTTGAGTTCAGCAGACAATTATTATGCACACGTAAAAAGTAAAGTTTAAATAATTCCTTGATTGTGATAAGTTAATTTAATTTGAGTATACAATAATATATTTTTACTGTGAAGTTTTGTGTCTTTACATGCAGGAACAATCATCAGTTATAACGCTCAGACATGGATGATTAACTAAAGCAAAAGAAGAACATTTAGGTTGTTCTTAATGTTTCGCAAGCGATAGTTCATTAAACATACAGATTTTCCTAATGTACTTGTATTTGTTTGAAATAAAATTTAAAAAAACAACAAGTTATTGTATTAGTTGTACTGTACTCCGATTTTATTGGTCCAGTCCACTTAAAATCATATTTGACTGTATGTGGCCCCAAACTTCAGTGAGGCTGATCTCACTAAATGCTTCTTTTAATGGTCTCTCCTGCCATCTACTGGATGTGTTAAGTACTGAAATTGAACGAATACTGATTGAAGACAAATGAGTGAAGTATTTCATGGTTTTATGTTTCATAGATAGAATTTTGATGACTATAGTTTTCAGCCTAACAAAACCCCAAATTCAGTATCTCAAGAAATGATTTTTCAGAAACAATCCAAAGAGTTTAGATATTAAAAAAATTAAATAAATAGAGGAATTTGCCTTCTTAAAAAAGTAAATGAATTTACTAATTAGCAGAGCTGGGCACTTGACCCTTTTTTGCCGGCCCGGCCGTGACCCTCCACCCTTGACCTGGGTACCCTTCATGGCCGCAACGCCCCACCTCCCCTTATTGATAAAAATGATCACCCCCCCCCGCCCCGTTCCGCCCTCCGCCCCCCCCAAAAAAAGTGTCCGTGATTGACGCCGTCGCGGGAGGGATGCTAACGGCAGAGGCTTTTTAAGGGTCATTAGCTGGTTTAAAATGCGCCACTAGTACTTTACTACTTACCCAACTGCGTGTGCTTACTTCCATTGCGAGCCCCGGGGTTGGTTTTGTCGTATTGTATAATTATTTGGTGGCCAGAAGTCGCATTCAACAAGTTATTTATTTTTCACACTTCCCTTTGTTCACGGCCTTTAAAATAAAAGCATACCAGCAAATCACTATACCATGGGGCGTTAATCATAAATGATGTGGTAAACCGATTTAAACTGGACATGACGTAACAAAAGGGGCGGGGCTTATGGACTACAAAATGACGTCACACTTTTTACTTCCGGACTACAAACCCGCGGAATATTACGATTTTTTTTACAACATACTGTATAACACTTGGTTTCCCAAGAACTCAAATCACAGCAAATTTGCCAACGAATGTTTTCAATCTCATTCAAACAAACTAAATAAGCAGGTCAACAGGCATTAAAAACAACATTAACTGAACATAAACCAAAGATAGCATATTGAATTATTTATAAGGAATGGAGGACAATGGCAGAGACACTTGCCTTTTCAAAATCAAAGATAGACCTTACATCTACAACTGAAAAACAAGCTACTTGCCAATGTTGAATAAATCTCCATCGCACTTGTACTTAAACTTCGAATATCAGGTTAACAGATTCCAAAACAGTACAATACAATAAACTTGAACAACAGACTCTCTCCTGTTGTCCGCAATGATTTACTTAATACAATAGGATTTCATGCTGAAAAACTCCCATTGTTCCATACGCCACATAAATCAGTACATCAAAGAGCCTCTGCTAGTACAACCAAGCTCCTGCGATTACCCTTAATTACCAATAAGTGTCAAATATCAAAGCTACGCATCTATCAATACAATACAATACAACACAATTTTATTTATATAGCACATTTCAAAACAGCTAGAGCTGTAACAAAGCACTTTACGTACAAACCACAAAATAGCCATCATACAACAAAATGGAATCAATAAAAAAACACTATATACAATAGACACCAGAAAATCTGCCAGTCTCAGGTCGGATCAAAAGCCAGAGAATAGAAATATGACTTCAACCGGGTTTTAAAGGTGGGCAGAGAGGGGGCTTGCCTAATATCAAATGGAAGGTCATTCCAAAGGGAAGGACCAGCAGCCGAAAAGGTTCAATCCCCTCTGAGGCTCCTCTTGGACCTCGAACAGCGCCCGGTCCGCAGACCTGAGGCTGCGGGAAGGTGCGTAGGAGTGGAGGAGGTCAGAGAGGTACGCTGGGGCGAGGCCATTCAATGATTTATAGAAAAATAGGAGAATCTTAAATTAAATTAAATACCATTATGCTTCACATTAAAGGTTTTGAATCCTTCAATAATCCACTATTTATCTCCTTCGTAATCTTATGTCCACCAAAGTCTCAAATTATAGTGTCCAAACATGCTCGTACACACACATCAGGAGAGAGAGAGCGAGAGAGATACCGAGAGAGACAGAGATAAAGCGGTGAAGGGATAAGTAAGAGAAATAAAATAAAACTAGAAATCCATCCATTATCGATACCGTTTATCCTCACAAGGGTCGCGGGGCGTGCTGGAGTCTATCCGAGCTGTCTCCGGGCAGTAGGCAGGGGATACCCTGAATTGGTCCAGCTAATCGTAGGGCACACAGAGACAAACATCCGCACTCACAATCACACCTAAAGGGAAATTTAGAGAGTCCAATCAACTTACCATGCATGTTTTTGGAATGTGGGAGGAAACCGGAGCACCCGGGGAAAACCCACGCAGGCACGGGGAGAACATGCAAACTCCACACAGGGAGGTCGGAGCCGGGATCGAACCCACGACCTCTAAACTGTGAGGCGGACGTGCTAACCAGTCGACCACCGTGCCGCCAAAACTAGAAATGATCTTTGTAATTTAAGAGGGTTAGGGTTAGGGATATTTAAACAAATCTATCTATGGATATAATGAATACCTCAAATTTACCAGGTTTTATCAGGAGATATGAGTGATAGGTGCTTATGTTAACTGGAACAAAAGTCCTTCACATTGATTGCTTTTGGGGAACATAAACTCCTTTATTGACCTTTATTGATGCCAATGAAATCCTAAAAAAAAAAATAGCTTCATGCAACACAATATGAAAAGTCAACTTAATGACATACAACATAGTGGGCAGCAAAAAAAGGAGGAAAAAAGTTGTAGACCAAACAAACGGCCCTTCTTATCAGCTGAAGGGAGCAGAGAGACTCAGAGAGTTTGAGTATTGGAAAGAAAAGAAAAAAAAGGACAAGCTTGGGCTAGAAGCCACACACTAGTTGCGTGACATTGCATGTACAGCATAACCAGTCACACACACTCCTCTCACTCAGACTCCCTTTCAAAAGCTTTCCCCTATTAACTCACTCACTGCCATTGACACATTTATTTGTTTTTTCACAGTCCAGCCAATCAACCCCAGGAACTTATTGATATATATTTTTTCAAATATTCTTTCAAAGGTTAGGGGTAAAAGAGGGTCTGAAAATGGCTGGCAGTGAATGAGTTAAAAGAGCAGCCATTCTTGCTTAGACCACCATCTGCTTTAAACTCTGCTAGATTTTAACGTAATTAGTTTTTTCCCCATTACCGTAACACTTTGGGATGTTCCTCCGCCTAACAGCAATGCCCCCTCATTTTATTTCCTCTCTCCTTTTATCACCCCTCCTTTTTTTACAGCTGTCTCGAACACACAACAGTCAAGTTCATAGCATTGCCGCAATGTAGACCAAACGTTTCAAGGTGGGGAGTTCCACGTCTTCCCACCTCAATCTGACACTCAAAATTCAGAACTTAACCCTTTAATGGCCGGACCAAGAAATTGTCTTTGAAAATGTTTTTCCTTACATTTCCTGGTTATTAGGGACTCAAACTTCCCATGGGCTCACCACCAGTGGGAGGGGCCAAAGGGGTCGGGTGCTGTGCGAGCTGGGCGGCAGTCATAGGCAGGGACCTTGGTGGTCCAATCCCCGGCAGCAGAAATTAGCTCTTGGGACATGGAATGTCACCTCTCTGGCAGGGAAGGAGCCCGAGCTGGTGTGTGAGGCTGAGAAGTTTGGACTAGATATAGTCAGGCTCACCTCCACACATAGCTTGGGCTCCGGTACCAGCCCTCTCGAGAGGGGTTGGGCACTCTTCCACTCTGGAGTTGCCCAAGGTCAGCGGCGCCGTGCAGGTGTGGAGATACTTATTGCCCCCCGGCTCGACGCCTGTACATTGGGGTTTACCCCGGTGGACGAGAGGGTAGCCTCCCTCCGCCTTAGGGTGGAGGGACGGGTCCTGACTGTTGTTTGTGCTTATGCACCAAACAGCAGTGCAGAGTACCCACCCTTTTTGGAGTCCTTGGAGGGTGTGCTGGAGAGCGCTCCACCTGGGAACTCCAAGTTTCTGATGGGGGACTTCAATGCTCACGTGGGCAATGACAGTGAGACCTTGAAGGGCGTGATTGGGAGGAACGGCCCCCCCGATCTGAACCCGAGCGGTGTTCGGTTACTGGACTTCTGCGCTCGTCACGGATTGCCCATAAATAATACCATGTTCAACATATGTGCACTTGGCACCAGGATACCCTCGGTCGCAGTACGATGATTGACTTTGTAGTTGTATCATCGGATTTGTGGCCGCATGTTTTGGACACTGGGGTGAAGAGAGGGGCGAGCTGTCAACTGATCACCATCTGGTGGTGAGTTGGCGCCGATGGCGGGGGAAGATGCCGGTCCAACCTAGCAGACCCAAACGTATTGTGAGGGTTTGCTGGGAACGTCTGGCAGAATCCCCTGTCAGAAGGAGTTTCAACTCCCACCTCCGGCAGAAATTTGCCCACGTCCTGGGGAGGCGGGGGACATCGAGTCTGAGTGGACCATGTTTCATGCCTTCATTGTTGAGGTGGCCGCAGCCGTAGCTGTGGCCACAAGGTGGTCGGTGCCTGTCGTGGCGGCAATCCCCAAACCCGCTGGTGGACACCAGTGGTAAGGGATGCTGTCCAGCTGAAGAAGGAGTCCTATTGGGCCTTTTTGGCCTGCGGGACTCTGGAGGCAGCTGACAGGTACCGGCTGGCCAAGCAGAGTGCAGCTCTGGCGGTTGTGAGGCAAAAACTCGGGACACCATCCGGCGTCTCAAGAGGGGAAAGCAGTGCACCATTAACACTGTTTATAGTGGAGATGGGGTGCTGCTGACCTCAACTCGGTACGTTGTGGGTCAGTGGAGAGAATAGAGAAGACCTCCTCAATCCCACCGACACACCTTCCACTGAGGAAGTAGAGCCTGGAGACTCTGAGGTGGGCTCTCCCATCTCTGGGGTTGAAGTAACCGAGGTAGTCAAAAAGCTCCTCGGTGGCAAAGCCCCGGGGGTGGTTGAGATCCGCCCGGAGTTCATAATTGCTTTGGATGTTGAGGGCCTGTCATGGTTGACACGCCTCTACAACATCGCGTGGACATCGGGGACAGTGCCTCTGTATTGGCAGACCGGGGTGGTGGTCCCCCTATTTAAGAAGGGGGACCGGAGGGTGTGCTCCAACTACAGAGGAATCACACTCCTCAGCCTCCCTGGTAAGGTCTACTCAGGGGTGCTGGAGAGGAGGGTCCGTCGGAAAGGTCAAATCTCGGATTCAGGCGGAGCAATGTGGTTTTCGTCCCGGCCGTGGAACAGTCGACCAGCTCTACACCCTCAGCAGGGTCCTTGAGGGTGCATGGGAGTTCGCCCAACATGTGTTTTGTGGACTTGGAGAAGGCGTTCGATCGCGTCCCTCTGGGAGTTCTGTGGGGGGTGCTTCGGGAGTGCGGGGTACCAAGACCCCTGATAAGGGCTGCTCGGTCCCTGTACCACCGATGTCAGAGTTTGGTCCGCATTGCCGGCAGTAAGTCAGATTTGTTTCCGGTGAGGGTTGGACTCCGCCAAGGCTGCCCTTTGTCACAGATTCTGTTCATAACTTTTATGGACAGAATTTCTAGGCGCAGTTGAGGGGGTCCAGTTTGGGAGCCTCAGTATTGCATCTCTGCTCTGCAGATGATGTGGTGCTGTTGGGTTCTTCAAGGCGCGATCTCCAACTCTCGCTGGAGCGGTTCGCAGCCGAGTGTGAAACGGTCGGAATGAAAATCAGCACCTCCAAATCTGAGACCATGGTCCTCAGTTGGAATAGGGTGGCGTGCCCTCTCCAGGTCGGGGATGGGATTCTGCTCCAAGTGGAGGAGTTCAAGTATCTTGGGGTCTTGTTCGCGAGTGAGGGTAGGATGGAACGGGAGATCGACAGGCGGATCGGTGCAGCGTCTGCTGTGATGCAGACCCTGTATCGGTCTGTCGTATTGAAGAAGGAGCTAAGCCGAAAGGCGAAGCTCTCAATTTACCGGTCGATCCACGTTCCTACTCTCACCTATGGTCATGAGCTGTGGGTCATGACCGAAAGAACAAGATCTCGGATACAAGCGGCCGAAACGGGTTTACTTCGCAGGGTGTTTGGGCTCTCTTTTAGAGATAGGGTGAGAACTTCGGCCATCCGGGAGGGACGCAGAATCGAGCCACTGCTCCTCCGCGTTGAGAGGAGCCAGTGGAGGTGGCTCGGGCATCTGATAAGGATGCCTCCTGGACGCCTCCCTGGTGAGGTGTTCTGGGCATGTCCCACCGGCAGGAGACCCCGAGGACGACCCAGAACACGCTGGAGAGACTATGTCTCCCGGCTCGCCTGGGAACGCCTTGGGATCCCTCTGGAAGAGCTGGAAGATGTTGCTGGGGAGAGGGAAGTCTGGGCTTCCCTGCTGAAGCTCCTGCCTCCGCGACCCGACCTCGGATAAGCGGAAAATAATGGATGGATGGATGGATAGGGACTCAAATAACAAAAAAACATGTACATTTTTAAAAAATACCTAAAATTGTAGTTTTTATGAACCTGTCCCAAACGGCATCGCTGGCCAAACTGTGACAAAATAAATTTTAGTTACAAAATATGCAGAGCCATGTGAAATCTTGTTTTTCGATTATTTATTGACTATTTCAAAAGAAATTTCACATCAACCTTGCTCAGTTGGCCACAAACAATAAATAAGCAAAGACATTTTCATAAAATAGCAATACTTTGAACAATGCTTTGGGATTCAAGCAACATCTGTTCTCTTTCTTTTGGTATGTTGCAAAGCATGGATTGCTTGCCTTGAGACAGAGGAAGGATGTACATATAGGATGAAATCCCACTGCATTGCTAAGGAGGTTACACACTTGTTGTCATTCTACTTGACCTCAACAATCCCCTCTGAAGATTTGTAGCTTGGCCTTTCTTGTTCAGCTCATTGTCCTTCATCAAGGGAGTTCCACCAGTGCAGTTTTCACGAGCTGTGCCGATGCATTTCACACAAAAACTTGATTCCAGATCCTTGAACAGGCTGTAACTCATGAAGAAGTTGTCGCAAAAGACAACAGACAGTCTTGGCTCAGGGATGGTCTTGCAGAGGGTCCGCACCACTTTGGCTCCCAGCAGAAGCTTCTTTTCTTCCACAATTAGTGTGACATTGAAGAAGGTGAAGGCTCGTTGGTAGAGTAGCAGGTCATGGATGATTCCAGAAGTACTGGTCCGACTGTAGATGTTGAAGCCAAAATGATGAGGTTTGTTTCGGATGAACTGACGCGATTTCCTGCTCTGGTGCCTTTGTAAGGGACCATGACCTCATTCACTGACTGCTTGAAGGTAGATGGGATTTCGAGGCACTGCTTTCGCAACATGTCAAACAGTGACAGGATCTTGTAGAAATGATCGGGGCTCTCTGCAACTTGCTGGTTGACATTGAAATGGATGAAACGACGTAGCATCTTGAAGCAGTTTCGTGGCATGATTTCTGCAGTCACGGGGAAACGTGATTCCATGGCCCAGTAGTCTTCAATGGCAGGAAATAAAAAAACTCCCATAAATAGTAACATAGCCAGGAAGTGTTGCATCTCTGCAAATGCTTGTGTTGATTGGATTTTCCATTTGTTGAGCAGAATAGAGACTGGTGTGGTAGACTATGTGCCTGATCATCTCATTCGTGAAAATCGTTTTGAAGTTGGCGAAAGGTGCCTTCACTTCTTTAGGGAGGTCGAATATTTTTTCTGGAACTAGGAATGGCTCAACTAGATACTTGATCTACAGGCAAAAAGTGTTGTTGATATTCAACAAGGCCCATAGACTTGCCTTTGTCTACAGAAATCAGAAAGGTTCAGTGACTGATTTACACATGGTGAGTGAAACCACTAATTTTGCACTGATCGTCGTGAAAACAGAAACCAGGGATTTGGCTGGTAAATGTGAAAACATTTCCTCAAGGTGGCAAATTACTGGGTAATTGAAAAATAGATCTACACCACAAATACAGATACATGCATACAGACAAATTTCTCAGCAATTTTTACGTGAGATTAAAAATAGATTAATTAGATCATTTAATTACAGATCATAATTAATTAATCTCTCATTTTTTTAAATCTATTGACAGCATTGACATATCACCCATCCATCCATCCATTATCTATACCGCTTATCCTCACAAGGGTCGCGGGCGTGCTGGAGCCTATCCCAGCAGTCTTCGGACAGTAGGCGGGGGACACCCTGAATTGGTTGCCAGCCAATCGTAGGGCACACAAAGACAAACATCCGCACTCACAATCACACCTAGGGGCAATTTAGAGTGTCCAATCAACTTATCATGCATGTTTTTGGAATGTGGGAGGAAACCGGAGCACCCTGAGAAAACCCACGCAGGCACGGAGAGAACATGCAAACTCCACACAGGGAGGCCGGAGCCGGGATCGAACCAACGACCTCTGAACTGTGAGGCGGACGTGCTAACCAGCCAACCACCGTGCTGCCCGAGCGACATATCAACATTACCTTAATTTTTTCACACATAAATCGATTTAAAATGAAATATAAATGTTATATATTCAGGCAATACAAAGGTAATGCGCGTGGGGGAGAGTAACTAGGTGTTTAGGAGTATTGCTGATTTGTACTTCAATAATTATGTTTGCTATGAGTTTGGTTCGGGTGTTTTGTTATTTTTGGCTGATGGGTTCCGGACCTTGTCTAAATGGATTTATAATGATGCTATATATATGATGTATTTATATACATTTGAAGTATTTGTTGTATGTAGGGGTTAATTTTTGTTAATATCTTTAGTAATTTTTACCACACATGAAGAATAGAGATATAAATTAGGAAAAAATGGAGAAGGGGTGGAATTTAATTAGTCTTAGACTTCTTCATACTCTCTTTTGAGCATGGAAGACTTTTTAAGTGTGCTTTGGCTAATATTTGCTTGTTGTTGTTATTACTATTATTTTGATCTTTAATTCTATTTGTTTTTAGCAGTAACTGTTGTTATTATATATTTTCTTATACTTATCTTCCTTCTCTTTTGCTCGATGTCAGGGCGTCTTGATTGACAGAAATCTTTATACAATCAAGGGCTCAATGTTATGTTACGTACATGTATATGTTATGTTATGTTACGATACGAATGCGTTGCATTGCGTTACGTTATGGTTAAGGTTTTGTTTTTTCTCATGACTGTCTTGCTATGGGCGGCACGGTGGTCGACTGGTTAGCACGTCCGCCTCACAGTTCAGAGGTCGTGGGTTCGATCCCGGCTCCGGCCTCCCTGTGTGGAGTTTGCATGTTCTCCCCGTGCCTGCGTGGGTTTTCTCCGGGCACTCCGGTTTCCTCCCACATTCCAAAAACATGCATGGTAAGTTGATTGGATACTCTAAATTGCCCCTAGGTGTGATTGTGAGTGCGGATGTTTGTCTCTGTGTGCCCTGCGATTGGCTGGCAACCAGTTCAGGGTGTCCCCCGCCTACTGCCCGAAGACAGCTGGGATAGGCTCCAGCACGCCCCGCGACCCTTGTGAGGAGAAGCGGTACAGATAATGGATGGATGGATGGATGTCTTGCTATGGTGCCAGACTTTCTCAGACGAGGACAATGATTGAATGTCCCGTGAGAGCTCAAAGCTCATATTAATTGATAGACAGAAACAAGGGACATTTTGGCGGGAGATATAGTTGAATTTATAAAGGTAAATGTACTTTCAGTAAGTTTTCATTTTGTTGGGTTAACAAACATGCCTTGTTTTTGTTTTGGTTCGCGATGTAAGTGTGAGTTATTTTGTCAGTCTTCAATTGTATGTCAATCTGTAATTACTTTGTTTAGGAGCACAGAAAGACAATATTACAACCAATCACTACTAAATGTTGAAGGTATATACTGTATATAAAAAACAAGAAACAATACCTTTTTTTGTGGGGGGGAATCGAGTCATTATGGAATTGACCAGTGGAAATGCATTAAAATGTATGCATTTGGTATGTGGTTATTTTACAGCACAGAGGATCCACATATTATTCACTTATACTAGAAAACTTTTTATATGGGATCAAGAGGTCAACAAATACGTTCTTGCATCCATGTGAAAATGGCAGAAAAATTACAGCAATAAAATTTTCCGCAGGGTGACAGGGCATGGCCACCCCTGGCCACTCTGCGGTTCCCAACCTGAGGAAAGGTGAAAAAAAATGGGGGGGGGGGGGGTTAGGGGCTCGGGGGCAGTGTTTAGAATACATCTTAAGAAGAGCTGTGTTTTTGCTTTTGGGATTTAAAATGTGAATGTTTTGGGATGATGAGCATCGGTTTGGGGAGATAAAACTGTTTGCTTTTTGATTGTTTTCAATTAATACATTCTTTTTTCCATTTTTAAGGAAAACATATCCTTAAGACAGGAAATACTTATAATAATTGGTGAGGAAAATTTATTAAATAGTTCTTTATCTATTTACCAAGTGATTTGTATTAAATTTAACTAGGCTGGACAATAGACATTTTGTGAAATCAAGACTATACCATCACCTCTGACTTGACAAGTTTTAAGGGACAAGACATTGTTTCATAATATACCAGACTACAGAAGCTGTTTGACATCACAGGTCCAGGATTCTCAACCATGTCCAGAAGGAACAAGAGGAGCTACATCACAGGGATTGGATGGGCAAATTAACACAAAAATTTGGCACACGCTGGCTGAATTGAGGAAATGCTCGCACAAATGGCGGACACGCCAGAAGGGAGGTTCCTGAGTGGAATTGGAAAGCACCTTTTTGGGGAGTGAATTAAATACTAATCAAGTGAATAAAGGTGTGAATGTGTATGATATTTGAGAGAATGTTTAAGGGGCGGGCCCCCAGGAAAGAAAACCTGATTTGGGGACCGACAAGCCCTCTTCAGCACTGGGGAGGCAATGGTTCGTGGGACTGATTAACCCATGATCTCATTACATCCCTACATACTGATTTTCAATATTGCTATGAAAAAAAAAAACATCTTTGACCCACCAAATGTATCCATCAAGTAAATGAATAATTGGATTGTAAATGGACAAATGACAAGACAGGTGTTGATGAACCTGAAAATTGACTAAGAATTATTGCCTCCCAATTGGAGTGGAATATGTGGGTGAGAGTCATTATTAACACTTAAAATTTGATTGAGATCCTAAATGATAGTTAGCTGGAAGATGTAGAATGTCCTCTTTATGGGTTAGACATTGTCCATAACCGTCTGAATAAAAACAGTGTTTTATTTTGATTTCATGTCACATGAATGTTCAACATTTTTGAAAATATCAAAGCGTTATCAAGGAATTGGTGTTGACATAGTTGCTAAGATAATTTTTAAAAAAGTGGTGGAGTTTCAATTATAATACAAATATAATGAGAAAATTGTCATTTTGTTTTGAAAGTATTTTTTGAAAGGTGGACTATTTGATATGACCTTGGCAAATCTAGACGTGCAAAATAATTTTTTAGTAATTAAATAATTCTCTGACCAATTAACTGAAATTTGATTAGTTCATGAGCTGTTACGATACTTTGCAGACATCGATGGATGAACAAAAACATTAAGGAAATAATAATAACAAATAATTTTTGTGAACAGAAAATAAAAAGGAATTAAAAATATGGCAAGGTAAAGCAGTATAAACTTATCTAGTCCTACCCCTTATGTGAGATTCAACTTTTCCTCTAATATTCAGTACAGTATTCAAGAATAAATAAGTACAAAAAAAATAAGCAAACTATGATTACTACAATTGTACAATACTTTCTAAAGATGTGGTTATAAATTTAAAAAGCTATAACTGTTATACTACCAGGCCGCCCTGTCGGAGGGGCATATCATTATGCCTGTCCCGGAGGTTCCAAGGCCGGAGGACTTCAACGAGGAGAACGACATCGTCTAGCTTAGGGTCCACAATAACTGATTTAACATATAGGTTGGCGGCACGGTGGTCGAATGGTTAGCACGTCCGCCTCACAGTTCAAAGGTCGTGGGTTCGATCCCGGCTCCGGCCTCCCTGTGTGGAGTTTGCATGTTCTCCCCGTGCCTGCGTGGGGTTTCTCCGGGTACTCCGGTTTCCTCCCACATTCCAAAAACATGGTAAGTTGATTGGACTCTCTAAATTGCCTAGGTGTGATTGTGAGTGCCTAGCTGTGATTGTGAGTGCGAATGTTTGTCTCTGTGTGCCCTGCGATTGGCTGGCTACCAATTCAGAGTGTCCCCCGCCTACTGCCCAAAAGACAGCTGGGATAAGCTTCAGCACGCCCCGCGACCCTTGTGAGGATAAGCGGTATGGATGGACATATAGGTTGATTTTGCTTGCCCATGTGCTTATGTCCTTCATTGCTCGCTTCGGATACACCAATAAATAACACGCAACCAGTCCATTACAGGTCACATATTTTGGTTGTATAGTTTAGAAATTTTCCACATGCTGCACCACACTCATAGTTAATGGCAATTAACGGGCATTTCCGAGGGGGGGGGGACCCTGATACTTTATAGGCCTAGTAGGGGATCACACGCACATATAGGTTAAGGTACACTAACAGTGGGGGAGATTAACTGACTTTTAAGCCTGTTCAAAACAGGGATGAACATTTTTCAGAAAAGCTCAAGTTTTAGCTTAGTGATCCATAAGGTCACTCAGATGGGGTTGTTAGACTAGGCCTCTTTGGCATATATGTTTAGGTCCAAGGTGACTTGAGCTGGGTCGATATCTTGCTGTGACCTTTCTCTTGCTTTTACTGCCTTCCCTTCTCTATGACAGTCTTGGCACACTTAGTAGCTGATTTCATTAGGACCATGGAGTCACACATAGTCTCATGGGCTAGGCAGAGTTGCCCCCTTCTGGGTGGGCAGCCAAGAGTAGGGATCCTGGTAGAGGGGGTTAGACCTTCTCCCGCAACTTTGCAGAGGATGCTCCACAAATTCATCCTGATCTTACAGGCATCCAACATTGGTCAAGATCTGGGTCGGCCCCACAGGGGGAGTTGGATTTTTCTACATTCAACTTTTTGCGACAGTTACAAATTACCAAATTTCAAACTATGTTGGGCTCAGTAAATGAGGTGGGCTGGAGGATTTGTTCAATATTAGCATCAGGCTGGTAATTACTGACTCTAGATGGATGGCTGAATATTAGCCATATGTTGATCAGACGGTAATTGCATGACACTTTTTTGGTCATCACACAAACCTCTAAATGTCCTTACACATAAGCAGTCATAATCAATAGAAAAGGAAGAAATAAAACAATTTGTGCCTTGAATAACACACACACACCAACAGGCCTTCACATCACTGCACGCATACAGCTTTGTCTAATGTAATGGAATGTGGCTTTGAGAGATATCTGACGGAGCTAGAAGTCCTTGTGACCAAGGATGTCTCCAGGCCAGACGACCTGGTCCTTGAAGTGATTAACCATAGATGGAGAAGATCAGAACCAATGTTTTTGATTGGACTTATCTGACAAGCACAAACACTGTATATGTGGGGGTTGCGTCTTAGACCACGCCCTTTTCTCACTTTGCCCCCATGGGTGTGAGTGTTTGCGAGGTAAGAAAAGAAGCCCAGATCTGACTTTGTCTGATTCCTGTAGTTCAGAGATTGAAAGAAATGGACCAGCAAATTCAATCAACTTGTGTGAGTCTTGATTTACATTGGATGCTTTCTTGAAAGATTAAACGAATATGCATTAGAAAATGGTTGTGGTTTGTGAACTAACAATTGAGCTTACATTCCAAGTGAGTGACCTGATAACATTTTCCAACAGTCACAAAAAAAAGTTTAATTATTATTAATGATAATAATAATCATTATTATTATTATTATTAATTAACAAACTGCCAAGGTGTTCTAAAAACTGGATTTTATCAGTACAGCAAGTCAAATTTTCTTTGTGGTAATTCTCACTTCAACATTTTCAGGTGGAGAAGTCTTGCTTCCGCATCCACACCAGTCTGCTGTTTACAATCCTACTGCATTATATGGAATAAAACTGTGTTTTTCAAAGTCTGTGCCAGTGTGCCGCGAGATATTGTCAGGTGTGCCGTGGGAAATTATCTCATTTGTGTGCCTGTGCGATCTAGCGCCTGTCAGCGTAATCATGTCTTTACTACATTGTAGTGCTCTTCCATTCCAACAGATAGCAACAGCAGCAGGTAGCTAATTGTCTTTGTTTAGAGACAAGCGAATTAGTGACACATGTTTGTCCAAACAGGCCCATGTTTCACACTGAGTATCAATAAGCAACATTATAAAATACTTTTTTCTTGGGGTTTATTTAATCCCGATTCAAGAAGTTATAATATAACGTCATTCTTCAATGTTAAAAAATGCTTATATAAACAATATAACACATAGTGTTAAAATAAGCTTTTTTTTTCACAATTTCAGCTGGTGGTTTGCCGCAGGATTTTTTCAATGAAATAAATGTGCCTTGACTCAAAAAAGTTTGAAAAACACTGGATTAAAATACCTGGTGGTATTTTAATTCCCAATAACCTCACACTTCACACTTACACACTTCACACAGGGGTTTCACAAACGATTTGCGCAAACATACACACACAGAATTTAAGTGTACACAGAATTCTGCCATCCTTTTCTTTTTCATTGTTTTTCTACATTTAGTGCTTACTTCATCCTGTCATGTCATCTTCCAAACCGCTAATCCTATATAGGGTCGCGGGGAGTTGCTGGAGCCTATCCCAGCCGTCAATGGGTGAAGGCAGACTACACCCCGAATTGGTCGCCAGCCAGTCTTACTTCATCCTGCAGGTTCATTAATTGTTTGTGTTAAGATGGCCAGCAAAGTTATAATTTGTTAACAAAAGGTTTCAGTGTTTTATTATGAAAGGACAATGATTCTCCTGCTCGAGCTGTCACCCAGCATATGACTCAGCAGAGAGGCGCATCAGAGCTACAACAGTATGGGAGGAGACTTCTTTGGCGGTAGGTCAGGGGTCAGTGGGGGTGGCCGACCGTTCTTTTGTCCAGCTAGAGAGGGTGCTGGAATCTCCCCGCAACCTGCAGCCCGTTAAGGAAGAGAGTGTAAAAGGGAACTGTCTGAAGGTTTTGTGTCACAACTGTGGTGGCGTAGGACATATACAGAAGAACTGCCCTTCACCCCGCCAGCCCAAAAACACTTCCCCAAGTTACCGCTACGCCTTTATAACTCTATCGCTCCCCAATGCAAACCTCAAATGCGGCTCTCTCGTGCTTAGGTTTTGCAGGGCATCAGTCCTGGTGGTGTAACTGTCTTAGGCGAGGCAGACCTACTTGTGAATGTTGGTACAAAAGCAGTTAATGTAAATTTTGTTGTGGCTAATACCACAGATAGTACTGAAGCTATCCTTGGGCATCCTTTCTTGAGGATGAGGCGAGCTGAGGCGTAGTTGAACTATGGCCGTCGAGAAGCTATTCCTTTTGGTAAGAGCGTGCCGTGCTGCAATCTGAGCCGCAAAGTCCAGACCTACATTGTTCTAGTAGCCCGCACCACAATGTCAGAGTCCAACTGCGAGTATGTGGTCCCTGGAGTAATTAGCCATTGCCATGTAGGAGTGGGTGATATGATGATGACCCCAACCCAAGGCTTTGTTGAGAAGCATCAGGTTCGAGCATCAGGCCGAGGAACACAGCAACCGTACCCTTTCGAGTTTTCAACCCAGGCGCTGAGCCACTCACTCTAAAGAGGGGCACGGTGGTTGGAGTCCTGCAGCCAGTCGAGGTATTGGAGAAGGTTGTGCCACAGGCGTCAGTGGCACAAAAAAAATTCATTAGTTTTTCGACAGTACTCGTCCACTTACAAGCGTTGTACTCTGAGAACTGTGTCAACCCGTGTGCCTGATCGTCTTAGGCTGGCACATTTGTTACAGTCCCACAGAGACATTCTCTCCACGGGTCCGAACAATTTAGGTCGTACTAACCTAGCATGGCATTTTAACCACGCCAGGTCCCCACGTACAACAACCTCCGCGCAGGATGTCAAGTGAGAAACAGGCTGCTGCTGACCAGCAATTACAGCAGAGTTTGGATGTTGGTGTGGCTCAACCCAGCAACAGCAGTTGGGCTGCACCTACTGTGATGGTAAGAAAGAAGGATGAGACTCCAAGAATGTGTGCAGACTATAGACCTTTGAACGAGCGTACTATTAAGGACGCATATCCTCTGCCACGTATCCAGGACACCCTGGAAACCCAAATACTTTAGTACCCTGGATTTGACTTTTGGATACTGGCAGGTGGTGTCAGGGAAGTCTACTCGGAAGACCGAGACAAGCCTAGTAGTAGGACTGTAAAAGCAACTCAGACCAGCCAAGATTGACTTTTCTTACGCACGGGACAGTAGAGGCCACACGAGGTGGTTGCTCCTCCAGTCTGTCAGCCTCTGTGCCCCCTAGTTCTCATTTTATTGAGTTCAAGCAACATACATTCCGAGAAACAGACACATGACAATAGAGGTACTTCCTCTTGTCTGCACTTTTGCAACTGTTGGTGGTTTAACCGTCAACTGCTGACAGCTTCCTGTTTCACACTTTACACAGCACATTCTACTGAGTGGATGAGTTCAACTAAATGTCACAAGAGGAGTATCGAAGAAATGAAACTTTTAAACATGATATTAATGTAATTGTTGATTCCTCTCACAGGTGGAAATGACTCTGTGGGCCGTAAAGCCGCGTTTTGCACTTGCAAGGGTCTGTTAGAGTGGAACGTGATGCCATTCGGTCTCTGCAATGCACTGGCCACATTTCAAAGGTTGATGGACCGGATGTTGGTCATGTTGCAATGGGAGACCTATTTAGTTTACCTTGACGACATCACTTTTTCCGTTTCCAGCGCCGCGCGAGTGGCAGCCCGCTAAAGTAGCTCCGGCTCATCGATGAGCCTTTTCGTGTGTTTTTGTTCTTTAATATTACTCTACCTCATACCTCTTTAGTATAGTTGATATTCATAACTTGCGTAGCAATGGACACCCAAACTGCGGTATTCTTGCTGCTGCTGATGGCTATTTTTTGCGCGATCGTGTCCGGCGACTTGGCTCGGAGCCGAGCCCCCATTGTTTACAGCCGGAATCAGCTGTTAGCACTCCGTGCTAACCATGCACCGGCTCCTGGGGCGAGACTCGATATCCCCCGTGAGCTGAGGAGGAAGAGACGGGGATCTCGTGCGGGGGTTAAACGCCGGGAAAGGAGGAGACGATACCATCCCGTCCTCCCGTCTGTCATCATGGGGAATGTAAGATCGCTCCCCAACAAGAGGGACTTCCGGGAGGCTAGCCTGATGCTATTCACGGAGTCGTGGCTAACAGCGCTAACGCCGAACGCGGTCGTAGAATTGGACGGCTTCCAAATCATACGCGCGGACAGGACGCTGGAGAGTGGAAAGAGGAAAGGAGGAGGGCTGACTGTGTTTGTGAACGATAGATGGTGTAATCCTGGGCACATCACGATTAAGGAGCAGCTTTGCAGCAGGGATATTGAGCTGCTAGCTGTTGGCATGAGGCCATTCTACATCCCGCGAGAGTTTAATCATGTGATCGCGGTGACCGTCTACGTCCCACCAGCTGCCAGCACCGACACAGCCTGTGATGTCTTGACTGCAGCAGTGAGCAGGCTACAAACACAGCACTCAAATTCCCTGGTACTCATCTCTGGTGACTTCAATCATGCCTCCCCTTCCTCCTCTCTGCCTTCATTCACACAGTATGTCACCTGCCACACCAGAGACAATAAAACACTGGATCTTTTCTATGCCAACACCAAGGAGGCATACACATCACTGCCCCTCCCCCCGCTGGGCAAAGCTGATCACAACCTGGTGGCTCTCCAGTCTGTGTACAAACCTCTGGTCCGCAGGCAGCCAGCTGTGACCCGCACGGTTCAGAGATGGTCTGGAGAGGCCGAGGAGGCCTTAAAGGACTGCTTCAGCACAACTGTGTGGGAAGTAGTCAGCGATGCTCACAGGGAAGACATTAGTAGTCTAACGGACACTGTTACAGACTATATAAATTTCTGCATGGAGAACATCATACCCACCAGGACAGTAAGGTGTTTCTCCAACAACAAACCCTGGATCACACCAGACATAAAAGCTCTCCTGAAGGAGAAGAGGAGGGCTTTTGCGTCAGGCAACATAGAGGAGCGGAAGACTGTGCAGCGCCAGCTGAGGAAGAGGATCAGAGAGGGGAAAAGGTCCTACAGGAAGAGGATGGAGGAGCAGCTGCTGCAGAATAACGCCAGGGGAGTCTGGAGGGGCCTGAAGACCATCTCAGGCCACGGACAACCCAAGACCCGGACTGGGGGGGACCTGCAGTGGGCAAATGAGCTGAATCTCTTTTTCAATAGGTTCGATCAGATGCCTGCCTCCACTCAGTCTCTCCTGCTGCAGCCTCCACCTACTCCTCTTCTGGGCGTGTCACCCCCTCCCCCCTTTTCTCCACAGTCTCCAGCTCCCAGCTACACCAGATAGCCACCACTCCCTCCTGCCCAGCCTTGGCCTTCACAACATCTCAGGTGAGGAACCAGCTGAAGAAGATGAAGGCGAGGAAGGCAGCGGGTCCAGATGGCATCAGCCCCCAGCTCCTCAAATCCTGCGCAGACCAGCTGTGCCTAAGCCTGAAGCTGGGCAGGGTCCCCCAGCTATGGAAAACATCCTGCCTGGTCCCGGTGCCAAAGACCCCCCACCCGAAGGAGCTCAACAGCTTCAGACCAGTGGCGCTGATGTCTTACCTGATGAAGACCCTGGAGAGACTGGTCCTTGTCCACCTGCGCCCCCTGGTGAGCTCCTTAATGGACCCACTCCAGTTCGCATATCAGCCTGGCATCAGTGTGGATGATGCCATCATCTACCTCCTCCACACTTCACTCTCCCACCTGGAGAAGGCAGGAAGCACTGTGAGGATCATGTTCTTTGATTTCTCCAGTGCTTTCAACACCATCCAGCCCACCCTACTGGGAGACAAGCTGGAGCAGGCGGGGGTGGCCCACCACCTCACCACATGGATCCAGGACTACCTCACAAACCGGCCACAGTATGTGAGGACACAGGACTGTGTGTCTGACGTGCTCCTCTGCAGCACGGGGGCCCCACAGGGAACTGTCTTGGCTCCCTTCCTGTTCACCCTCTACACCTCGGACTTCAACTACAACACCCCTACCTGTCACCTGCAGAAGTTCTCTGACGACTCTGCGATTGTCGGCCTCATCACAGGCGGAGATGATCGGGAGTACAGAGAACTTACTCACGGTTTTGTGGACTGGTGCCAGCAGAACCGCCTCCTGATCAATGCGGGGAAATCCAAAGAAATGGTGGTGGATTTCGGTAGGCGCCAGCACTCTTCACCTGCACCAGTGAATATCCGGGGAACAGATGTTGAGAGAGTCTCAACTTACAAGTACCTGGGTGTTCATCTGAACAATAAACTGGACTGGTGCGACAACACAGACGCCCTCTATAGGAAGAGTCAGAGCAGACTCTTCCTACTCAGGAGACTGAGGTCTTTTGGGGTTCAGGGGACACTCCTCAGGAACTTTTATGACTCGGTGGTTGCACCGGTCATCTTCCAGGGAGTGGTCACCTGGGCAGGCGGCGTCTCGGCCCGGGACAAGAAGCGGCTGGACAAACTGGTCAGGAGGGCCGTCTCTGTCCTGGGCTGCTCCCTGGACTCTGTGGACTCTGTGGACTCTGGGGGACAGGAGGATGTTGGCCAAGCTGTCATCAATGCTGGGCAACCCGGACCACCCCCTCCAGGGCACCCTAAAAGCACTCCACAGCACCTTCAGTGACAGACTGTTATACCCTCGCTGTGCAAAGGAGAGATTCCGCCGTTCCTTCTTGTCTGCTGCTGTCAGACTCTTTGACAAGAACATTGTGTAGTCTCTACAAACTGGCGGACATTAGTGCAATTGTGCAGTCCTGCACCCGAGCTCATATCGTGCAATACCCAATATTCCCCACTACTGTAATACCGTGCAATACTCAACATTCCCCACTACTGTTAGTCTAGTTTTATTTTTATCCAATGCTGTTCCTTACATTTCACTACAGCACTGCAGCACTGTCACTTACTTAGAGTATTTTTTCCTCTGTACTATGTACAGGCCGAAATGAGTGTTCCTCATACTTTTTATGTAGATGTAGGTTGGTGTGTATATACATGTGTATATACACATGTTACTGCGTATATTTACATAGGTTTGATCCGAAATGTTTGCCGTCAATGTTATACATTAATGGCCACATTATGCCGCCGCCCCTGTGTGACCTATATCTTTGCTGCTGTAACAATGAAAATTTCCCCACTGTGGGATCAATAAAGGCATTATTATCTTATCTTATCTTATCTTATCTTATCTTATCTTATCTTATCTTATCTTATCTTATCTTATCTTATCTTATCTTATCTTATCATTGTTCTTGGTAAAGAGGTGTACTGATGGCTAGTGTGCTTGAATCAAGTTTTGGGCAGATTGCGGCAGGCCAACCTTAAATTGAAAGCCTCCAAATGTTGTCTTTTCCATGAGAAAGTGGTTTACTTGGGTCATGTGGTGTCTGTTGAGGGTGTTGCCACTGATCCCCAAAAGATTCAGAACGTCGTAGAATGGTCCCCGCCGGAAAACATCTCAGAGGTGCGCCAGTTTGTTGGCTTGGCTTCCTACGACAGTCATTTTGTGGAAAATGTTGCTCGATCGCTTCATGAATTAACCAAGAAATATGCGCGATTCAACTGGACTAATGAGTGTCAAAGTGCATTTGAGGAACTAAAGGGCGGTTGACCTCAGCGCCTATCTTAGGGTACCCTCTCGACAGTGGTGAAATGTTCCCAGACACAGATGCTAGCGATTCGGATATCGGCGCAGTCCTCTTCCAAGTTTAGGGTGGGGTAAAGAGAGTTCTAGCCTATGGCAGTGGGAGGTTGTCCATCACTAAACATAACTATTGCACTACTAGACGCGAACTTTTGGCTGTGGTTGAGTTCACGAACCATTTCAGGCAGTATTTGCTACAAAGGACATTCAAGGTTCGCACAGATCTCAGTAGTTTACAATGGTTGACTCGATTAAGAGAGCCGGAAGGCCAACTTGCGCAGTGGTCAGAGAAATTAGCGGGTTATGATTTTCAAGTGCTCAATCGACCTGGCAAGAACCATCAAAACGCAGATGCGCTCTCTAGAAGGCCCTGCCGTTCTTCTTCGCCATGAGCCTGCGTTGGGTGATCGTTGTCAGGATAATGCCATGCATTGCAGTCCAGCAGGTACCACAGGTGGTGGGGTACATACACTGCATTCCCTAGTGGGGGTAGTTGAGGATTATAGAGGTGTGTTGACCCTTGAAGTAAGCATGATACCGATGACGAGTTCCCCGCGCGCAAACGATCACAAGATTTTGCCCAAGTGTCCACTGTGTGAGCGAGAAATCCCTGCCAACCTGTTCAGTGGTTGGGCCCCAGAATTACTCAATGCACAAAGCGCAGACACAGACATTGCCCCATTAATGATGTGGTTAGAGGAGGGGAATGGTCGGCCACCTTGGACTGACATAGCTCAACATAGCCCAGCCACCAAAGCATATTGGATGCAATGGAAGAGACAGTATCTGAAAGACAGGGTTGTGATGAGGAAGTATTATTGTCCTGATGGGAGAGAGTTCCACCCTCAGACTTTGCTGCACCACACATTTCGAAATGGCCTCATGGATTAGATGCACGATGGCCCGGTGGGTGGTCATTTTTGGGTGGAGAGGACCCCGGCCAGACTCCAGACCAAGTTCTATTGGTACAGCATGAAAGATGATGTAACCTTGTGGTGCCGCACTTGCACGAACTGTGCTGCTAAGGCCCGGCCAAAGAAAACACCTCAAGCTGCTATGGGAACCGTGCTGGCCATGAAGAGAGTGGCAGTCGACTTGATGGGACTGCTGAATGAGACTGAGAGACATAACCGCTACATACTGGGCGTACAGGACTATTTCAGCAAGTGCGTGGAGGCCTACCCGGTCTCAGATCAACAAGCATCATCTGTCATTGACAGGATTGTAACTGAGAGGGTGTGTAGGTATGGTGCTCCCCATAGCCTAAACAGTGACCAAGGCGCCTATTTTGAGTCAGCTGTCTTTCAGAATATGTGTGAACTGTTGGGAATTGAGAAGACCCGTACCACTTCATTCCACCGTCACGGATGGCCAAGTGGAGTGTTTCAATGCTTCAGAGGAAGTGACGTCAGAGTTTGGACGTGGATGGTAACGTGGATGGTAACGATTGCACTTCTGCACTTTCGCCTTCGAGTCTACCTCACCTGCGCGTTGCGTTTTTACTTTTTTTTATTTTTGGAGACTATTTTTATTTTATTTTTTATTATTATTTATTTATTTAAATTTTTGTTAATCTCTGGGTCGGCGACAATGACGGCTGAGGCGGCTGGCCTCTCGGACACGGCGAGGTGGGATCCAATTGCCTGCCCGGGGCCATCCTGCTCGACACCGCTGCAGAGTGACACCTGGGTTGAGGTGGTGTCCCGCGGCCGGAGGGCCGGGGAGCCACCCCACCGCCCCCAACTGGTCCTGGGGAATCGGTTCGCCGCCCTGGCGAGTGAGTCTCCTGTTCCCATCACTGCACTACAGCAGTCGGAGACACCGACTGCTGCGTCCGACGCTGGGGCTGTGCTCCCAGGGGCTCCCTCGGATTCCCCGCCACCCACGGCGACGACCTCGGCCGGGAACCCCATGTTGGGCGGGTCCGCCGGTGACACGGCCGTCCACTCACGTGTCGTGCTGCTCCGGGACGCGGCGTCCCGGTACACGAGTGGTCGTCATCACCAGCATCATCGGCGACACTCACCGGTGTCATCCACCGTCTTCACTCGGCCTCGGCGGAGCCATCCTGGACAGTGGGGTCGTGAATCTCCCGCCGGTGGTGAGTCCCTTGGCGTTCCCTCCTCACGTCACCCACCGACCACCGTTATAATTGGCGACAGCACCATTAGACGTACTCACTATCCCGGCTGCGTCACCCGCTGTTTTCCCGGAGCGAAAGTCATGGACATAGTTAACATCCTGCCGGGTGTTCTTGACTCTCTGCCATCATCCATAACTCGGCTCATCGTTCACGTTGGGACAAACGAGACAATACGCCGACAGTCTGAGCAGACGAAGAGAGACTTTCACGCCCTCTTTGCCTTGTTAAGAACCTGCGGTCTGTCGGTCTGGGTGAGTGGCATTTTGCCGGCATTGTCTCGCGGAGTCGAGCGCTTCAGCCGCCTTTTAAGCTTGAACACGTGGCTCCTACGCACTTGTGGCCACCTTAACTTTGCTTTTATTGACAATTTTAACCTATTCTGGAATCGCCCGTCTTTTTACCAGCCGGATGGTGTTCATCCGAACTCTCTTGGTAGCAAGATTTTGGACAATTTATGGATGTAGCAAACACAGGGGTCACTCGTAAGAGTGTCAATAGCTTTTAGTGGAAGGGAGCAATGCCTGCATTACTCCTGCCCGCCTCTAGCGGCACCACGTCAAGGTTTTAGGTTATTTCGAGGGGAATTTGACAAAAAATCTCATTAGATCAGTCATAAAATGTGAAGGCGCTATAATAAAATAAGTTGTGAGCTCTTGGAATAAAATAGACAATTCACAATTCCAAAATAGACACAATTCACGATATGGCAAGCCTAAATAAATGAAGAAAAGAAAATATCAACAATAATAGGGAGGTAAGGGAAGAATGGGACGTGTGAGAGGTGAGCGTAGGGGTGACTAGAGTCAAGTCGGCGGACTTTATGCACAGTTTGCTACTACCAATTTTGTGTGCACCCACTGGAAAGACTTGGCGAGTCACAAAGTAGTCACTTACTTTTGCTGAAGCTAACGTGATGAGCGAAGAGAGGAAGGACCTTCACTCATTTGCACAGGGAAGAACAATAAAAAAAGGGGAAATTAGAAGAAGGCTGCTTGGAGTGGGACCAAAGCTTGGTTGGGTCCTCATGGAGTCTGGCCGCTGCGCGGTGTTGGGCTCCAAAAGGGGGCAACACTGACGTGTTGCTTCAGCGTTTGCTGCCCCGCCGGAGTTCGGCACATCTACCACGTGTGTGGTGACGAAGGTTCGGAGGACTCAAATGTTCAGCTTTGTGCAGGTTGACCGTGGGTGATTTTCGACGCATGGGAGCGCAATAAAAAATGCAGCGAAAAGATTTTAAAAATTGAGAGGTGAAAGAGAGAGTTTGAGATGTTTCTTTTGAAAGGAGGATCTTGTGTTTTGGAGAGGGTCTGAGAGGTGAAGTTGAGAGCAAAGTTGAGAGAGAGTTTTTCTGGAGAGAGAGAGTGAGAGAGAGAGACAAAGGCCAGGCCTTTTTCATCTCCTAAAGAAAAAGGCGAGGGGGTGAGGTGTCCACCCCGCCCCTCCAGCTCAGGTTTCAGGTGAGCCTCAATTAATGACAATAAAGTTAGATTTGAGTCTATTAAATTGTCCTGTTTAAAACCTTTCTGCATTTCACAATTCATAACTTGCATCAATTTTCCTACTTCAGCTGGAAACATCTCGTTCTGACTGCGTCCAAAGATTAGGAGTCAAAGCTGTGAGTTTAAGCCTATATCTACACTCATAAACCGGACCAGGAAAATGATTATTACCATAGAGAAGCAGATCCATCAATGCAAAGTTAGCAGGATACACACAGTAAGCAATACACAAACATACATTCAAATATGTTTCATTTCAAGGTAATTTTGATTGATCAAAATCATAGGAAGTTTAATGATGCAGTTCCCATGTCGACCACTTGGGGTCGGTCTTCATACAGCGTTGTCAATGTTCGTCGGACTGGCCCCCTGCTGAGGAGGCTCCAAAAAATCTCTTTTAAGGCCATTTGAATCCACATCTGTTGTCCTTAGAGGGGGTCCAGGTGACGAAGAGTGGCTCTTTATCAGGAGTTCGTGTCTTCCTGAGTGCTAGCATGTCCTTGTAGAATCCAATTGCCAGGGTCCCCTGGTGATTCGATTGTTTTGAAGTGAGGCTGTAGTAGACTTGATGGCAGCTGGCTGAATCTTGTCTCAAGCCCTGGAGCTATAGTCCACGTGAAGGCATATCTGCTACAAGGACATTGTTTTTGTTGTTGTTAATTGTTGTCGGTTCTCACTAGATGGTTTACTGTGTGCTGTGAGTATGTTGCTGTGAGTATGAGAAGGTAATGTAAGTATAGTCCTGGAGTGATGTTAAGGGTTTAATCATCATCCAGAGTGGGGGTAGTTTTACAGGCATAGCCTGAGACTGCTATGTGGCATGTGACGTGTGCTGGAGTGGTGCGAGGAAACCCGGAAGTGAAGGATGTTTGTGAGTGGGAATGAGAAACAGAGGAGATGGGAGAATAAAAACTAGAACCCCGATTGCTAAGCAACTTGACGCCTTGTTTCTTCGTCCACCACGCTGACTGCAGTCAGTTCGCCCCTTACCATGGTTTGGAGCTGATATCACTGACTCAAGCCTGATAACGGAAGGTAACACTGTGCATTTCTGTGCTAGCATGCTGAGTTAGGTCAATGTCACCTCCGTGTCCTAGTGAAAATTTCTGGCGGCATAAAGTGCAGAAGGCTTCCTTTGAGTCACCACTTGCAGGTGTAACCGGTTGTCTGCGTTGTGTTCTTTTCGTTGGGCAAGTAGACTCAGACTGGGTCTCATGCGGTGTTTTATTAGTCCACCTGGGTACATATAATAACGCGTGAGACTGACGTGCATTTACAGCCCTGCTGGCTCCCCTCAGCTACATGGAGTACGAGAGTGCAGGGAAAACAAAAACAGCAAAATATACAGTAAAAAAACATATCTGGGTACATATAATGACGCGTGAGACTGACGTGCATTTCCAGCCCTGCTGGCTCCCCTGGAGATCACAAACAATACGAGTAAGGTGTGTGCTAATCGGCAATTGCAGTATTAGCTTAGTCCGCGATGGACAACGGCCCCAAATGTCTCCCCGCGACTACAGCAAATGCCCAAAATCACCCAGAGTATGTCCAATAGCAGCACTAATGACCACAGCACGACCCATTTGTCGGAACACCGAGCTCTGCCACGTCAATTAGTGCGGCTATCGGGAGACAGCGACGCGTGTATCTTACCTCAGCCACATGGAGTACGAGAGTGACCGGGCTTGCACACACAGCGTGACGTCGCTATGCGATCGCTCCCAGCAGCACGCAGATCAGCTCACGTCATTAATGTACAGGTATGAAAATATAAACAGTAACAAAATAAAGAAAAATATACATTCAATCCCAACAGCAATACAAGTGTTTTGGTGAAATTAATAATATACTGTAACCTGTTACACAGGCTTAACCCATGACTTCTTGGCTTCCCATTACTTGTTGTAACTGCACAGTCTTTTCTTTCTAACAGATTTCCCTTTGCCAAACCGACCAAACAACACTACACCTTAACATATTCCATTATTTGCAGGATTTTGTGCATTTGCGCTGGATAGAGCAGGCCTACAACGCACGTGATGATGCTTGATGCCTGTGATTGGATAACAGCAGGAGTGATTGAAGCTTGATATGACATTGCCGTTTTATCTGATCTACGATTTGTAGATTGCAGTCTGCTGTATTAGCAATATACGGGACATTTGAGTTCCTGTAAGGGACAAGCCAATTAGCCCAATACACGGGGCGTCTCGGCTAGTATGGGACAGTTAGCAATACTAGCATCCAAGTAGACCGCGGGTTGAACCATAGTGTGCCTTTCAGCCTCATGGATTTAGTAGCCCCTTCCTCCCATCAAAGATACAGTGATAGATTGTCATAAAACTTAGCAAGAGTTAAATAAGGCGAAAAAATTGCTAAAATTCCATGACCCAACATGTTTCAGGCAAACAGGGCTGTGGTGGTCGCTGGGAACACATTGTTAAAATGGCATGATCATGGAAGCATTGTGTTCTACTTGTCAGTGTGTAGGTAGAAGTGCATCTAGTGAATCATCTCTTTTGTCGACAAATCCAAAGATAAATGATGGCCAAACAAAGTCAAAGGTCACACTTGTACTGACATGTAAGCCAAAGACAGACTGGACTTGGAATTCAGAAAGGACTTAATGAAAAACAACCAAGTTTCCATATTCTGGTGATGAAAGGGAATGGTGTTTTTTTTTTTTAAATACTAAAACCGAACGTATCAAGACCGAAGAACATCAGTTCAGTCACATCCCCTGAAATAACAGCAGAAGATGAACTTTCTTCACTGGTCCCACCAGCTTTGCAGGCATATACTGTAGCACCAATTTCTCATCACAGTGCTTTGCAGTGATCATGAGACAGTCCAAACACATTATTTAAACAGTTGTTTTCACCAACAGAATAGTTCAGTATTTTAACAATGTGAGAATGAGAAGAATCATCCTTACTTTGTGTTTGACGATGCGCCAGTTGCAAGCAACATATCCACGAATTGCACACAAAATTGACAAGCGTAATTCGGCTGCTTGATGATAAAGCGCCTGTTCCAGTCAAGATAGATAGATAGATAGATAGATAGATAGATAGATAGATAGATAGATAGATAGATAGATAGATAGATAGATAGATAGATAGATAGATAGATAGATAGATAGATAGATAGATACTTTATTGATCATTTATTTTCAGGAAATTATGCTGTTGTAGCAGCTCACACAGAGCAACATTCATACATCTATCATTCACATATATCAGTACAAAGAAAAACTAGAGTAGACATCATTAAACCTGTTCATTCACCTGTCTAATATCAGCTGGAATAATCATATCTTGATGATGTGATTTTAGAAAGCATCCTTCCCTTGGTCACCTGTTGAACTGTTGGGAGTTTCAAGCCAGCCACAAAACCTGCTTTTTTAATAAGCTTTACATGTATCCTCTCCCCAGCAAACCACAGCGAAAAACAGGGCATTGGCTGTATGATAGACAGTCCAAAGCAAGGTTGAGCCGATATTAAATGACCGTAGCCTCCTTGGAACATAGTCGGTTTTGGCCTTTGTGGTACACAAAATCCATGTGACCCTTCCAATCCGATCTTTTCATCAAGCTGCACACCCAGGTATCTGTGGTTAGAAACCACTTCCACTTCAGTGCCCCCGATGATGGGCATTGGTGGAGCTCAAAATCAAAGGACTCCAAACTCGAGTTGAGAATAAGCCGGAGGCTTTGTGAAAGTACAATTGGGAGTAAGAGTTTACAAAATTGCAACAGATGGCATACCATTTCAAAATATTAAGGCTCTTGCTCTAACGGAGAAAACAATTTCTGAATGTTTTAATGAGGTGGCCTGAAAGAAGTTAAGAACTGTAGGCAGGCCTACTTCTTAGGTACACTGTCAAAAATTCTGCACCTACAATGAGGATAATGCTCAGTTTTGATTGGAAGTGGTATTAATTCCACAATGTCTGTTATTGCATGAGCTGAAAACAATTGGGGCACACTGATAGAGACCTTGGAGCTATGTGGTCTCATAGTGCCATGGTTTATTGTGAATTTAGTTGTAACAGTAGAATGGCTGCTATGCCACTCAATCAGCCAAAGAAATACATTATTTAAACAGGATCAGTTGCTCTTATCAGATTACAATGTGTTACAAAGTAAACAGAAAGGACATCAGTTTTATGTTATTCTGACATTGGTACACATAGATTTTATTTAGTGTTAAGACGTGATAAAACTGAAATGTTCTTTGGTCGTTTTTCTTAAAACACAGGGCTGCATGTAAACAATGATTTTGTGCATGTGAATCAGCATCCTCCTCCTCAGACAGAGAAGGCACACGGATGGGAGCCCATCGGGGGAAACGGATAGGCAAGTGTTTCCCTCCTGGAGCAGGAAATGGGCGAAGCCTTGCCTGAAATTATGACTCCACTCTTTTGTCATGTAAAGGAAGCCACTCCTGATAGCAAAGGCTATAGGTTTCCTGTTGAGGGCCCATTGCTTTGGCTTCACTCAGGAAGGCTGAAGAATGCTGCCATGTGACCAGCACAAAGTCTAAGTACAGCTTGGGATCATGTCACAAACAGCTATTGTACTGCTTTTGTCTTAATTGTACACCAATAGACATTTAAATGGAGGTTTAAGACACAGACTATACATTTATATCTGATGAGCTATCAGGAAAACTAGTGACTGGCAATCTGTAAGGCATTAAAAATAATAATAACTCACTCTCAAATATTTAGGTTACTTGGCTCATTGTTTCTTTTGTCCTCTTGAGCCCAAAACAATATGAACTTTTGAAGAACACACCTTACATGTACAAAAAAATCAAGGCAACTTTTTTTCACAATATTATTGGGATGTTCAAACAAAGATATTATTTGAGTTAATGTTATGTGACTATGTAATACATGTTTTACGTAAAGTCATCTTGAGATCAACTCAGAAATCTACTTAGTTTTTCAACTAAAGTAAATAACGTTAATGTAAACATTAACTTCAATTAAATTCAATTTCAAATTCAATTAAATCAATTAATTACAAAGGTTTTACTGACAAAACTGAGGAGACTATTATTTCACTTCTTTTGTCCAAACAAAATATTAAGTGGTTCATACAGGTAACATCCCTGTTTTTTTCAACTGGGAGTAATCTGTTGCAAAAGTTGCCTCTATTTTCTTAAATTCTTGAAATTGTGCTAGATTACTCGCACAGATTTTTTTTCCAGTAAAATATAAAGGCATCATTGATTTCAGACATTATACTGTCAGTTTTCAACATCTGCTCAACATAATTTTACAGACTTATTCCTTTTTCCTTTATTTTTAAAATGTTTTTAAACATTTCCACAAATGTGTTTAAATGTTGTCACTCTACATTCTTTTACTAATTTTGGTAAGCTACTTTTTGTTTTCTTTGCTTTGCTTCTTAACTGTTATGTTTGTAAATGCTTTTAGGTGTTGTGTCTTTGCTTGTGTGAAGCACATTGAATTGCCTTGTGTATGAAATGTGCAATATAAATAAACCTGCATTACCTTGCCTTGCTGTACAAGATAAAATTGCTTGAAGAAAATAAATTTACCAAAATTGACAGGGTTTGTTTCCATCAAAACCTCGATCATGAGAACCTCATCTCAGTAAGGCTTTGAAATTGACAAATGTATTAGTATGTCATGACTGTGAGATTGTGGGGCAGTGTAATTACCAGGGGGCTCGTAGCACAAAATAATCATGCGTTCTTTTCCTTTTGTCATCTCAAATACTATCATTAAAATGTAGACAACCTGGAATGGAACCATCTTAATTTTAATGGGAATTTTACTCCAGCACATAATATCAACTCACAGGTGCATTTAAGTCTTCCACTCAGAGGTTAAAGGCAAGGATTTCCTTCCCCCAATACTTCAACTTGTGTTTGCTGACACAGAGGCATGAGTCCTACTCCTCTCTGAATAGTCTCTCTGAAAGTAAAGTAATGCAATATGAATTGAAAAAAATATTTACTAAACCTAAACAATTTCATATATATACACTCAACAAAAATATAAAGCGACGGCGGGACAGCACGAGCGAGCGACGGCGGGACAGCACGAGCGAGCCAGCGAGCATCAGAAATGAGAGTCCATTGAGAGCCCGGTTCACCGACCTCAGCAGTGGAGGGCAAGTGGCGGTTGACCCTCTGGATCCGGCACTAGCCGCTAGCCCCACCACCACCAACTGCTAGCCCCACCACCAACTGCCAGCCCTGTCACTAGTTGCTCCATTGAGAGCCCGGCTCACCGGCCTCAGTGGCGGCAGCTACTAGCCCCACTACAAACAACTGCGAGCCTCACTACCAACAACTGCTAGCCCCAGCACCAACTGCTAGCCCAACCACAAACTGCTAGCCCTGGGACTTTGGCCTCACTGCGCAGCTGAAGCACTTCTCGGGACAGCACGAGTGAGCCAACGAGCAATGGTGGAACAGCACGAGTGCGGCAGCGAGCGACGACGGGACTGCACGAGCGAGCTAGCGATCCCCACCACCACCAACAGCTAAACCCACTACCAACTGCTAGCCCGGGGTCTCTGGCCTCACTGCGCAGCTGAAGCACCTCTCGGGACAGCACTAGCGATGGCGGGATGGCGACGGCGGGACGGCGAAAGCGGGCCGGCGACCGACAGTGAGACAGCACGAGCGAGCCAGCGAGCAACGGTGGGACAGCTGTACTTCAATCAAAAACATGCCACCAAAGCAGAAGCCAGAGGTGAAGCCAGAGGATGATTTCATGACATGCGGACAGGTAAACTAACTACTACAACAGCAAAGAGAATTGTTCACAACAACAGGACCACTTTAAAGGATTTGTCAAAATGATAATGGACTCAAGCAATACACGACTTCACAATATTACTTATAATAAAGGAACTACAAGAGGTAAAAGCCAGTTTACAGTTTACACAGAAGGAAGTTGAGGACATTAAAGAAAGTGAAACTAAAATGGAGCACTGCAAAGATATGCAAACAGAAATATATAAGGTATGTGACAGTTTACTGGTCTTAACTGATAAAATTGACTACCTAGAAGGACAATCAAAGAGAAACGACTTGGTCATAGATGGAGTGGAGGAAACAACAGGAGACATGGTCAGACACAGAAGAAAAAATAAGAAAACCTTTTAAGGAAAAACTTCAGCTGCAAGAAAAGATCGAGGTGGAGCGAGGACACCGTACAGGGAAACTAGAACCTGGGAGGATGAGGCCCAGGCCTATTGTTGTAAAATTTGAAAAACACAAAGATAAAACAAGGGTTTTACAAAAAGCAAAGAACTTAAAGGGCTCCAATATATACAGTATATAAATGAGGACTTTACAGAAACCATTCGGCAAAAAAGAAAAGAATTGTTCCCAAAAATGAAAGCAGCACGCAACAGAGGAGAGATTGCCTATCTACGTTACAGTAAATTTATAATTCACCCTCGTACTAGCACGCCAAGACAGCAGCAACGTGTCCAGTATTAACAATGCCAACGCTGAGTGACTATTTGAACATCATGTCTGAGCAATAAATCTAACACCAAAAAATGGCAAATCCACATACAGAAGAAATACATTTAAGAACTTCTGAATATGTTGAACATAAAACTTTTAATCCTGAAAATAATCTAGATCCAGATAACCATTTCTATACAAATACTAATATTGGATGTGAGTATTATACCGATGATCAGTAAATGAAAACATAAAAATGGACAATGCTCTCTCAATTATACATTTTAACAGCAGAAGCCTCTATAAAAATTTCACCAAAATTAAAGAATATTCGAATAGTATAAAGACATTCCAAATAATAGCCATATCTGAAACGTGGCTTGATTATGAAAAAATAAGCCATATGCAAATGGAAGGATACGAATTGTTCACAATGAATAGAAAGAATAGGAGAGGTGGCGGTGGCGCAATCTATGTTAACAATACTCTGAGATGTAATATAATTGAAGGTTTGACTTATTCCATGGAAAATATTATGGAGTGTTTAACTATTGAGATTCATATTAAAAAATCATCCAGCATAATCATAAACTGTGTCTATAGAACACCAGGATCCTGCCTTGACACTTTCAATAAAAAATTAGCGGACATGTTTAGTGGTTCTAATGATAAAAAACTGCGACTATTTTGTGGGGACCTAAATGTTGATTTATTAAATCCAAATGGCCACCAGAAAACAATTGACTTTATTAACACAGTGTACAGAAATTGTCTTCTTCCGGTAATTATAAAACCTAGTAGAATAACTATAGATACAGCCACACTAACAGATAATATATTCATTAATAAAATTGACTATGAAATAGTAAATGGTCTACTTCTAAATGATATAAGTGATCACTTGCCTGTCTTTGCAATTTTTCAAAATTATTTCAACAAAAAAATAAAACAAGTAATTTATACAGAAACACGACTTAGAACCGAACTTACCATTACTACCTTAAAAATGGACCTAGAAAATCAAAATTGGGAACAGATCTACTCGAAGGATACCCTAATCTTGCGTACCAAGCATTTCTCTCAATTTTAAGTTTCCCTATACAATAAACATTGTCCATTAAAAACAGTAACCAGGAAGCGTCAAAGCTTGAGTAAGCCATGGATGACACAGGGCATACTGAATGCATGTAAAAAGAGAAACCTGCTATACAAACATTTTTTTAATTTAAGAACAAAAGATGCTCTACTTAAGTATAAAAAATATAAAAATAAATTAGTAAACATCATGAAAACCTGCAAGAGACAATATTATCAAGCACTATTAGAACAGAATAGGAGTAACACACAAGAAACATGGAGAATATTAAATCATATAATAAGAAATGGCTTTAAAAAATATAACCATTCAGAATATTTTATAAAGAATAATAATATTGTCATTGATAAAGTAACAGATATAATTCATGAATTTAATGAATATTTTATTCATGTTGGTACTAGCAAAAGAAATTCCAGAGTCAAATAATAATAAATATGAAATAGATAAATATACTCAGAATAATTCTGCCACTATGTCCCTAAATGCTGTAAATGATATAGAAATATTGAATATTGTTAAAACACTAAAAAACAAAAAGTCCACAAAGTTTTAATATTGATATGGCATTAATTAAAAGTATGTATTATAAAACATGTTGTGCAACCTTTGACATATATTTGTAACCTGTCATTTGAAACTGGTGTCTTCCCATCAAAAATGAAAACAGCAAAAGTTATTCCGATTTATAAGAGTGGAGACAAACACTTATTTACTAATTATGGACCAATATCGTTACTACCACAATTTTTAAAAATTCTGGAAAAACTATTTTCACATAGACTTGAACATTTTATTACAAAATACAATCTTTTAAGCGAAAACCAGTATGGTTGTACAGAAAAAAGGACCACAACTATGGCAGTAAAAAAAACTTGTGGAAGAAATCGCAACCAGTATAGATAAAAAAGACTTAACTGTTGGTGTTTTCATTGAGCTAAAAAAAGCTTTTGATACAACATATCACAATATATTAATGGAAAAATTAGGGAGGTATGGTATAAGAGGTTTGGCAAAAAATGGGTTCAAAGCTATCTAAATGACAGGACACAGTATGTACAGTTTAACAATTTAAAATCAAACGAGTTGAAGATAACTCATGGGGTCCCTCAAGGGTCAGTGCTTGGCCCTAAACTATTTATACTCTATTTTAATTCTGCTGTGTTTCTAAAGTTTAAAAAAAAGTTCTATATGCTGATGATACAACTTTGTACTGCTCTGGAGAAAACCTTGAGCAGCTTCTGGAGACTGTAGAAAAAGAATTAAATGTATTAAAAAAATAGTTTTGTGGGGGACTTTAGGACCTTGTCTCTCATCCAACAGGCATACAGTTCGGAGCGTGTTCTTATGAATGTTTTTTTTGTGGCGCAATATTGAATTGTCTACAAGTCAATTGTTGGCAGTCAAGGAATAAAGACGTTAACCAGTCAGTCGTGTGTGTTCTTTATACTGCCACATTGGTGACCCTGACGTGATTTCCAATGGAACTTTATTGTTGCCTCAATCACGGTTCCAATTATCGGCGCGGATTTTCTGTGTGCACATGGACTGCTAGTTGATGTTGCTAACCGCCATTTTGATTGACGCTGTACCTTTCGCAACATTTAGGTTGCTTTTAAGTGAAATCTTTACATTGGTTTTGTCAATTTTTTTCAAATTAGAAGTTTTTATGTAAAAAAACTATCCCAACTTTTCACGTCACTACCGAAATGCAAAGAGTATTTGTCTGTAGGCAGGGCTTGGTTTTAGCCACATCCCCAGAAATTTCACCAGTAAGAGACATTGCCTTCATGTTCATCAATGGCAACATGGAGAGAACTGGAGCTCGGAAGATCGAGCACATAACACCAATTCTGGCCTCCCTTCACTGACTCCCAGTACATTTCAGGGTTCAATTTAAGATTCTCCTATTTGTCTTTAAATCATTAAATGGCCTCGCCCCGGCGTACCTCTCTGAGCTCCTCGACTCCTACGCACCTTCCCACAGCCTCAGGTCTGCGCACCAGGCGTTGCTCGAGGTGTTGAGGACCAAGCGGAGCCTCAGAGGGGATCGAGCCTTTTCTGTCGCTGGTCCTTCCCTCTGGAATGACCTCCCATTGGTTGTTAGGCAAGCCCCCTCTCTGTCCATTTTTAAAACCCATTTGAAGACACATTTCTTTTCTCTGGCTTTTGATCAGACCTGAAATTTTCCGGTGTCAATTGTATATAGTGTTTTATGTCAACTTATTGGCTTTATTTATTTATATATCATTTATGTCTATATTAAATTGGTCTAACTAAATTGGTTACTCTCCCCTGCTCTGATTGGATGGCTAAACTGGTGAAGAAGGCCACCAATCAGGGCAGAGCAGGGGAGCGTACCCACACACACAACTTAAAACGGCCACAACACAACGTGGGTCATAACACCATAGTCAGGTGACGTCCTCCTCTGCCACCGATCACCATTTAGGGCACAATAAGGAAGTGCCTTGGTTTGGTCCAGTGTCCAACCGATGCGGCAGCATGCAGGTGAGTATCTGACGTGTATGAGCGTGTGTGCGTCGAGCGAGTGTCGAGTGTGCACTCCCGACACCAGCAGTGGGGGTCACCAAAAGTCCAAGCAACAGTGAAACAGTCTTTGTAATATGAATGACCGCGAGACTCCTGCACGGGTCGCGGGGAACAGTCACAATGGAGCGTGGCTCCACGGCAACACAACGGCCGATGCGCGTTCATCAGCTGCACCCCCCAGCTAACAACAGCGCACCAGTGAGGGAGTGACGGAGTTCAACAGCGCTCCTTCACTTTATCTGATGTGCGGCAACCTTGACAGGTAATCTGCCGCAACATTGGACCTGCCAGCACGATGTCGGATTTGGAACCTGAACGGCTGAAGGGAGAGGTACCAGCGGGTGAGACGACTGTTGTGGTCCTTCATAGAGCCAATCCAAATCTCCTGTATCATCAGCCAAGCCCAAGAAGGATCTCACCTCCTTCTTTGTACGAGGGTGTGGGCAGCTGTGGATTGTCTCAACTTTGTCCACCTGTGGTCGAACCTCACCTTGCCCAAGCTGGTAGCCCAGGTATCTCGCCTCCTCTCTTGCCCACTGACACTTGCCGGGATTTAGTGTCAGTTCCGCCTTCTGGATAAGGTCAAGGACCCGCCCCAGATGCTGCAGGTGCTGCTCCCAGGTGACCACATCGTCCAAATAGGCAGCACCGCAGTCCTCACACCCCTGCAGGACACGGTCCATCAGCCTCTGGAAAGTGGCGGGTGCTCCATGGAGACCAAAAGGCATCACAGTGAATTGGAAGAGGCCAGCAGGTGTCCGGAACACAGTGTAGGGCCGACTGGATGCATCCAGAAGTACCTGCCAGTAGCCAACCAAACACCTAATTTCTGCAATAAAATGAGCACTTTTGATTTTGATGCTAAATGCAGTGTGTTGTGTTTTCTATCTCTGTACACATGCTCAAAACTGTGTGTGCCTAGCATTGTTGAGCAATGTTAACTACTATCATAAAACGTCACTACCGACACAGTCATTACCGACACAGTCACTACCAAAACCTTTTATTTCGGCAATAAAATGAGCACTTTTGCTTTTAATGTTTTCTATCACTGTACACGTGCTCAAAACTGTCTGTGGTAGCCACGTTGTGCCTAGCATTGTTGAGTATTGTCAACAACTATCATAAAACGTCACTACCGAAACGGTCACTACCGAAACGGTCACTACCGAAACATACAGATAAGTTTCAGTTGTGACATAATGGTTTCGGTAGTGACAATATGATGTTTATTTTTGAATAAACTAAGTTTTAAAAAATATAATACATAGATACATGTGTCATCCATAGATCTTTCTGATTTTAACAATATTCTGTTTCATATTTGATCTTAATTTGAAGGGAAAAACACCAAAATGCCTAGCAGAGACAGAGTACAGGCGAAGGGTTAGAATGACCCAGTGAAATCCAAAGAATATTTAAAAAAGGAAAAGAGAAAGAAATGGTGGAAGATGGAAGAGATGGAAGGAAGAAGGAAAGCTGAAGTCTACCAATGAATTATCCAGCAGAGAGCAAAGGAAAGTCAGAAGAGCATGGAGGAAAAGACAAGACCACTGGATGTCTCTTAAAATACAGAGAGATGGAGATGTTTTGCCGGGCTTCCTCGCCACATAGCACCCATACACATAATGAAGGTGGTCAGATACCAGCGCCAAAGTCTAATCGAGCCTTCCGAGAAAGTGACAGGGGCATGTTCAAATCTGCCCTGCTTGCAGCACTGTGCGAGAAACTAAATTGTTGAATAGATTTTGTTAATTTTTACAGCAATCTTTGAACCTATCACTTTAAGATGAAAAAAAAAAAGATTTTTTTCTGTTTCTATTGTTTTCTTATGCTTTTAAAGCGGACTCTACCTTGAGAGATGCGCCTTTCCTGTATACGTACATTTCATGTTTTTGTAGTTTGCAAATGTTAATTGCAAAACATTTAATTGCAATGTCACATGAGGAGCCGGATTTGGACCCAATAGCAGACGTGACACGGACATTGAAAAGTAAACGTGTTTATCAATGAAAATACAAAGTAACTACAGAGAGCAGAGACTGGAGGAATTCTGACTGGAAGAAAGTTTAACCTACTAACAAGGCGTCACTGAATAACTCAAGCTAATAAACTAAGACATCAGGCCTATATGACGTAATAAAGGACAAAGAATAAACGGACCATAGCAGCTGCATAGCAACACATACATCAAGGAACAACCAGTCACGACATGCAATGCTAAAGAGTAATTTGTTCTTTGCAACGAAGCCATCTGTTAAGGTAAGCTTTCCTTTTTTTCCATTATGCACCTTTATAGTTGTTTAGCAGAAACTGGGGGGGGGGGGGTGTTACAAAAATGTTTGTCATTCCAATTAAATTTTCATTTGGAAGGTGAAACCACAGTTTTTCAATGATGAAGTGGACAGGTGATATTAAATTCTGTTAAAAATCATTTAAATTGATTTCTAAACCATACAAATTCATTTATAAAAATACTATGTAGAAGGGGGAATGTAAAAAAATATGAATCGGCTAGTAGAATCATTTCTATTCTGTAATTTAATTTAAATTAGTATATGGTTTTGACATCAAAACCAATAAAAAATCGTTTTTAACAGAATTTAATATGACTTTTTCCGAAATAAATCTGAATCTATATGCTATTTTTCATTGTAAAATGTAGAAAGTTGATCATATTGACTTCAAAAGTCAGCATTGATTAAAACAAACATACCCACAACAATCATCAAAAATTGTTGGTTGATTATTCAATACTTTTTATTTTTGTTAAAACATCTGTTTTTTTGGTAGTGACTGCAACATTTCAGTAGTGACCATATTGTTGCTGCTGTTGCAGTAATACTTTGTGTGAGGGTAGCATTGTAATCACTTAACTAGTTTTGCTACATTTTAACTTTTAACGTGTATTATAACTATCCATCCATCATCGTACCGCTTATCCTCACAAGGGTCGCGGGGCGTGCTGGAGCCTATCCCAGCTGTCTTCTGGTAGTAGGCGGGGGACACCCTGAATTGGTTGCCAGCCAATCACAGGGCACACAAAGACAAACATCCGCACTCACAATCACACTTAGGGGCAATTTAGAGAGTCCAATCAACTTACCATGCATGTTTTTGGAATGTGGGAGGAAACCGGAGTACCCGGAGAAAACCCACGCAGGCACGGGGAGAACATGCAAACTCCACACAGGGAGGCCGGAGCCAGGATCGAACCCACGACCTCTGAACTGTGAGGCGGACGTGCTAACCAGTCGACCACCGTGCCGCCCGTATTATATCTAATGAAACATTATTGTTTCCATTTTCTACTGCTTTGTGCTGTACTCAAGGTCACAGGGGGTTGGAGTTGATCGCAGCTGATTTAGGGCAAAAGCAGGGTACACGCTGGACCGCTCAAAATACACAGTAGAAATGAAATACCCCAAATCCTACATAAATAATATTCATCATTGAAAAACTGTGGTTTCACCTTCCAAATGAAAATTTAATTGGAATGACAAACATTTTTACAACCCACATTTCCCTGTATGTATGTTCAATCTCTCTCTGTTTTTTGAGAGACATCCGGTGGTCTTGTCTTTTCCTCCATGCTCTTCCGACTTTGCTTTACTCTCTGCTGGATAATTCATTGGTAGACTTCAGCTTTCCTTCTTCCTTCCATCTCTTATTTCTTTCTCTTTCCTTTATCAAATATTCTTTGGATTTCCCTGTGTCATTGTAACCCTTCACCTGTACTCTGTCTCTGCTAGGCTTTTTGGCATTTTGGTGTTTTCTCCTTCAAATTAAGATAAAATATGAAATAGAATATTGTTGAAATCAGAGAGATCTATGTATGACATATGTATCTATGTATTATATTATTTAAAACGTACTTTATTAAAAAATAAACATCATATTGTCATACGGAAACCATTATGTCACAACCGAAACCTTTCTGTATGTTTCGGTAGTGACTGTTTCGGTTTTATTTTTCCCTTCAAATTAACATAAAATATGGAATCGAATATAGTTAAAATCAGAAGGATCTATGTATTACATATGTATCTATGTATTGTATTATTTAAAACTTACTTTATTCAAAAATAAACATCATATTGTCACTACCGAAACCATTATGTCACAACTGAAACTTATCTGTATGTTTCGGTAGTGACCGTTTCGGTAGTGACGTTTTATGATAGTTGTTGACAATACTCAACAATGCTAGGCACAACGTGGCTACCACAAACAGTTTTGAGCACGTGTACAGAGATAGAAAACATTAAAATCATAAGTGCTCATTTTATTGCCGAAATTAGATGTTCGGTAGTGACGGTCCTTAAGACTACATGCTGATTTTCTGACTTTGGAGGGCACATAACTTAATAATGCTGCCAACTAATTACTCGCCATGTGCCCAGTGATGAACATGAAGGTAATGTCTCTTACTGGTGAAATTTCTTGGGATGTGGCTAAAACCAAGCCCTGCCTACAGACAAATACTCTTTGCGTTTCGGTGGTGACATGCAAAGTTGGCAGAGTTTTTTTTACATAAAAACTTCGAATTTGAAAAAAATAAAACCTACAAAATCAATGTAAATCTTTCACCATACATTTAAAAGCAACCAAAATGTTCTATTAAAGTAAAGTATTTTTTAAATTGGCAAAAATCTAAAAAAAAAATTCATAAATTGAAATTTAGGAGATTGGGAAAGCCACCTACCAATAGGAAGTGACATATAAAAGATTACTTTTTATACATTCCATTTAATAGTATCTCAATTAATACAAAATAATATGTATGTATTTTATAACAACACTACACAAGCAGCGCGAGAGCCACACGGGACAATCTCAGTGGTCCACCTACGGTTTCTCATTCATTTATCTGACAATTTACATTAAAATATACCCACAACAGAATTTTAATAAAGCAGCGAGTAATAATCTTTTTAGTCACTCTAAAACCAAGCGGAGCTTGAGCAACAAGTCGCCCGATCATGTGTGTGCGCGTGCGTGTTTGTTTGAAAGGACTGGGGGCTGTTTGCGTGAGTTGAATCCAGTGCTTGTTTTTTCAATTGATGGGGAAGTCAACCCAAACATATTTTTTCCAGAATGTGTTCTATGCAGGCCCCCGAGTTAAAACAAGGCATTCTGATTGATATTTTGTTTCTTGAATATTAGTTAAGTTGTAAAATGCATCAATTTTTTATCATCACAGAGGCCATTTTATCACTTCTGTCGACGGAAAATGAAAAAATATTAAAATATATGTGTATGTGATTTTTTGTAGAATATTGTCAAATTATCGTTATTGATTTTTTTCTGTTAATTTCACGGTTAGCCTGACATGATCATTGTGTAAAGGTAGAATTATATTGTGTCCCTGACCAGGACCCTCACCCACCCTCACCCACAAACACGTTTTCTTTGACTGCTCACTTCAAGTCTGCATGATTCAAAAATTGTAATGTCAAAAGTCTTTGTTGGAGACCCAACAATCAAATATCATCTACATCTTCATTTAAATAACTTCTCCCTATGTACCTATGTAAGGTTTTGAAGGGTGAAAACAAAATACTGTAGAAAGAACTATCAGTTCAGGAAATGTTTAAATGGCAAGTAACACATGTTTTAATGTTAGATAAGTAAAGACAGATAGGCATACACGCCGGCGACCCATGTGAGGATAAGCGGTTAGGATAATGGATGGATGGATATATATACACTACCGTTCAAAAGTTTGGCGTCAGCAAGAAATGTCCTTATTTTTTAAAGAAAGCTGTTTTTTTTTGTTTTTTTTAAACGAAGATAACTTTAAACTAATCGGAAAAACACTCATGAAATGACAATTCTAGCTGCAAATGTCTGGTTTTTGGCGCAATATCTACATAGGTGTATAGAGGCCTATTTCCAGCAACTATCACGACAGTATTCTAAAGGTACAAGGTGTTTGTCCATTGCGTCAGAAGGCTCAAGGATATTATAAAACCCTTGTGCAATCACATATACATATATTACAAAATAATATGTATGTATATTATATATATATATATATATATATATATATATATATATATATATATATATATATATATATATATATATATATATATATATATATATATATATATATATATATAAAATCTTATTTATGTAGGATTTGGGGTATTTCATTTCTACTGTGTATTTTCATCTAATATTTTGTTCAAATTTTGTATTTTTGTGTGTATATTTATCTATCCACACACCCACACTTGATGTATGTTTAACTTAATGTACATATGTATATACTACCTTTCATAAGTTTGGGGTCACCAAGAAATTTCCTTTTTTTTTTTAGGATCATCATCAGTTTCTTGGCAGTTTCTCGCATGAACTTAATTTCTCAGAACAAGAATCAACTGTTGAGTTTCACATGGAAATTCTTTTTTTCTGGCCTTTTTGAGCTTTTAATCCAGTGTTTTGCAAACTTTTTGGGGTCAAAGCACATTTATTTCATTTCATATTAATTCATATTTAAACAATTTTGAAAAAAAAACTTAGATTGTTTATATAAGCATTGTTTAACATTGAAGAATGATGTTATATTATAAATTCTTGAACAGGAATTAAATAAACACAGAGACAAAAGTATTTTATAATGTTTCATGTGGTGAATATCTCCCGCCAAAATGTCCCTTGTTTCTGTCTATCAATTAACATGAGCTATGAGCTCTCAGGGGACATTCATTCGTTGTCCTCGTCTGAGAAAGTCTGGCACCATAAGATTGTCATGAGACAAAACAAAACCTTAACCGTAACGTAACGCAATGCAACGCATTCGTATCGTAACATAACATATGTACGTAACATAACATCGAGCCTTTGATTGTATAAAGATTTCTGTCAATAGGTACTAGACGCCCTGACATCGAGCAAAAGAGAAGGAAGATAAGTATAAAAAATATAATAACAACAGTTACTGCTAAAAACAATTAGAAATAAAGATCAAAATAATGGTAATAACAACAACAAGCAAATATTAGCCAAAGCACACTTAAAAAGTCTTCCATGCTCAAAAGAGAGTGGGAAGAAGTCTAAGGCTAATTAAATTCCACCCCTTCTCCATTTTTTCTTAATTTATATCTCTATTCTTCATATGGTAAAAATTACTAAAGATATTAACAAAAATTAACCCCTACATACAACAAATACTTCAAAGGTATATAAATACATCAGATATATAGCATCATTATAAATCCATTTAGACAAGGTCCGGAACCCATCAGCCAAAAATAACAAAACACCCGAACCAAACTCATAGCAAACATAATTATTGAAGTACAAATCAGCAATACTCCTAAACACCTAGTTACTCTCTCCCACTCGCGTTACCTCTGTATTCCCTGAATATATAACATTTATATTTCATTTTAAATCGATTTATGTGTGAAAAAATTAAGGTAATGTTGATATGTCGCTCGGGCGGCACGGTGGTCAGCTGGTTAGCAAGCCCGCCTCACAGTTCAGAGGTCGTGGGTTCGATCCCGGCTCCAGCCTCCCTGTGTGGACTTTGCATGTTCTCCCCGTGCCTGCGTGGGTTTTCTCCAGGAACTCCGGTTTCCTCCCATATTCCAAAAACATGCATGGTAATTTTATTGGACACTCTAAATTGCCCCTATGTGTAATTGTGAGTGCGGATGTTTGTTTGTCTCTGTGTGCCCTACGATTGGCTGGCAACCAATTCAGGGTGTCCCCCGCCTACTGCCCGAAGACAGCTGGTATAGGCTCCAGCACGTGAGGACAAATTCAGGGTGTCCCCCGCCTACTGCCCGAAGACAGCTGGTATAGGCTCCAGCACGTGAGGACAAGCGGTATAGATAATGGATGGATGGATAATGTTTCATATTGATACTTACTCAGTGTGAAACATGGGCCTGTTTGGACATACATGTGTCACTAATTCGCTTGTCCCTAAACAAAGACAATTAGCTACCTGCTGCTGCTGCAGGGTCCTTTGCGGGTTCTTCCAGACATGCACAGACCTGCACCATTTCGAACACGCCACGGTGGAATTTAATGGAACCTGTAAACTGGAAGCGGACCCTTTCGTCTGAACCAGTGTTACTTGATAAGTAAAGTATTTTATGAACCGCCAAGGTGTTGTTGTTGCTCTTGTTGTTGTTGTGGTTTCACGTTAGTGTGTGTCACCGCCAAGGGCTTAAGTGGCATAAATAAATGATGTACTCAGCAATAATGCCGCCGGACTCCACAAAAGTCACTTTGTCGCAAACACTGTATGGACAGGCACACACAAGCTACCGTTAATGTTTTATCATTGTGAAAATAATTGCGAAATTCCAATTAACCGTTGGAGTATTCATTTAACTTGATAGCTTGGCTTCTCCGAACTAAGACTGCTCAATGCTTGTCCGCCCCTTTGCTGCCAAAAGTCGCACTATTTTGCGAGAAGTACGTCGCTGAATTAAACGCTGTTTTCGTTGTAAATATTTGTGGTTTTCCCTTTTAAGAGCAGCGTCAGTTACTCTGGTTGGTTTTGTGTGGGAAATGGGATCGATTGAATCTGACGCTTAAACATGTCGGCTATTAACAGGCACCTCACATTGTCTGAGCTCGCTGATTTGCTGTATTTGCACAGTAGGGTGAATTGTGGAGCCTCGTCACAAATCAACCAAATGTGCCCACAAAATCTTTGAAAGTGATCAATCAATATCCATCTCCAGATTTCTGGAATAGTTTTATCTGTCACCACTTTAAAGTTTCAAAAGTTGCAGCCTTTTGAATTCATGATATCAAAAATGTGTCAGGTGTCATCTTACGCTTATACTATACAGGGTTGCGGGGAGGTGCTGGAGCCTATCCCAGCCGTCAACGGGCGAAGGCAGACTACACCCCGAACTGGTCACCAGCCAGTCGCAGGGCACACACAGACACCGTCACTGAGCGGGAATCGATGATATAAAAAATGTTGTTTTTTTTTAATCATGGCGCTTGAAGGTTGACAAACAAAGACACTATACATTGTAATTTGGTATCTAAAATTCATTCATTTCATTTTTTTTTGGGGGGGGGGGGGGGGGCTGTTGAAAAAATGATTGCACATCATGTCATGTGTGTCATCTTCCACACCGCTTATCCTGTACAGGGTCGCGGGGAGGAGCTGGAGCCTATCCTAGCTGACAATGGGCAAAAGGCAGAGTACACCCTAAACTGGTCGCCAGCCAGTCGCGGGGCACACACAGACACAGTCACTGAGTGGGAACCGATCTCACGTTGCCGGCACACAACTCAGGTAAGTGTACCATTACACCATCAGCGACCTCATGATTGTACATATTGATGAAAAATATGCAGCTAAAACAAATGTACTTATTTACTTTGACATTACCTTTGTCGTATCAATCTCAATCTTAAAGGGGAAGTCCACCCATTTTTTTTTCAAGAATATGTTCTATGCAGGGCGACACGGTGGTCGACTGGTTAGCACGTCCACCTCACAGTTCAGAGGTTGTGGGTTCGATCCTGTCTCCGGCCTCCCTGTGTGGAGTTTGCATGTTCTCCCCGTGCCTGCGTGGGTTTTCTCCGGGTACTCCGGTTTCCTCCCACATTCCAAAAACATGCATGGCAGGTTAATTGATCACTCTAAATTGCCCCTAGGTGTGACTGTGAGTGCGGATGTTTGTTTGTCTCTGTGTGCCCTGCGATTGGCTGGCAACCAATTCAGGGTGTCCCCCGCCTACTGCCCGAAGACAGCTGGGATAGGCTCCAGCACGCCCCGCGACCCCTTGTGAGGACAAGCGGTATCGATAATGGATGGAAGGATGGATGTTCTATGCAGACCCACTAGTTGAAACAAGGCATTCTGATTAATGTTGCGTTTGTGGAAGGTTCATTACCATAGGCCTGTTTCACGTACTTTGCATATCACTCAAGTGTTGGGACCTAATACAGTAAGTCAATAAATACAGGACACAACGCATATTATCCTAAATTAGCAAAATGCTACAAAGTTCTTGATTTGTATCTGTTCTATTTGTAATTTCAGTCGCCTGATGTGACAGCACTTCAGACAGTTGTCCTCAAAGGCCTGCCAATTCTCCTCACTCCACTGAAGTTTACAATACTTGCCTCGTAAGTAAAAGAAACATTGATATCAGTTTATTGGCAAATCATGTTTATGTATTTCATATTTCATTTAAATTATAATTATTTTCCCCAACACAGTTAAAAAAAAATCCCCTTGGATGAACTAAAAAAGACATTGTCAACCAGGAGTACTTTATATAAAATCTTTAAAATTAGTTCAACTTTAAAATCTTAGCAATTTCCCTCCATTCCTCCTCCACAAGAAGACCACATTCAATAACTAGTCCTGTGTGCTTTTTTGCAGGACACAGCGAAAGAAGAAGCACTTGCCTCAGTCACATTTGGGGTTCTGAATGTAATTGAAGATGCTCAGCAGCCAAATGGAGTGCACCTCCAGCCCATCTCCACTGCTATCATACTTGGGTGGGACGTACTGTTATGGAGAATATCAGAGACTTTTCCCAGGCAGTCTGTCTTCTGTTTGAACTCATGTTCGCCCTTAATTTAGACTACCCGAAGTCCATGCGAAACACATTTCGATTCATTCAGGCAGTGATGCTTGGCTTGGGAAAGAAAAACCTCCCTCCCAAATTAATCACACTGCAGAACAAGCTGGTGTTTGTGAGACAGTGATGTATTCTATGTTAATTTTATGACTGCTGTTCATTTAACAACATGAAACAAATAGACTGAATTATTTTGTTCATTTTATGAGCGCTATTTAACAAACATGAAACAAATACACTGCAAATAAATGTTAATGGTTAATACACTGAGTGTTCTGCATTCATTGTTTTTTGGGGCTCACTACAGGTATAATGATCAGATTTTCTTTAATTTCTTTAATCAGCCTATTGTATATTGTAGTAGGTAAAAAAATAAGTTAAATTGACCTGTATGAGTAAAACTAAAGAGAATTAAGCTTTCACAATCCACAAATTTAAAGTTACCAAAATAAATTGATAAATACAATGTTAACTGAGGTCCGCTGATAGTGTAGTGGTACACACGCCTGAGTTGTGTGCGGGCAGCGTGGGATCGATTCCCACTCAGTGACAGTGTCTATGTGTGCCCTGCGACTGGCTGGCGACCAGTTCGGGGTGTAGTCTGCCTTCGCCCATTGACGGCTGGGATAGGCTCCAGCAACTTCCCGCGACCCTATATAGGATAAGCGGTTTGGAAGATGATGATGATGATGAATGTTAACTGACTAAAGCAAACTCAGAATAAATACGTTTGTGATACTAATTAATTTAAGTTAAATTGAGTACTGCAAACTAAAAATATATTAGTTAACTTAACTTAATTTATCTAAGACCTGCTTCCTCACAACGCATAAATTGGTGAAATCTAATTTATCTAAGTTCAAGTGAATTATTTTTTTGGAGGCAAAGACTGCATTTTTTTTTTTTTGAGTAAAGTCAACGTATTGTATTTTATAGTGTAGCAGCCCATACTGCGAGTACAACAGCCAATACTTTTACCTTTCGTATCCTGAAATATCTTTCGTAACAAGAGGCAATATTTTCCTGTTGAGACGTTCGTAAGTAGAGGTGCCACTTATATATATATATATATATATATATAAATGCATCAAGTTGTGCTCTCTTAATTCTACGGAAGACATGCAATGAATTCTATATAAGAACATTGAAGTGGAAGCCGAACAGCATTGTTCACAATGTTATTTGGGTGACATAAAAAAATGAATTGCATGTAGCAAATGAACAAAAAAGCAGTTTATCATAAACAATTTTAATTGTTGAAATAAATACTCCATTACATGCATGGTCAAACACATTAAAGTACTATGTGAAGTCTAAAAATGTGTAAAAACCTATGGCACACTCACAGCAGCTTTTACAAAGTAGGGATTCACACATATTGAAAAAAAAACAAAATGGAGACACTTGTCACTTCTACCAAGCTAGAGCAGGTCTGTCAATCATAGGTTCACATAGCAACGCTACATCCATCCTACATGAAGGCTGGCATTTTCACCAGAGCTGACAACTGAGGTAAACTTTTCCGGTTAGGAGGTTGGTGTCAGTTTGTGAAGATCAAGGAGGGGACCTGAGCCCACGTTGGGCTTATTGTGGCAAAGTGACCTGTATACTTGGGTTACACATTCAGCATGACACAAATCCCTGGAGAGAAGTGCTCGTCGATGTTTCAGCACTCTTCATGAACAGACACCAGACTTCCGAACCTTTTCTAAACCTGATGAGCAGGGATAATATATGTCTTTGGTATGTTCAAATTGGACAGAGTTGGACCAGAAATCATCCTCGTTCTCCCTGAACTAAGTCACAGATTGCGAGTTGACTGGCGGCAGAGTTCTTGGAGACGAGCGCTCTCTGAGTGCCTGTGTGAGCAGGGTGCAGCCATCTGACACAGCACACGCTGAGTTCCGTAGACGTTCCCGGTAGTCAACCATTTTGGAGCTGCTCTCAGGGTGCTGGGCAACATCCCTGAGTCCCTGGGTGAGGAGGACACAGGCTGAAACCACACTCATAGCGCCCCCTAAAACTGCAGTCTGTACACCTTTCCCTTCAGTGGAGATACTCGCAGCTCTCCCCAGGAACTGAGGTTCTGTGGCAAAGCCCACCAGTGCATTGACTGCGTGGACCAACGCGGCACTGAAGAGGACGCAACGATTCCTTGTGAGCTCGCTGGGCTGAGTTTTCACCTCTTTTACACAAGCCAGGAAGGCAGTGCCGCAAGTGCTCATGCTCTTGACGCTGAGTTTGAACTGCTCTTTTCCAAAGCGGTCCCTGGACCTTTCGCTGGCCAGCGACGAGATGTCTGTCAGACTCTTGAGGTTGGTGGAGATGTTCTGGGAGAGCTCGAGGAGGAGCTGCGGAGTGAGATCCAGCAGGGGTGTGACTCGGAGGGCGCCACAACTTTGTTCAACCTCGTGTCGACAACGGGTCACTTTGTAACGGTCCACAAGACCAGGCAAGCAGGGCTGTGAGCCGGTGGTCTCTACTGCTGCCAGATACGCAGCATGGGCAGAGCACTCAGTCAAAGAAACCACTAGATCAGCCATCTCCAACAGTCGGTCCCCCACCTCTGTAAATCGGCCCATGTTGAGCTGGCTTTGGATGTCGTGGGTGAGAATAGAGAGCTCTTTGGTCCGTGCAATGACCGTGTCACGACACTGGTCAAAGGTGTCAGCCACTGCCACGCCCTCAGAAGTCATGACTGGCCTGGTCTCACTGGACAGCAGGAGGAGGTCGGCCACCAGCTGCATCTTGCCCTTACATGTGTCACAGATGGACGAAAGGCGCTTTCTCTGCTGAAGACTGCCACTGAGTGTGCTGGTGGATCCCTCACTAGCTGATTTGCCAGAGCCACCACTAGCCATAATAAGGAGGGGATTTGGGGTGGGGGTAGTTAATCCGCTCTTTTGATAGGCTTATTTATAGTTTTTTGCTGCAAACTACATCGTTCTGTTTAAGAAACATTGATGCCAAACCAATGCTTGCTGCTGTTTAAAAAAAAAAAACTGGCCAAAAGTCTTCCTTAAATTCCTTCACAATATGGCAAATCAGCTGTAAATTATATGATGATGCACTGGAGTTATAATGTTATTGTAAACACTGGTGAAATTCACAAATACATTTACTGCATTATTGAAATGACATTCCCATTGTCCCCAGTTATTTACTAATACTAGTGTACAAGCACTTATGCTGACCCATTTATGTAAATGCCCTGAAATAAAGAAGTAACACAACAGTCTCAGGCTATTGTAGAACAGAACAATTCACAGGTTGAATAACGAAATCACAAATTGCAGTGCCAACTAAATGCCTTCAAATAGGCGAAGTGCAGACTGAAAATGGTCCAATAGGCAATTTACATGGGTGGGTGGGGGTGGGGGGTGGTTGTTGAAATCAACTTTAGGTTAAATTGGGAAGATACTTCTACGCTGTTTAGTAAGATTAGAGATTACACCGATGTATCTGCGACGACTGAAAAAAAAAATCGCAAACGCTTTAGATAAAAATCTGAAGTCTCTTTCGCTTGAACTCAATAGGATATCATCATCTGTCCACTGGAATAAGGGCGGATCTAGAACAGCACCTTGCCCGACTTGTTCCCGGTAAATTTGACCGGTCTTTCGTACTCAGGCTTGTTACAGACGAGGCACCACCCGGGCAGCACTTCTGGACAGCGAAAAGAGGTGACTTTCGCTCCAGCGCCATCGTTTCAGGAATCCCGCTGGGGGTAGAAAAAACATTCAATCCCTTCGGTTAAAGTCCATCCACGCCGACCCCACGGTCCAGTTTCAATCTTGTCTTCTTCAAACACAAGCCCGGGTGACACGCTAGCGGTCGCTTGGACTCCATATGCATCGCCCGTATGTCCACCTCCTCCTTGGCGTCTTAACCCGGGACCAGAGGACGTGAAACCCCGCGTAGACTTTGCGACCACTCGCTTTTTATATCCATAGCGCTCGGTGGTCGTCCCACATGTAATCCACTTGCGAGTACAGACGGCAGTGTCCCCCAAAAACTTAAAATTGGTTTGCAAGAAGTGGCCGTTATTCCCAGAGATTCAAAGTGGCGTCGCGCGCTCCCGCTGCATACTATGAGGAAGCGGGGAGGGTGTGGTCGCGCTGAACAGCCGCTGGAGTGAACCAACTTGGAGCAACACAGTCAGACAACGAGCCATTGGCGTACGACGAACCACCCTCCATTTTTGGGAACTCGACAGTCCCAGATAAATGGATTTCAAGGGGGAGATCAGAGGAGCACGGTCGGCGGAATTTGGCGACGGCTCTGCATTTAAAGTCCTCGTAGTTCTGCCATGAGACATCCCCGAGTCAAGTGTACCACCAACCCAGCGAGCCAACACATACCGGATGTTTCCAAAATAAAGGCAGTTAATGTTTGAATGTGTGAAGAAAGCTTAATGATTACATTTCGTACGACTCTGACATTTGTATGATTAAGCACAAATGAGAATTCACGACTAAACTATTTGGTTCAAAACGTTTAGGATAATGTTGGTCCACCTCTCTGTACACTCATCAAATACATAAGTGTTGTCTAACGTTTAGACAACTTTAGTTTAGACTCTGAACAAGAGTCTTGTAGCATGAATGCATTCATACGTTAAAGCAGTATTTTTCAAACATTTTTGAATCAAGGCACATTTATTTCATTGAATAAATCCCGCGGCATGCCAGCCGAAATTGTGAAAAATAAAGCTTATTTTAACAATATAAGTGTTATATTGTTAGTATAAGCATTTTTTTAACATTGAAGAATGAAGAATATTATAACGTCTTCAATATGAATTAATTAAGAAAGAAAAACGTATTTTTTAATGTTTAATATTGATACTTAGTGTGAAACATTGGCCTGTTTGGATATATCCAAACAGACCGATGTTTCACTGTTTATAAACATGCGTCACTAATTCGCCTGTCTCTAACAACGACAATAAACTACCTACTGCTGCTGCTGCTGCTACCAGCTGGTATGGAAGAGTACTACAATGTAGTAAAGACATGATTACGCTGTCAGACGCTAGACCGCACAGGCACACAAATTAGATAATTCCCCACAGCACACCTGACAATATCTTGCAGCACACCAGTGTGCCGCGGCACAGAGTTTGAAAACAACTGCGTTAAAGCGTAAGTCAACTCAAACATTTCCTTTACATTTTTTATATGTTCGATGCAGGACCACTAGTTCAAACGTGGCATTCTGATTAATATTGCGTTTGTGGAATATGAGTTAGACCACCCGTTTGTCGCCATCTCTGAGAGGCTGCCATGTTGTCACATCTGTCGACTGAAAATGACATCACAGTTGCTCAGGTAATGACCAATCAACTGAGCAACTGTGATGTCATTTTCAGTTGACAGAAAGTGACGAAATGGCCACCACCTCAGATGGCTAAAAACAGGTGGATTTTGCTGCTTAACTCATATTCCACAAACATAATATTAATCATAATGCTGTTTTTAGACTAGTGTACACATAGTACACATTATTTTCAAGAACATTTTTGTGTTGACTTCTGCTTTAAAGCTTTAAAGCGGAAGTCAATCCAAACATATTTTTTTCAAGAATATGTTCCCAGCAGGCCCACTAATTGAAACACAGCATTCTGGTGAATTTTGCGTTTGTGGAATATAAATTAAGCAGCAAAATGCACTCGTTTTTAGCCATCTCTGTGGACGGCCATTTTGTCTTCTGTCGACAGAAAATGACATCACAACTGCTCACAACGACCAATCACGGCTGACCTGTTTTCTGAATCTGAACCATGAATGTTCAGATATACCCAGTACTGGACTGGTGCACCAAGAGATTCACTTAGGGTTTGCAAATATTTGACTTGGCCCATGGCAAACCATGCTGCAAGTGTATGAACAGTCTAAAATTATTAGTGGTGTAGAGGTTCATGCCAATACATTTTGCACTTAATTTAGTTTTTCAGTAATGCCACAAGTGTGAAGAAATCACATATGTGCAAGTAGGGCTGCTCGATTAAGGGATTTTGAATCGTAACCGAATTTTCTGGCTAAAATGATGTTAAAAACATTCAATACAACCCGTGAGCAAGTAACTCAACGTCTGAAAGCCGTCCCTTCTTTTTCTCCTTTACAACGGACCGCTGGTCCAGCCGGACTATATGCATCTGTACTTAAGCTTGACAGTGCTTTGTATTATTGAGTGACAGTTTTGCACTAATCATTAATTTATGTTTAAGTAAGACCAGGGAGAAAGGTGAAAGGCTAGTCACTAGCTGGTTGGCAAAATGACTTGCTGACAGACTGTTTGGTTCACAGACTTGATTGTCTACCTTCTCTCATGTTGATGATTTCGTTTCAGATGGGATATGCACTTTCTTCTTTCATTATTGGTTTCATTAAGAACAGATCTGAAATCTATTGTGTAAGTAAAATGCTGTTAATCCCAATGGATTCTTCTGTATGTATTAAATTAAATTGACTGGCATTTTGAGTTAAAAGAAAAAATAAGTTTAAATAAAAGACATTCAAAATACTTCATTTTTCATATTTTTTTTATTTTACAAAGAAATCGTAATTGTAAAATCGGGTTTGAGAGAAAATAATCAGGATTTTCTTATTAGGCAAAATCGAACAGCCCTATGTGCAAGTCATAAGTAAGTCTCAAGTCATAACCTTCAACTTTTAAGCAAGTCCAAACTTACTGTAGCAAAAATCAAACACGTAGAGTTCATTCTAAATTTCAAGTGAGTCGCAAGTCAATATGTAATCTTTCTTTGTCACAACTTTTGCACATTAGCCACTTTCACTCAGTATCTGTAAATGCATTACAGTAATAAAAGAAGCAGAGAATTCTTTGGTGGTCCCAAAACAGTCTTTGTATTGTCTGTCATTAACTTGTCTTCTCAATTTAGACACATGAGAGTCATTGAGTTCATGTTTGACCAGCTGTCAGTGACCTAAATTGTGAAGTTAACATAACTGACCTGTGTAGCCCTAATGGGCAGTGTTGGGAATAACAGTGTACTTTTAAGCAACGCAGTAATCTAACTATAATTACATCTCTTATCGGTATAACACCGTTGCCGTTTACTGATTATGTAACATGTTGCGTTCAGACGTAGTGTCACGAAATCAGCTGTCCTGCCTCACTTGATAATTAAATCACTTCTTACAATCATTCAGAGCATACAAATACTTTGCCTTTACATGCTTGTGTAAACATGGCATTGTTAGTTGTGCAGTCCTCAGTCATGATTTTATAGTGGAATGCATAAGTGTCCAAACTCTTGCTCATCACATGCATGATGGAAGTGGGAACAAACCTAAATTTAAAAAAAGTGTGTAGAATTGTGGAAAATGTATAGATTTTTGTGTCATGGTGGGTTTTAGATATGAATTGAATGAATAAGCCACCATTGTCGGTATGCAAAGCAGTGTCTGTGACAATCACTCTGATTGGCTGTCAGGAAATGCAAATCAGTTGTTACCTTCCGTTATCAGGCTTGAGTCAGTAGTATCAGCTCCAAACCGTGGTAAAGGGCGAACTGACTGCAGTCAGCGTGGTGGACAATGAGGCGTCAAGTCACTTAGCAATTGGGGTTCTAATTATTTTCTGATCTCCTCTCCTTCTCACTCTTGCTCACACCAACCCTTCCCATCCGGGTCCTCTCCCGCCACTGCATCACACGTCACACGCAACATTGCGATCACAGGCTATGCCTGTAACACTACCCCCACTCTGGATGATGATTAACATAACCTTATCATCACTCCAGGACAATACATGCATTACTTCTCATGCACACAGAAACATGCTCAGAGCACACAGTAAGCCATCTAGTAAGAACCAACAACAACAACAAAATGCAATGTCCATAAATTGTCCATTGACTGCAGTTGCATACTCAAACACAATGCATCAAATAAGACCCTAAGCACTTTTTTTTTTTTTTTTTTTTTTTAAGAACAGTGCAAAAACACTACAAATTTGCTGGAACTCTTTTGCTTAATAACATAGCAATAACAATCTTGAACTTTTTTTTCTTACTGAGGAGGGCGGCGATCCGCCTTCACCCTGTCTCAGGCAACTTCAACAATTTAGTGACTGACCCAGTCGCCAAAGTATGTTGGGGGTCTGCGGACCCTCCGTGGCATATATAAAGGTGCAGAAGATGAAAGATGAGTCGCAGACTGATTGTTGGGGAAGAGTCCAGTTCCCATCTCATCCAATTGAGATGGAGCACTCCAGAAGGAAGACCCCTCTCCCCTGCTGCAGGCAGTGATGAGTCGAGGTGGATTGAAGTAGCCTATACCGGAACAAGATCCTCGCCATTCGATGGTGTGTCCCATAGGTCGAGGGGACAATCGTTAGGAACGGTCGAGTCAGGGTCAAGTGGAGGGGACAATACCTCAACCAGAACCCAGGAGTTGGCATCCCGGACGAGCCCCCAGTGTTACCTTCTGTTATCAGGCTTGAGTCAGTAGTATCAGCTCCAAATTGTGGTAAGGGGCGAACTGACTGCAGTTAGCGTGGTGGACAAAGACGAGGCGTCAAGTCGCTTAACAATCACATTCTATTTATTTTCTGATCTCCTCTGCTCAATCTCGCTCACACCAACCCTTCTTTTCTGGGTTTTCTCCCGCCACTCCAGCACACGTCACACGCAACATAGTGCCTGTAACACAGTGCATGAGATACAAGTCAAGTTAATTAATGGCAAAGAAAAATGCATTATCTAGTAAATTAAGCCTAGCAAAACCGTGCTTTTTACTTACACTTGCCCCTGCGTTTGTTGTGGATGTGAGTTGGTTCTGGGTATCTGTGCCTTAAGCAACTACAGTAAATTCCTGTAGATCGAGCGCTTGTACGTGTGCACGTGTGTTTACATCATAGTTTCACCTTCGTGCGGGCAATAATAGACTTGAATGCTTGCATTCTTTCAATCGTCTCAAGCATCGAACGGACACTGTATAACAGTAATGGAATATAGCTTAATATGGTTGTTACAGAATGTTTAAGTGTTGGACAAAGAACTCAATTTTATTGTGTAATAATATACAAATACTGCAGCAGTACCTAACAGCGATCACTACCTAATGGCCAGATTGTCCTATGTCTTTTTACATTAAAGTTTATTTTTGTGTGTTTTAGTTTTGCACTTAAATGCAGTGTGTGATTATTATCTATTTTCAATATCTAAGTTTAAACATTTTTATTTCAATGCATGTGGCAAGTTGAAATCTGTTGAGTTCGAATGATCGCCAAATGATAAAAAAATGTATTGTTTTAATTCTTCATCCAGCTATCATAAACATCTTTTACACTATAGACAGAACATAATAGAAAATATCATCATTACTTTGCGTAGTAACTGAGTTAGTAACTCAATTACTTTTTGGAAGAAGTAACTGGGTAATTGGTTTTATCAGTGGAGGCCGTTGGATTTTAGTTTGGGGAAGTCACAAATGACTTGAAGCTGCACAGCCAAAACACGTACTCTAAAATGAAGACAAAAGTATATTAGAAGTAAATTAACACAATTTAATGTGCAGTAAGTTGCAAAGGTAGGTCAGTGCTTTTGATAGTGTTTAGGCCAGCAGAGGCAAGGCAAGGCAGCTTTATTTATATAGCACATTTCATACACAAGGCAACCTAATATAGTTCACACAAGCAAGGAATAACACCCACAACAGTTATCATTGCCGAAATTCAGGTCTGTGTCTATCAGTACCCCAAGATTTTGGAATTGGTCTTCGGACTCTTGGTGTTTTCTACCAGCAACCCTCTTTTCTTTATCGCTGAAAACAATTACCTGCATTTTGTTTTGGTTCAGCAGAAGGAAATCTTGGTTCATCCAGTTGTTCATTTGTTCTAGACAGTGACACAATATGTTAATTGAACAGCTGTCATTTGGGGACATTTTTAAATATAGCTGTGTGTCATCTGCATAACCATGATTGATAGCCAACATCGGCATTCTGTAGCATTTGACACAAAGGTAACAACATATCATCGCTGTCTTTGTCCATTTTTTTTTCATTTTTTTGTTATTTTTACGTGAACGGAGTTTCCACATTATAGCCATCACATTCATGTGATTTTTTTTTTTTTATTAATTCCGAAATTGGACATAATTGTTTTTCACAGGACAACAACGATATACTAGTCTGAACAAAAGAGGTTCAAAGACTGACTCTTGAGGGACGCCATATGTCATGACCATTCGATCAGATTCAGAACTTCCAATGGTCACAACGTAACTCGTTTCCCGTAGGACCTGAACCATTTTAGGACTGTTCCATTTAATCCCACCCATGTTTCTAATATGTTCAGTGATCAATTGAATCAGATGCTACACTGAGATCCAATAAGACTAGCATCGGCACCTTACTTGCATTAGTGCTCAATCTTATGTCATTTCTGTCTGTTTCTGTTCCGTGAAGAGGTTGGAAACCTGATTGGAATTCATCAAAAAGTCAGCCCAAGAATTTGATGAGTTGATTTAAAAAACACTTTCTTGACAATAAAGGAAGGGAAGTTCGAACTGACTTTTATGCGATTAGGCTGTATGATGCCAGAATTCAGGGAAAAAGTTGGCTTTGAACATTTTTGAAAAATGGACCATTTATTTTACAATCCATTAAGTGACACTTGGATGATCTTAACAGTGGCACTTAAATAAAAGGGGGCTCTCTTTTAAAACTAATTGTACATAATGTATGAGGCTTGTTATAAATTCCTCATTACTGCTTTGTTTGCACATGCATTGTTTGCTGTTTAATTTGTGTGCTTTAGCATCAGGCATGTTTCGGGCAGCTAATGGGTCCTCTTTGTTTTCGTTGATTTAAGTCGGGCATATTGTTGGACAGAAAAAGGGGTCCTATCGAGCCCGTGGTCCGTTAGCCGTTAGCGATTAGCGGCGAACTCGTGCGGTTTTGCGGTCGTGTGTATGCGCCGTGATGAGCGAGCTGTTATGTTCTGTGAAGTGGATTGAAGTGCGATTAAAACCAATTGTTCTCTACCATCGTGTCCGGCCACGCTTTTGACTCGAGCGACTGTTTGGATGAGGTGCTCCTGCGAATCTCCCTAAATACACCGACAGTCCTAGCTCTCCGCAACATTGGTCCTTCGAGCCGGATTGCCTCACCCATATCAGCAAAATGGACGCGATGAGAACAACAGTGACTGATGACAAAGCAACAGTAAGGCCACGACAGCTACCATCTTATTTTCAGGATTATCGGGTCAGCCTTCCTCATTCTCTTATTCCTCATACTGCTTCTCAACATGACAATATAAATGCCAGTGCACAGCGGCTGCAGTCACTCAGCCTACAGACCAGGTCTGTTAGTCAAGAGGGCCAGCTATTCCCAGCACTCGGGCGCCCGTTTTGTCATTCGCCAACAACAGCAGCTAATAAGATGAATGAGTGGAATACAGCACCACAAGTTAGCACACCTCCTAACTTGCCGACGATGTATGGAAGGCCCCCATCTCCTGCTTTAAGTGAATGCGACCTGCAAAGTCACTGCTCCACAGATTACTCTCTCGGTGAGCCCGACTTTCCCGCTTCACAGCAACTAGGACAAGTTCACTCAAGTCATTACCGTGACCAAATTACCATGCTAACTCAGTCCCTTCCAGCAACATTAACATCCACAACGCAAGTTAGTGCAGCTCCCAAGCAGCCACTTCCCACGATAACAGGCATATTACAGCCACCAGTGTCTACGTTATACCAACCCACCTATCAAATAATGTATCCAACGGTGACAGCCGCAAGCATCCAGTATAGCAGCCCAGCTCCACAGATATCAATTCAATACCAGCCTAGGCAGGCAGTCCCCGCCTATCCAGCATATCAGCCGTCTTCAGCTGTGATAACGCCAACTTGTCGACCCCTGGCTCTATCTGCGCCATATTACCAGATTTCACACCTCCCTCCTGTACTGCCACAACCTCTGTACCAGTCTTCACCAGCTGTAACTGCGCAGCCGGCGTTGCAGCAGCAAAGTCACCAGTCAGGTCCACCTCTACAACCTGTCTACCACCCGATGCACATTATGGCCAATCCAGCTCCGCAAGTGCACAATGCCTCTCTGCCACAGCACACCATGCCGCAATCCTCAAGCAGTTTCTTCCTGCCAAAGCAGCCTGTTCCTGTACCTGAGTTGCCAAAGTTGGTTCGTGACAGCGAGAGGGAGTTCACCGACCTCAAGATGGCGCTAGATCACCTCCTTGAGCCCCATACAGAGCTTTCAGAGCACTACAAGTACCGTGTACTCATGGAGCACTTGGTCCTGGATGAAGCTAAGCTAATAGCTCAGTCCTGCCGGCATTATGCCCAACCTTACACTGCTGCGATGGAGGCATTACAGCGCCAGTATGGACAACCTCATCAACTCGCACAGAGTGAGATCGCTGCAATTCTAAATTCCCCTGATGTTAAATCAGGAGATGTAACAGGCTTCCAAAACTTCTCCCTCAGCGTTAACTTGCTAGTAGGAATGCTGACATCATTGGAGGGACCGGATGGGACAGAAACAAAGTCGACTGGTCATGTTGACAGACTGCTTAGTAAGCTGCCAAAACACATGAGAGACAGTTTTGTAGAGCACCTCCAATCACAAGGCCGTCTCAACACAAACCAACTCAACCCTTACAACCTCAGGGACCTCTCTAACTGGCTGAAAGTCAAGGCAGAAGCGCAAAGGCTTTCGGCTAAAATGGCACAACGCCACCGTCCCGGAGAGCCCCATGCATCCAAAGGGGAAAGATACGCTCCTGCTTCCAAGCATCGAGTAAAATCTGTGTCTGTGTACCATGGCTCCGATACCACCAAACCTGATGACAGTCATCCTACAGAGGCGAACCGTTCTGCTACCAGTTCACCAAAGTCCAAGAAGTTATGCCTCTTCTGCAAGAGTACTGAACACTATTTGTCACAGTGCACCGACATCGTACAGCGCCCAACAGAGGAAGTCAAAAAGTGGCTCGAACGTAGTAAGCGCTGTTGTAAGTGTGGAAGGACTAATCATCTACCTGAGGCTTGTACCTTGAAGAAGCCATGTAGAGAGTGCCAAGAGATTCATCTAAGTGTTCTTCACGATGTGGCCAAGTCGGACTCACGTGTTTACCTCATCACTCCACGCGGCCAAGCAGCATTCGGCGACGGCAAGCAGGGAAGGAAGGTGTACCTTAAGGTGGTCCCCATCACAATAAGTAATGGACGCAGATCGGTGCGGACACATGCCATTCTGGATGATGGGGCTGAACGAACGATAATCTTACAGGATGCTGCTCAGAGGCTAGGCCTCAAGGGTCAAACAGAGACTCTCACTTTAAGGACAGTTCGCCAAGACGTCGTCCACCTTACTGGTGAGTCTGTCTCATTCCATGTAGCCCCACTATCACATTCAAAGGAGCGCTACCTCATCGAAGATGCTTATACAGCAGGCCAATTAGCTTTAGCGGATCAGTCCTATCCCAAAGCTCTTCTACAGAAACGGTACCGCCATCTTCGTGGTCTTCCCCTCCCAGACTTTAGCGGGGCGCAACCACTGCTACTGATTGGTGCGGACTATACACATTTGATCACCGCTAAAGGGCCGGTGAAATTTGGTCCAAAGGGCAGCCCGACAGCAATCCATACTGCCCTCGGGTGGGCACTACAAGGTCCGGACACTCTGGCGTCTACTAATGTTGCTTCGTGTTATCTCACCTCGCTCATGCCAGCATCAGATGACCTCTACCAACATGTTGAACGCCTTTGGCAGCTAGACGTCCTCCCATTCCGTAACGAGAAGCTAGCAGCACGATCCCGCAGGGACCAGGAAGCCCTAAACATCCTTGAAACCCGCACCGAACGGGTCAAGGTGGGTGACATGCTTCGCTACGCCACACCACTACTTCGTGTCAAAGGTGCCCCGTCACTCAATACCACCCTCGAAGCAGTATTGCCCCTCCTTCGGAGAACTGAGCGGCGCCTACAAAGAAACCCATCTCTAGCTACTCAATATGAGGCAGAGATTCAAAGACTCATAAGTGGAGCATATGTTGTCAAGCTCAGTGAAGATGAGATTCAGCGATCTGATGAGTCATGGTTCATACCTCATCATCTCGTCCACCACAATGGCAAGGCCCGTCTGGTGTGGGACTGCTCCTTCATCCACAATGGCCTCTCACTCAATGAACAGCTCCTGGCAGGTCCCACCCTCGGTCCATCTCTCATCGGTGTCCTCCTGAGATTTCGTCAGTATGCGGTGGCCATCAGCGGGGATATTCGAGCAATGTTCCACCAGGTCCGCCTCCTGCCTGATGATCAGCCACTTCTGAGATTCATTTGGAGGAATCTGCAACGTGACCGGCAACCTGATGTCTACCAGTGGAATGTCCTGCCATTTGGGACGACTAGCAGCCCCTGCTGCGCCACCTTTGCACTACAAAGACATGCTAAAGACCACATAGAAGGTAATGAAGACATTCTGCAGTCCATCGAGCAGTGCTTCTATGTGGACAACTGCCTGCAGAGTCTCTCAACAACTGAGGCAGCAAAGCTTCTCATCGACAAGTTACGGCAGGTCCTCGCTTCAGGCGGGTTCGAGATTCGGCAATGGGCGAGTAACATTTCAGCAGTTGTGGCTCATTTACCATCTTCGGCCCGCTCAGAGAGCACAGAGCGGTGGCTTGCAGAGAAGAGCCCTGACTCTCAAGAGCCAGCACTCGGTTTACGGTGGCATTGTCCAACTGACCAACTGGGGTTCCGAGCCAAACCTTCCGAGAGCCACCCACTCACGATGCGACACGTTTATAAAGTGCTAGCCCGCCAATACGACCCCCTTGGCATCATCATTCCCTACACAACAAGGGCAAAGGTTCTTGTTCAGAAATTGTGGTCGAAGAAGAGGAGCTGGGATGATCCAAACCTACCTTCTGAGATCATTGCAGCCTGGTCGAACTGGGAGAGTGAGCTTCCGGAACTGGCAAAGGTGTGCATTCCCCGAACATACGCTCCATTGGAAGTCGCCACTGATGCCACGGAGTATACACTCCACGTTTTCTGTGATGCCTCGGAGCAGGCGTATGGCTCAGTCGCCTATCTTGCCACAACAATTAACGACCAAATCCATGTCTCCTTCGTCATGGCCAGGTCTAGAGTAGCCCCGATGCGCCAACAGTCGATGCCACGTCTGGAACTCTGCGCAGCCCTAACAGGAGCTCAGTTGTCTTCACTAATCCATCGAGAGCTCACTATCCACATCAAAGAGACCTATCTCTGGACCGATTCAACTACAGTCCTGACTTGGCTGACATCTGAGTCTTGCAGGTTCAAGGTATTTGTTGGGACCAGGGTCTCTGAAATCCAAGACCTGACTGCTTCCCACGCCTGGCGGTACGTGAACACTACGAACAATCCGGCCGACGACTTGACGAGGGGTAAGAGCCTGATGGAGCTGGTCAAGCCAAACCGTTGGATCCAAGGCCCTGCATTCCTTCGCTCTCCACCACACAATTGGCCTCAAGCCCCAGACTCAGTTAACACTGTCGACTCCCTGGAGCTCAAGCAGAGCGTTTTCTGTGGCCTTGTGCAGATCTGCCCTCCAGATATGGTTCCTGACATTGCACAGTTCAGCACCTGGGTTGACTTGTTGGAAGCCACACAACAGTTGTTTCACGGGGCGGCTGCAGATTCGTCAGACCCTTCTTCGACTACACGCCAGGCAGAGGTCCACCTATTCAAGTCCAGCCAAGCCGAGAGCTTCCCTGATGACGTCAAGCGCCTCACATCGGGTAAGCCTGTCTCTCCCAGCAGCAGGTTGAGCTCACTAGCACCAGAGTTGGACCCTGAATCCGGTCTTATTCGAGTTGGAGGACGACTCAGGCATATCGAGTCCGGTCCTACTGACATTCACCCAGTCGTGCTTGATCCCAGCCATGGTGTTACAAGACTCCTCATCAAAGACACGGATGCTCGTTTGCTCCACCCAGGTGCAGGCAGAGTCTTCGCCGAACTCAGGCGGCAGTACTGGATTTTACGTGGGAGACAGGCTGTGAGAAAATATCAACGAACCTGCCCAGAGTGCACCAAATGGAGGGGAAAACCGTCAGTCCCAATGATGGCAGACCTTCCTCCAGCCCGCCTTAGGGTCTTGAAGCCCCCTTTCTACTCGACAGGAGTTGACTGTTTTGGCCCTTACCTGGTCAAAGTTGGTCGCCGAAGTGAAAAGCGATGGGGATTGATCTTCAAGTGCCTGACAACACGTTGTGTTCACCTAGATCTGCTGGTGGGCCTTGACACAGACAGTTTCCTTCTGGCACTGAGAAGGTTCATAGCTCGAAGAGGAACTCCTGCTGAGATGCTCTCAGACCGAGGAACAAACTTCCGAGGGGCCGAGAGAGAAATCAAACAGGCGTTCGCATCTATGGTCCCAGAGCTTCAGGAGAGACTGTCTAAGAACCAGATTCAGTTCCGCTTTAATCCGCCAGCAGCACCCCATTTTGGTGGTGTCTGGGAACGTGAAGTACGATCAGTCAAGAGTGCCCTTGTGGTCGTTGTTGGATCACAGTCCCTTCAGGAAGATGTCCTTCTCACCCTTCTAATTGAAGTTGAGAGTATCCTTAATGCCAAGCCCTTAGGCTATGTTTCATCAGACGTTGCCGACCCGGACCCAGTGACGCCGAACATGCTGCTCATGGGGCGGCGGGACGCCTCCTTACCTCAAGTATCCTACGCTCCGGACACACTCACAAAGAGACGATGGCGCCACTGTCAGATGATGGTGGACCACTTTTGGACCCAATTCATACGTCACTACCTACCCTCGATGCAAGCCAGGCAGAAGTGGCGGTGCCCCACTGATGACATCGTTCAGGACGCAGTTGTGATGATCGTCGATCCCCAGTTTCCACGAGCGCAGTGGCCGATCGGGAGAGTCGTTAAGTTGGTGGAGAGTGCTGATGGACGTGTTCGGTCTGCTGAGGTTCGAATCGGAGAGAAGACCTACCTACGGCCAGTGGCACGGCTGGTTCAGTTACCAGCGATTCCAGATGTGGACAATGTTGTTCCAGGGACTCTCGCAGCACCTTCGGACATTTAGTATCCTTTACATAATAGCTGAGCTATTCTGGGGGCGGCTGTTATAAATTCCTCATTACTGCTTTGTTTGCACATGCATTGTTTGCTGTTTAATTTGTGTGCTTTAGCATCAGGCATGTTTCGGGCAGCTAATGGGTCCTCTTTGTTTTCGTTGATTTAAGTCGGGCATATTGTTGGACAGAAAAAGGGGTCCTATCGAGCCCGTGGTCCGTTAGCCGTTAGCGATTAGCGGCGAACTCGTGCGGTTTTGCGGTCGTGTGTATGCGCCGTGATGAGCGAGCTGTTATGTTCTGTGAAGTGGATTGAAGTGCGATTAAAACCAATTGTTCTCTACCATCGTGTCCGGCCACGCTTTTGACTCGAGCGACTGTTTGGATGAGGTGCTCCTGCGAATCTCCCTAAATACACCGGCAGTCCTAGCTCTCCGCAACAAGGCTGTTCACGCAAACTTTACACCTGCTCGGCGCCTCTCAGCCTGCTCAATCTTATGTCATTTCTGTCTGTTTCTGTTCCGTGAAGAGGTTGGAAACCTGATTGGAATTCATCAAAAAGTCAGCCCAAGAATTTGATGAGTTGATTTAAAAAACACTTTCTTGACAATAAAGGAAGGGAAGTTCGAACTGACTTTTATGCGATTAGGCTGTATGATGCCAGAATTCAGGGAAAAAGTTGGCTTTGAACATTTTTGAAAAATGGACCATTTATTTTACAATCCATTAAGTGACACTTGGATGATCTTAACAGTGGCACTTAAATAAAAGGTTTGCATGTAAATATGACATCAGTACTAAAATACTCCCCAAAAGACTCTGTAGTGATTTAAGGGCTTTTTGTGTGATTAGATTTGCGACAAATTGCCCCGCCGCTTCCCTGCTGAAGCTGCTGCCTCCGCGACCCGACTTCGGATAAGCGGGAGATAATGGATGGATGGATGGATGCCCCGCCCTGGGGCTGGGTTTGTTATTTTTCTGGTCTCAGCGGTCTACGTCACAGAGGGAGGCAAGCGTGGTAATATTGCTCGCTTTGTCAATTCCAGAGCTGGGCACTTGACCCTTTTTTGCCGGTCCAGCCGTGACCCTCCACCCTTGACCTGGGTACCCTTACGGCCGCAACTCCCCACCCTCCATCCATCCATCCATCCATTATCTCCCGCTTATCCGAAGTCGGGTCGCGGAGACAGCAGCTTCAGCAGGGAAGCCCAGACTTCCCTCTCCCCAACAACATCTTCCAGCTCTTCCGGAAGGATCCCAAGGCGTTCCCAGGCAAGCCGGGAGACATAGTCTCTCCAGCGTGTTCTGGGTCATCCTCGGGGTCTCCTGCCGGTGGGACATGCCCGGAACACCTCACCAGGGAGGCGTCCAGGGGGCATCCTTATCAGATGCCCGAGCCACCTCAACTGGCTCCTCTCAATGCGGAGGAGCAGCGGCTCGACTCTGAGTCCCTCCCGGATGGCCGAACTTCTCACGCTATCTCTAAGGGAGAGCCTGGACACCCTGCGAAGGAAACCCATTTCGGCCGCTTGTATCCGAGATCTTGTTCTTTCGGTCATGACCCACAGCTCATGACCATAGGTGAGAGTAGGAACATAGATCGACCGGTAAATTGAGAGCTTCGCTTTTCGGCTGAGCTCCTTCTTCACCACGACAGACCGATACAGGGTCCGCATCACAGCAGACGCTGTACTGATCCGCCTGTCGATCTCCCGTTCCATCTTACCCTCACTCGTGGACAAGACCCCAAGATACTTGAACTCCTCCACTTGGGGCAGAATCCCATCCCCGACCCAGAGAGGGCATGCCACCCTTTAACAGTGGGTCTCAGATTTGGACCATGGTCTCAGATTTGGAGGTGCTGATTATCATTCCGACCGTTTCACACTTGGCTGCAAACCGCTCCAGCGAGAGTTGGAGATTGCGGCTTGAAGAAGCCAACAGGACCACATCATCTGCAAAAAGCAGAGATGCAATACTGAGGCCACCAAACCGGACCCCCTCGACACCTCGGCTGCACCTAGAAATTCTGTCCATAAAAGTTATGAACAGAATCGGTGACAAAGGGCAGCCTTGGCGAGTCAAACCCTTACTGGAAAAGAATCCGACTCACTGCAGGCAATGCGGACCAAACTCTGACATCGGTGGTACAGTGACCGGACAGCCCTTATCAGGGGGCTCGGTACCCCGTACTCCCGAAGCACCCCCCACAGAATTCCCCGAGGGACACGGTCGAACGCCTTCTCCAAGTCCACAAAGCACATGTAGACTGGTTGAGCGAACTCCCATGCACCCTCGAGGACCCTGCTGAGGGTGTAGAGCTGGTCCACTGTTCCGCGGCCGGGACGAAAACCACATTGCTCCTCCTGAATCCGAGATGCAACCTTCCGACGGACCCTCCTCTCCAGCACCCCTGAATAGACCTTGCCGGGGAAGCTGAGGAGTGTGATCCCTCTGTAATTGGAGTACACTTAAAAAGGGGGACCACTACCCCGGTCTGCCAATCCAGAGGCACTGTCCCCGATGTCCACGCGATGTTGTAGAGACGTGTCAACCATGACAGCCCCTCAACATCCAGAGCCTTTATGAACTCTGGGCGGATCTCATCCACCCCCGGGGCTTTGCCACCAAGGAGCTTTTTCGACTACCTCGGTTACTTCAACCCCAGAGATAGGAGAGCCCACCTCAGAGTCTCCAGGCTCTACTTCCTCAGTGCAAGGGGTGTCGGTGCAATTGAGGAGGCCTTCGAAGTATTCTCCCCACCGACCCACAACGTCCCGAGTTGAGGTCAGCAGCACCCCATCTCCACTATAAACAGTGTTAATGGTGCACTGCTTCCCCCTCCTGAGATGTCGGATGGTGGACCAGAATTTCCTCGAAGCCGTCCGGAAGTCATTTTCCATGGCCTTCCCGAACTCCTCCCACACCTGAGTTTTTGCCTCAGCAACTGCCAGAGATGCATTCCGCTTGGCCAGCCGGTACCTGTCAGCTGCCTCCAGGGTCCCGCAGGCCAAAAAGGCCCGATAGGGCTCCTTCTTCAGCTGGTCAGCATCCCATACCGTGGTGTTCGTTATGGACAATCCGTGATAGGCACAGAAGTCCAGTAACCGAACACCGCTCGGGTTCAGATCGGGGGGGGCGTTCCTCCCAATCACACCTCTCCAGGTCTCACTGTCATTGCCCACGTGAGGATTGAAGTCCCCCAGCAGAACGATGGAGTCCCCAGGTGGAACGCCCTCCAGAACACCCTCCAAGGACTCCAAAAAGGGTGGGTACTCTGCACTGCTGTTTGGTGCATCAAGCACAAACAACAGTCAGGACCCATCCCACCACCCTCAGGCGGAGGGAGGCTATCCTCTCGTCCACCGGGGTAAACCCCAATGTACAGGCGCCAAGCCGGGGGGCAATAAGTATGCCCACACCTACTCGGCGCCTCTCAGCCTGGGCAACTCCAGAGTGGAAGAGTGTCCAACCCCTCTTGAGAGGACTGGTACCAGAACCCAAGCTGTGTGTGGAAGTGAGCCCGACTATATCTAGTCGGAACCTCTCAGCCTCACACACCAGCTCGGGCTCCTTTCCTGCCAGAGAGGTGACATTCCATGTCCCAAGAGCCAGTTTTTGTTGCCGGGGATCGGACCGCCAAGGTCCCTGTCTTTTGCCGCCGCCCAGCTCACACGGCACCCGACCACTTTGGCCCCTCCCATCAGTGGTGAGCCCATGGGAAGGGGGACCCATGTGTCCTTTTCGGGCTGAGCCCGGCCGGGCCCCATGGGTGCAGGCCCGGCCACCAGGTGCTCGCCATCGAGCCCCACCTCCAGGCCTGAGCCGGGCGAGGGAAAACGTGATCCATACATTTTTGTCTTCATTAGGGGTCATTTTGAGCCGTGCTTAGTCTGGTCCCTCACCTAGGACCTGTTTGCCATGGGTGACCCTACCAGGGGCATAAAGCCCCAGACAACTTAGCTCCCAGGATCATTGGGGCCCGCAAACCCCTCCACCACGATAAGGTGACGGCTCATGGGGGGACCCCCCACTCTTATTCATAAAAATTATCACCCCCCCCCCGCCCCGTTCAAAATAAAAAAAGGGTCTGTGATTGACGCAGCCGCGGGTGAGATGCGAACGGCAGAGGCTTTTTAAGGATCATTAGCTGGCTAAAATTGGGATTTTCTTGCTAGGCAAAATCGAACAGCCCTACTACGGCGTATTTCCGGAAGTAGTAAAGACGCCAGAAGTGCATGAACTCCACCTTGATGTGCCGTGTTATGATTGGAGTAACCACTGTGTGTCGCTGCTGTTAAGTCTAGCACTGTGTGATGTGTGATGCAGCAGTAGAATATGAGCTAGGATTGCTAAATTGCTAACTGTTATGGCATGAGACGAAGTGAAAAATAAATGTTCAGCAGCTGCAACAGCAAGCCTCCTCTATCATTATCAAACACGAACACGACATGGTACCAGGAGTGAACTGAGTGAGTTGAACGACCGCCTGAGAAGCTGACATGGATTTGAAGCCGCCAGAAAGCCTGAAACTGTTGGGAAACGTCGATGAAAATTGGCGTACATTCAAACAATGGTTCAACTTGTATGTCACGGCCATGGGACTGGAGACCAAGCCGGATACAAGAAAGGTAGCACTGCTGCTAACACTTGCGGAGCCACAGGACATTGAAGTGTATAATACGTTCGTGTTTGATGCGACTGACGATAGAGATAAGTTGGACGTCGTGCTTGCGAAGTTTGATGCTCCCTGCACGCCGAGGAAAAACAAGACATATGAAAGATACATGTTTCGGTCTCGTATGCAGCTTCAAGACAAGCCGTTTGACAGTTTTTTGACGGACTTACGCTTGAAAGTGCAGTCTTGTAATTTTGGTGTTTTGAAGGACTCTATGGTCAGAGACCAGATTGTTTTTGACATTGAAGACAAAAAGTTAAGAGAGAGACTTCTTCGCAAGTCCGAGTTGTCTTTGGACATGGCTGTTAAAATTTGCCAAGTAAGCGAACTGTCCCTGAAGCATATGAAAACGTTCAGTGAGATGTCAAGTGTAGCGCCACCCATGAGTGAAGGAGCAGCGATCGGGGCTGTGTCATCTCAGAGAGGGAGATGTCGCCAGCCGGCTCAGACTGCACAGCGGACCGAGGATGCCACGTTTTTATGCAAGCGTTGTGGATCACAACACAAGCCAAAGCAATGTTCAGCGTTTGCTAAAGAATGCTCCAGCTGCCATGGGAAGATTCACTTTGCCAAACAATGTTTCACTAAAAAGGAAGAGGCTAAGAGACAAACACGTGAATGTGGTGGAGGACAAAGATTTGACACTTTCTTTGTTGGCATGGTAAACTGTGAAAATGAAGGAGGAGAAGACAACAGCAACGAAAATTATGATGAATGGATAACTTCTCTGCTGATTAATGGGACTACAGTGACAATGAGACTGGTGCAAAAGCAAATCTCATTAGCATGTCTGATGTAACTGTAATGCAGGTGAAGCCAAAAATACACAGGAAGAGTTCAGGGTTGAAAGATAACAATGGCCAACCTATAGAGTGTTTAGGTACCTGTAAACTGAATGTCGAAGTGAAAGGTAAAGTGCACAATGTACACTTTTTTGTGGTGAGTGACAAATGTGAATCACTGTTGGGTGACAAGAGCTGTGAAGAGTTAGGGCTAGTGAAAAGAGTGTACTATATTGAGACAGATTCAAAATGTGACACTAATGCTATTGTACAAAACTTCTCTGATGTGTTCAAAGGTTTTGGTACACTGCCCTTTACTTATAAAATACAGCTAAAGGAAGGCGCCCAGCCAGTGGTGCATGCATCACGTAGGGTCCCAGCTCCACTGCGTGAAGCCCTCAAACAAGAACTGGACAGGATGATCAACCTGGGTGTGATCAGAAAGGTTCAAGATTGGGTCAACTCGATGGTTGTCATGAAGAAAAAGAATGGTGGGTTGAGAACGTGCATGGACCCAAAGGATCTAAATGACAACATCAAGCATGAGCACTACCAAATACCTACATGAGAGGAAATCATCAGTGAAATGGCAGGAGCGAACTATTTCACAAAACTCTGATGCTTCACAAGGTTTTTGGCAGTTAAAACTCGATGAGAGTAGCACTAAGTACTTTACCTTTAATACACCTTTCGGGAGGTACTGTTTTCTTAGGCTGCCTTTTGTAATAAAATATGTTTTTGGACGTTATAAGCAATGAAAGTACAATGATTTCCAATGGAGAGTTTGTCATCAGTTCCTCCAGTGACTCCGACCGAACAAGGATAGAACGGTAGGGGGCGCGGCCATTCTCCTCATTAACAAATGGCGTTATTCATGGAGTCACTTATTACCTAATTTCTCCAAAATGAATGAATAAAATAGAAAATGACAACTCTTTCATTTTGCTGATCAAAAAATATATACAATGAACTTGTTAGTAAAAACATGGCCATCCCTTTAAAGAAAACAAGAAATAAACCATAATCATTTTGTACATCCATCTCAACCAGCAACAGTACATATTTTATGAGATATTTTAGCCATGTACGTGTGTTTGTGTTTGGCACAAACCAGTTTCTGTACCAGGCATTTTAAAAACATATAAATATTGATAAATATTTTACAATTATATAATGATAATCTAATTAAATTTAACTGCGTGTGCATGTGTGAACTGTGTAGAGATACTGTATGCAGTACGCATGTTTTTTTTTTATTTTGAAAATCCCTTCACCAATGTTTTGTTTCCGGACTTATTTTACTGCTGAGACGTGCCCGCCCGTCTTGTGACCGGAAAGGCGCCAGCCAATCAGATCGGAGCACATGTAAACATGGCGTCTGACTTTCGGTGGAAATTTGTTGGTCTCCTATTTTGTACTTGTTTGCTTTATTCTTTAGCGACTGACGGTAAAGACAAGCCCAAGAAAAAGAAGGACATAAGAGACTACAATGATGCAGATATGGCTCGTCTTCTTGAACAGTGGGAGGTACTTTAACATGCTGCTTTTCATTCAGACAATCGCCTCGCCGTACATCGTGCATCCAAATACTTCAGTATTTTGACACGCTAACGTCGTCATTAAATTTACCCTACAGTGTGATTTTGCTGCGGCTGGATCGACTGTCTTAAGTTTGCTTTGCCACTTTCAAGTATTGGTGGGATGGTGTTTCTTTAGTTTATTTCAAATTGCTTTGCATTCGATGTGTTAGCTTTCTGTACGGTCACTTGTAGTCTCCATTCTCCGCAAGTACGTAAGTACGCAAACGTGTGGAATTTGATTTAATACATTTCCAAGTCTGGAGATGTGTGGAAATGTGAAACTATTGTATTGTAATATAATATCGTCAAACTGCTACATCTTGCTAGCCTATTTAATTATATGACAAACAAAATTAACATCTACAAAAAAATAAATAAATAGATCCGCGTTTTTTAGGCGCTTGCGTGTAACGTGTGAGAGCACACAGTTTTATATCATGTGGTCTTGGCTCAGAAAATTACATTCAAACATCCCAAGTAGTTCCTTCTCCGCCCCCCAATATTCATAATAATAATAAACATGGAATTGTACCAAATTAATGCGCAGAACACTTAGGTCTTAGATTATACAAGCCATCATGACAACCTAACATTTTCTGACAAATAAATGTGTTACTCAAAGGACATAAGTTAGAGAGTTTAAAGCAATTATTACTCATTTTATTTGATAATTACGACATAATGGATGACCGGGATGCTGTTGAAGAACTGAGGGAACATTTTAAAAGACAAATGTGGCAAAAGATTTAATTCAACTTGCACACAAGAAGGATGAAACCAATCGAAGAAAACGAAACAAAAAAAAAAAAGCGTTTAAAATGCTGAGACATTTCCTCGCACGAAAAACTGATAAACATAAACTGACCAACATCACTGTTGATGTTTGGAATGATACACTGACAATTTTATGTCGTAGTCTGGAAAAACTATATAATTTGGAAATCTCAAATGTATAGGAACCCTGGTAGGCCTATTGTGTTTTTAGTTTAATGTAGATTTAATGTCAAGTAAACGTATCACTGACAGAGTCACCGCTAAATGGACCATTTATTTTATAATTCATTATGGTTTTAAGAAAAACAGGAAATAAACCATAATCATCTAGTACATCCAGCTCAACCAGCAACGGTACATATTTTATGAGATGTTTAGTCGTGTTAGAGCTGTGTTTGGCACAAACCTGTTTCTGTACCAGGCACTTAAAAACATGTTTGAAAAAATATTGATGAATATTTTTCAATTATGTAATTTAATTTAATTTAACTGCGTGTGCATGTGTGAACTGTGTAGAGATCTAACCTCTGTTTGTTTGTGTGTGTGACATTTCTCCTCTTATGTACACAGAAAGATGACGACATTGAGGAAGGCGATCTTCCAGAGCACCGACGAGCTCCTCTTCCCATCGACTTCTCCAAGATCGACCAGTCCAAACCTGAAGACCTGCTGAAGATGTCCAAGAAGGGTCGCACGCTGATGGTCTTTGCTACAGTGTCAGGGGAACCCACTGAGAAGGAGACGGAGGAGATTACAGGCCTGTGGCAGGGCAGCCTCTTCAATGCAAACTATGACATTCAAAGGTGTAAAAGCGTTTGGACAGCCCCACCATGTTTGACATTTTATCTCCAATTCATACCACCACAGTGGAGTTCATAACACTCCACCTGTTCTCTGTGTTCCCCCTGCAGATTTGTGGTGGGCTCCAACAGGGTGATCTTCATGTTGCGAGATGGCAGCTTAGCCTGGGAAATCAAAGATTTCCTGCTAACGCAGGAGCGCTGCTTGGACGTGACTGTCGAAGGGCAGGTGTTCCCCGGGAAGGCTGCCAAGGAGGACGACGGCAAGCACAAGCAGGAGAATGAAGTGAACGCCAAGAAGA
>NC_141219.1:31016388-31141388 GCF_054856515.1 Filicampus tigris
GTCAAAATGATCTACCACCTACTAAAAATGCAAAACACATTATTTATAAATATATTGAGAATTATTTTTATATGTACCGTATATGCTGGTGTACCTTGGATGAATGCATCAACTTAGATAGCACAATACAACAAAAAAATGTTTTGTAATTACCTTACTCTGATGACTTGCACTGAATGGAATCAGCAAGGGACGCATAGTCCGGACAGTCGCTGCTGATAGCCAGCCTCAAGCAGTTTTGCAGCAACAACAATCCACCAATCGCTCCATTCGGAACGAATAATACAAATCAACTTTTTTGCACACTATGCTAATGCTAACAATATTGCTGTCTTGGTAAAGTTCAAGAACTGTAAAAAAAAAAAAAAAAAAAGCCGCCGAGTTAACAGGACGCTGTGTGTGATGTAGTATGCCTGATGCTGATTGGCTGCCGCGAGGCGAGATGGCAAAAAAGTTTACTTGTTTTATACCCGGCGAATGGAGCGAATGGGCAGATTTTCGGTGCTTTGCTCCTCGTCCCACCGCTCCAAACCGCGCGAAGTACGTTGACTCCAATTCAAAGGCGCCACCAGAAACGCTCCCAACGCAGTTGGTGTGAACGTAGCAATACAGTAGTGCGGACGGATGATAGGCTGGCGATCTACCCACAATGCCTTTACGATCGACTTGTCGACGTCATGGCCATCTGATCTGATTTAAAACTTCCAATAGTCACAAAGTAACTCCTTTCTCGAAGTAAGACCTAAACCAATTTAGAACGGTTCCATTTAATCGTACCCATATTTCCAATCTGTTCAACAGTATGTTATGATCAATTGTATCAAATGCTGCACTGAGATCCAATAAGACTAGCACCAACACCAAAGATCTAGCGTTCTCTTTTTTTTTACAAGGGGCTTGATGGCAGATATACATTTGTATAAAAAAAGTAAGACTGATGGTATTGAGTAAGACATATATGGCATTCATGATTATAAAATATATTAATTTCATGCAATTTGTATATGGATGTTTTTCAGGACATAGGAGCCACATATAATTCAGTTGAAACTGATCATTTGAATATGCTATTTTTATAATACTTTTTTGTATGGGATATTATACATGACAACTGTCTTGAAGTGAATCTGTAAAAGAAAACCTACAGAGAATTGTGAATACAAAATTGCAAGTCCAGTGCTGTCCTGTAATTTTGCAGTATACCAGTTTTGAAATGTTTCAAGTGGTTCTTTGTTCTAGCAAACTGTGAACAATACCAGTCAAACATCTCCCGTCAGCATTATTTATTTCGGTACAAAAGTCTCAACAGACAAACATTAACTTCTTTTTCAGTTGACAAGAGCAAATCACATTTACACCACATTCATTTTGTTTACAGTGAACAATTCAAATGCACATTTGGAGAAGTTTGAAATATGGCTCTATGATCTTGACACAATACAGGACAGTAACAACCACATAGTTCAGATGACGTCCTTTGCAGATTTGGATTGGTGGAGTCTGTACAATAAATAAGTATAAAATATATGTCATATCTGTGGATTTCTAAAAACACATCAAACATAAAAAACACTGAATTACTCCGAAAAAAGACCAGCTATTTCGGCAAAGGAAGGAGTCCAGATTGGAACAAATGCTTCTGTTGGACTTTTAATATCCCCCGTCATTTGGCATTTAGTGGATCATTTTGTTATGGACCCCTTGCTGGTTCCCCGCTGAAGTACAGAGAGATTTATTACAAATATGAGTTACAAGAACAACTACACAACCCAGTGTTGGATGCTAGCAATTGATATATTTTTCTTTTTTTTCTCTCAATAATTGAGCTTAACATGGACATTTAGCACCCTAGTTCCACAGAATACCAATAACATTATTTTCATGGAGGGAAGTAGATCCTACACGGTCGATTACCAGGCCTCCGATTATATTATTTTAGGCAAAGTGGTTGTGTCTTCTAATATTCTAAATCTCACAAATCTGTATTGTATCTCTTATCAACTATTATGACAATTTGCTCGTTATTTTTAGAACATACTTTTAAAAAATACTTTTTTTGTTTGTAGTGCAGCAATGCCAAAGTCAGGGTGCCCCAGTATTATCAAATGTTGCTACCATATTTTCCGCACTCTAAAACACACATTTATATAAGCTGCACCCACTCTATTTAAAAAAAAAAAAAAAAAAAAAAAAACACACACACATATAAGCCGCATCTTTATATAAGCCGCACCCTCTCCATTTAAAAAATAACGAAAAAACAAAACAAATAAGCCACACCTTTATATAAGCCGCACCAAAATAAAAATATCAAATTTTTCAACATAGATTTGTTGAAAAATGTAATATTTGCTAAATTTACAGAACGATTTTTAACTGTAAATGTACACCTGAACAGATTCTTTCCTAACAGTGCCTTTTAACACAGGAGCAACATTGCTGATTAAAATGGAACAGAAGAGAAAATAAACAGCACTTATCGTCATTTCACTGCCTGCTGCTCTCCAATTTGTCAGTTTATGCCCAACTATTTCTACTACATACTACATACCAACTAATGCACAAATGTCAAAGTCAAGGCCCACGGGCCTCATGTGGCCCGCGAGAACGTTTGCTATGGCCCCTGGGATGATATTGCTTTATTATTAGATCCGGCCCGCAGCAAGCCGGTGTGGGTAGCAGATCTGATCGGGTCCTTTGCGCCTGCCGAAGACGTCACGCTTTAAAATATATTGTAGCGACTTCAAAGAACACGCCGTCAGACGTAGTTTAATTGTCATGTTTTTATTAGTCCAACCGGCTACTGTGGGCCACAGCCGACGGCAATACAGTACGACAACCGTTCAGTCAAAAAAGAGCAACGGCTCTCCTCTTCGTCCTCTGCTACTCTCGCTCGCATGCCCTCCCATTCAGCGAGCCGCGCGATGCAATCATTAACCTAGGAAACAACACAACTTGGCAAGACAGAAATTCGACTACAACACAGATAACCTAATTTGTTACACTATTTCTGTAATATAGTTCCTTGCATCAATGTTTGCCACCCCATGGCTGTTCTACATGCTGACTGAAGACTTCTCGTCACTTTTCATGGCTTTCAGAATCGGATTGTGGTGAAAAATTATTTGGAGTAAAACACACTTTATTAGAAATACTTCATGTTAGAAATCTCACGTTTTATTATTAATAATTGTTGGCAATTGATAAATTCATTGACTTTCGACATAGAGATGAGATGTCCCACACTGTGAGCAGGCATTGAAGCTATTCAAGCGCTAAGTTTTGTGACTTTTTTTTTCCCCCTTTCCTCCTTCGACACAGCTCATAGTTTGTTCGTGCCAGCAAACTCAGTAGTTGCAGATTGCCCGTGTTTCACCACGTTTGTTGTTGTGTGTAAATGTTAATAGGTGAGTTTAATCATTTGGGTTCGTGTCAGGTAACTGCTGTACATAATAGCCTAGATAATAGCCTTTTCTCGTGAGTGATGTCACGTTGATGAACACTAGTTAGTTATTTTGGCTCATATGCTAACTGTTCTAGTGACGAAACGTGTGCATGTGTATTGTATGTATTGTTTGGCTGATTAATTTCTTAATACAGTGAATTGTAATGTTTAGGCATATTGTTAACAAAAGGATATGCATTGGATGATGTTGCTAGGTTATTCTTTGTCTGTGTTGTTGCAGACCTCAATAAATAGACGTGTCAAGTGGACTCCGGGCCTGTGTTTTCTGACAGGATCATTGAAGAAATCATACCAATCATATGATCCTCTCCGTTTTACTTCACATTATGTACAGTTCATACAATCTTGCAGCCCCGGGTCAACCAGAAAATCGTTTCCAGTTTGGCAGGAGAAACGCAAACTGAAGTGACGTACGAGCTGCCTGCAAAGGTAGCGTAGCAGTGACATACTTTATTTTATTTTGTATTTAGTAACTCCGAAGATAAAAACACAACAGCCAGGGGGGTGACAAACATAGACGCAAATAAATATATTACAGTTATATAAAGCGCGACATCATCAGCAGGCGCGAAGGACCCGATCCAATCGGGACATTTTTAAAAATTTCAATGAACATTCTATCAGTCCGGTCCTCGGCTTATCGCAAAATTTTGTATTTGGTCCTCAGTCCATTTGACTTTGACACCCCTGACCTAATGCATAGCGCCCTTGCCTGTTGAACTCCTCCACCTGCAGTCACATCCTGTTAATGACAAATGTTTTGTATTGAATTGTACTGTAATTACAGTTAGAGCGCCCCGAGCGGCGGAAGAAAAATCCACAGAATAGCCGCACCGGTCTATAAACCGCATGGTTCAAAACGTAGGAAAAAAGTAGCGGCTTATAGTCAGAAAAATATGGTAATTAAAAAAAAAAAAAGCAGTATATTGTTTCCCAGCTTGAAGAGGTGTCTGGCTGACATCACAGAAATCCACCGAAGAGTTGCAAACAAGAAACGCCAGCGACCAAGACGCAAACCCAGCAGATAAATGCTTTTAAATGAAAAGTACATGTGCATCATCTAATAGAGATGCATTTTGCCTGCCTCCATAGGTAGGCTTGTATTTAGCTTGAAAAAAATAAACGTGAATGGTTTAGGTTCAGTTGACAATTTAACTTTGCAGTTTAATACATCTCAACTATCTGACAAGCATGGCCACCTCAGTGCCAATTAGTCTGTCATCTGACCAGCTTCTAAAGATTTCTCATTTTGCTTTTCACACAAGTAAAGGGGCCTTCAACTTGGACCTGCATGTGTCCTATGACCGTAACTGTTCTCAGGTGCACGTAAAACAGAATGAACATGCCTGTTGCAGGACACCTATTACGGCATGTGAGATGATTTATCAGATCATGTTTACATGAAATTAACGTATGTTACAGCCCACACGTTGTAACAGCAGGACTCAATACAAGGCTAACCATATAATGACTAATGTGCTCAGGATAGAACATATAAATGCAAAGTCACAAACTTGCTCGGTAATGTATGAAAGGTCCGACAATTCTGCAGGAGCAGAAGTAAAATGTTGAGTTGAAGCTGTCTGCTAATGAGGTGGTCTTAGATTCATCGTGGACAATGCTTCTTATTCCCAACACACCCAAGCACACAATTCCTCTTCAAAAACACACCACTTGGACCTGGACCAGAGAAGTCTGCAGTCGATGTATAGTGTACTATATGAGTATGTGTGTGTGATTTTTGTTGTTGTTTTTGTCATTACATTGCAGCCACACAGCCTCTTTGTTGCCCTTCCCATTCTCCCTGTCGCTCATAGCTTCATCTTGTGGACCACAGGGATTGGCAGGACCTGGTGGATCTTGACCCTGTCTGGGTCCACTTCCAATCGAATCCAGTCAGGCTGGAACGAGCCCTTGAAGCCTACGAATGCCAACTTATCTGCGGGAAGAACACATTGGAGAGGATGTGAGAATGTGAGGATTGTTGTCTCTAAGCAAGCTTCTTCTGAATTTGAATTTGTTGTCGACTCTGACTTGGGTACGTGAAGCTTGTTTGAGTGGGTTTTCTCTAGTTACTTGAGTATCTGCTCCCAGTCCAAAAACACAAATGATTAATGTATGAAACCGCATGTAAGTCTCAGTGCTGTTTGTGGTTTATTCCTTAGAGGGAGTATTTCCTTGCCACTTTATTAGTCTGGAGCACAGTGGCCCTAATCTGAAATTTTAGTAGACGATTTAGGGCCACACACTTGCAGAGCAAATATTCATCCCACTCATTTTCACTATATTACTGAAAAATGGGCTGAAGTGTGGCATAGAAGTTTGTCACCAACAAAAAATATTCAAGATAGTAATTATTAAAAAAAACCTGCAAATTTACTGGTTGCACTGATGCGAGTAAATGAAAATTGTTTGAAATTTTTGGGGTAAAATGCAACATTTAGGGGCAGTCTGGAGCCCTGCTCAGTCTTTACCGTATAGTGCTTGCTCATTTGGAATTTTGTTGTTCTCCTTTAAAGGGGAAGTCAACCAAGAAATGTTCTTTTCAATTTATTGGCTTTATTTATTTATATTTTTATTTAAATTTTATAAATTATTTATAAGGGGCACGGTCGTCGACTGGTTAGCATGTCCGCCTCACAGTTCAGACCTCGTGGGTTCGATCCCGACTCCGGCCTCCCTGTGTGGAGTTTGCATGTTGCATTTTCTCCGGGTACTCCGGTTTCTTCCCACATTCCAAAAACATGCATGGTAAGTTGATTGGACTCTCTAAATTTCCCCTAGGTGTGATTGTGAGTGCGGTTGTTTGTCTCTGTGTGCCCTGCGATTGGCTGGCAACCAATTGCCCGCCTACTGCCCGAAGACAGCTGGGATAGGCTCCGGCGATAAGGACACAAACTGGTAGATTTTACAACTTAATTCAAATCGCACAAACACAATATCAATCAAAATGTCATGTTTAGACTGGTGGGGCTGCATAGAACATATTGTAAAGAAAATTTGGGGATTGACTTCACTTTAATGGGTGAGGAGTGCCTTGAGATAGCAGGTTCTGAATTGCTGTTAGTTTGTTAGCGTGGACGAGACTAGCGAGAAGCTGCAATGATGCGCAGCCATTAGTTGAATCCACTTGTGCTCTAGTTGGTCGCTCTCGCGCTGGGAACCAGTCACGCGCCTTTTATAAGTGCCTGCAGGTATGTACAAAGCCTCCGAGTCAACTCATACAGTATACTTGGAACAATGCGTCTTTCTGAAATATAGCTGCCGATGTGGCTATGTTGTTTCATTTTTAATTTATGAATGTTTCTGAAAAATCCGCATGGCACTGAGTTGAAGCGCGAAGTAGCGAGGGATCACTACATATAGTACGTGACTCGAATGATGTCTATTCATCACCTGGTACATAACAAGGTACAGAGAGTTGCTATGCTTTACTAATATTTAAACTCAAAAACGGATGGATGGACGGATGCCATTTTTTGGTCATGCCATGTTTGGCATGTTTTGACTATGTCAAAGGTGAAACAGCACCATCTAACCGTATATTAGCAGACTGCTTTTTTGTTGAACATTAAGGTCACGCTACTATCCAGTTGAAGGAAATCATATTTTGTTGCTAGAAATTACCTTTCAGAGGCTTGCCTGAGTCCGCTCCAAGTCTCTCCAGTACTTTGGTCCATGGACCTCTCGTTACCAGACGTCCTTTTGATGTCAGGAGAACAACAGAACTGGAGAAAGAATGGGACACATGCAGTATTGGATAATGAAAAAAGAAACCACGGTTCAAGTCACTCATATTAACCATGTTTCACAAAGTTGTCAAAGGAAAGTAACGTATTTTTTGGACTATAAACCGCGACATTTTTCCTAGGTTTTGAGCCATGCATCTTATAGTCCGGTGCGGCTATTCTGTGGATTTTTCTTCCACCGCTTGGGGCTGTCTAACCGCAATTACAGTACAATTCATTAAAATGTTGCTGGATGTGACTGCAGGTGGACCAGTTCAACAGGCGAGGGCGCTATGCATTAGGTTATTGCATTAGGTCAGGGGTGTCAAAGTCAAATGGAAGGAGGGCCAAATACAACATTTTGCCACAAGCCGAGGGCCGGACTGATAGAATGTTCGTTGACATTTTTAAAAATGTCCCGATTGGATCGGGTCCTTCACACCTGCTAATGATGTCACGCTTTATATATCTGTAATATATTTATTTGCGTCTATGTTTGTCACCCCCTTGGCTGTTGTGTTTTTATCTTCGGAGTTACTAAATACAAAATAAAATAAAGTATATCACTGCTACGCTACTTTTGCAGGCAGCTCGTACGTCACTTCAGTTTGCGTTTCTCCTGCCAAACTGGAAACGATTTTCTGGGCTGCAAGATTGTATGAACTGTACATAATGTGAAGTAAAACGGAGAGGATCATATGATTGATATGATGTCTCCAATGATCCTGTCAGAAAATACAGGCCCGGAGTCCACTTGACACGTCTATTTATTGAGGTCTGCAACAAGACAGACAAAGAATAACCTTGATTTTATGTTTTCCAAGAGGTCCTTGAAGTGCACATGAATGCGATTGGCTGATGTTAGTGTGTTCTGTTGTTTTGATGTGAAATGCTATTGTTGATTTGGTACAGTTGGCAGCATGTCGTGTGTGGGATTGGCTGACTTTATTAACATAAAACAAGACAGGTGCATATGTAGAATGTAGTAGAACAATAGATGGTGGAGTCTGGTGGACATCAGCTGACCAACTGGAGCGGCAGCCGGCAGTGAAATGACGATAAGTACTGTTTATTTTCTCTTGGTTCTGTTCCGTTTTAATCAGCAACGTTGCTACAGTGTTAAAAGGCACTGTTAGGAAAGAATCTGCTCAGGTACATACATGTACATTTACGGTTCATAATCATTCTGTAAATACAGTAAATATAAAAGTTTTCAACATAGATAGGTGCGGCTTATATAAAGGTGCGGCTTATTTGCTTTTTTATTCTTTATTTTTATTTTTTTTCCCAATTAAAAAAAAAAATAGCGTGGGTGCGGTTTATAAATCGGTGCGGCATATGGCCCGGAAAATATGGTATTTATTTAAGTTCTACATTTTTAGTGACTCAAAAATGATATTCAGTTCATTATGAATCCAATATTTCTGTATTGTGTTGCTGGGGTCATACCAAAGCCTAATCTTACCCATCTCTCAGCCCACTGATGTAGTTGTTAATCTGCACAGGCACACCTTGAAGGATTGAGTTCCGGAAACTTTTGCTGTCAACCACCTTCCCATCATGCCCATCGATTACGGTTAGTTGCACGCCATCTTCTGCTTGGTACAATTTTCTGCCATTCACCTGTCATTGACAGTTAATCACATCAATGTTCTAAGTGCTACTACACACTCCCCAGCTGAGCTGGGCATCGTCTATTACCCACGTGGTCCCAGTCGGTCCGAGTCTGCCAAACGACGTTGAGAACGGACTTAATCACACGCAGGTGCCAAACTCCTGACACATGACCGAGTAAGGAAAAAATAAAACAGTGTTGTGTACCTTGAGGTCCCACAGATGCAATGACATGTGGCCCTTATTTCACCGATCACCACACTGTGCGTGTGTGTGTCTGTTGTTTTTGTTTGATGTCTTTTCTTTGTTTGGCAGCGTGTCTGCTCGTGCTGCACCTGCTTGTGACGTGAAGATTACGTTCTCGACGCTGATTGGCTGTCGCCGACGAGGGAGGGATCCGGGACCACGTGGTCGATTAAGCAGAGCTGGGCAGTCCGTCTTTGGGCCGGACCGGTCGGACCCTCCGGCCCGGCCAGATGCCCATTTTTGGGGCGGGTGGGGGGCCTGGGGGGTGTGTGGCTGACAAATTTTAAAAAGTGGCTGGACCAAGCATGGCCGGAAGTCGATTTTAGTCCGGCCCACTAATCGGCCCTCATGCGTGTGACGTGCTCGTGAGGCGGCAAAATTTCATCTCAGCCTACTCGGTGAAAGGCTTTTTTTTAGGCTTCTTTCTACTCCCGCGTCGGCGCGAGCGACAACTGATGTTATAGGGATTGTAGTATTGCCCCCCAGCACCCCCCGGCCCCTCTTGTAATGGTATGCCCCAGTTGTAGATGTAAGCGCCAGTTACGTGATGTGAAAATAAGGAAATACAAACACGCTTGAACGCACGTTGCTGTCGCACGTCTCTTCTTACACAAACAACTGCCACATTGATTCACATGACTGACGCATTGTGCTGTTGGTGACAGGTCTGCAACACATGCCATGCACACATAAGGGTTTGTTGCTGCTCTGATCGGTCCATTATATAACATTTTGCGATGACATACAGTTTCCCACACGTAGAGGATGCCCCACGCAGCTTGTTGCTGCTGCAAAGCAACTAGTCTAGCAGCGTTGTGTGTGGAGAGAATTTACTCACCCACGTTCCCCCTCAGCTGCCACCTTCCAGATCGTTTTCGCAGTCAAATTAAATGCATCGTCTATTCACCTCGTTCCCTTTATGGTTTTAGCAGGCAGGATATCCATTGTGGTCGCTATCTTTTTGAAGCGACTCCCCCTGACTTGTTTCAAAACAACTTGTGTCCACGAGTATATATATATATTATTATTATTTTTTGTTTTGTTTTGTTTTTGTTTGTTTTGGAGTATATTCAAGCTGCGCGCAGCATGACTCAAGGATGACGCAGCCACATCAAGGTGGAGTTCATGCATTTCTCTGGCGTCTTCCCTATTTCCGGAAATATGCCATAGCCAACCAGCAGTGTATAGTGGTTTGCTGGTATGCTTTTTATTTTGAAGGCCGGGAAGGAGGGGAAGTGTGGAAAATAAATAAGTAACTTGACTACCACTTCTGGCTGGCTGTTGGACCCAAATAATTATAGAATATGACAAATCCAGCCCGGAGCTCGCAATGCAAGTAAGCACACGCACGTTGGCTAAGTACTACTGGCGCATTTGAAGCGTGTCCACAGTGGGTTCAAATTGTAAATTAGTCAGCTAATGATCTTTAAAAAGCCTCTGCCGTTAGAGCATTTCTCCCGTGGCGACGTCAATTATGGATGCTTTTTTTTTTTTTTGGTCGGAGCGCGGAATGGGACGGGGGCCGACAATGTTTATGAATATGGCCGGGGGGTCGTGGCCGGAAGGGTACCCAAGTCAACGGTGGAGGGTTGCGGCCGGACGGGCAAAAAATGGTCAAGTGTCCAGCTCTGCTAAGTATGCAGGACAGAACACGGTTTGCGGTTAGGTGATGCCCAGCTCTGCTCCCCAGCATAATTCAACCTTACACTTAAAGCAATATTTGGAAATAAAGTATTATAAAACAGAAGGTATTTTCATAAGGGAACAAGGAAAAAGGAACGAGTCTTAGCAGGGGGGGATTCAGGCTTACATGAAGCAAATGTGAATGTGACCTTCTTGAATGTTTAAATATGTATGAAGGTTTAATAATAGTACTTTATCCACCCAGTGAAATATTTGGAGTTAGAGTAGAACACTTTTTTAATTTTTATTTTTTATACCTAGTCAAGAAATAAAATTAAAAATAAAGTTTGACAGTGCTAAGACTCCATAGATGCTGATCTGTTTCCACTAAGCAGTTGACATTCACTCAGATGTTAGGAATTTTTTCCCATTACATCATACAGCCACGTTATTAGCTGCTGCAACCGTTACATATTTCCATCGGGCATATTTTGGACATATTTTCCATCGTAGGTCAAGTCCGCTTGATCCGACTAAGGCATGCAAGGTATGAAAACATAGGTCTGCTTCCTGGTGTCCGATTGACATCTCACTTGATCCAATAAACTAATGTTTACTGTGTCACCAGTTCAACAACAGTCAATGAACAATTTGTGCAGAAATAGTACCACCGCTCCATGTCGATGATTTGCCATTTGTGTCAGTCACAACCAAACTTGCTAAGCTTGCTGGTGATTGACGCATTCTACGGCCAATGAAATTCTTTAAAAAAAAAAAAACGTTTTCGGTTGCCTTGGAAACCTTTTTTGAACAACAGCAAACACCGTGCGAAACTTGTGGAACACACACTTTCAAAGCCGCTAGCAGTGACGCCAGCCCGTGCGTAAGAGCACACGTCACACAGCGTCAACCTCTTTGATTTTTTTTTGCATTTTTTTCGTGTTCAAGTATGGAAATAATGGATATGGAATTAGTGCTGGGCTGATAATTCGATATCGATATGTATCGCGATTGACATGTGATCTATACCAGTAGAAAATGCCTTCGATTAAACGTTCGATAGAAAAAAAGAAAAACAAACCCGATCGCAGCATTTTGCGTAAAATAGGCAGCGCGCTTCCGCCTCCAAACATGAAGAAGAAGCGTTTAAACCAAAGAAGAAGCAGCTTTCAAACCAACAAGGAAGAAGCTGTTAACTCAACGGAGCATGCTCGTGGGCCCGGCGGCCGTGCGCTACGCTCGCGGGCCCAGCGGCCGTGCGCTACGCTCGCGGGGCCGGTGGCTGTGCGCTATGCTCGCGTCCTGCGAGCGAGTGCCGTAACTTTGCTCAAACAAATGACCACTCGACTCAGTACAACTCTTACAATTAAATTATATTATGCATGATAACCTTATTAAAAACCCATGGATGGAGCCATGGTGTGCAAGTAGAGGAGTTCTTGTCTTTGATATGCTAGCAGTAGTTAGCCTTATCAGACACCGGCATCGCACTCAAGGTAAAATCAAGCAAGTAAAATGAATGGACTGCGGCAAAAATGAGTCCGCTAAAAAGATAAAGTAATCCTAAGACGGTTGGTCAATAGTCCGCTGATAGTGTAGTGGTACACACGCCTGAGTTGTGTGCGGGCAGCGTGGGATCGATTCCCGCTCAGTGACAGTGTCTATGTGTGCCCTGCGACTGGCTGGCGACCAGTTCGGGGTGTAGTCTGCCTTCGCCCATTGACGGCTGGGATAGGCTCCAGCAACTCCCCGCGACCCTGTATAGGATAAGCGGTTTGGAAGATGACATGACATGACATGACATGACGGTTGGTCAATGATGATGTATGCACTACAAGAGAGTATTCGTTCACTTACATTGGATGAACATTGAATGAAGGCTAATATATATGTCAACAACTGCTTTGGGGTAGACCTAGACCTAATGCAAATAATCATTTACAATGCACTGATGGAGGACAAACTGCACTTACACTACATAGCGATGTACAAAAAACAGTTAACTGTTATTTAAAGAAAAGATTTAAAACAAAATCAATAATTATCAATATTGACTGATATGAAATACTTAGATTGTGACAGTTTTTCAAACATTTCTCAGCCCTTCTAAGCACATTATCTTTAAAATGGGGGTTTATTTAATCTTTATATTGACCAGTTTATTTTACTCTTTCATTGTTACATTGACCTCTTATTAAAGGTTAAGTATTATGTTCAAATAAAATAACCTAAATGTATTTTTCTTCGGGTCATTATTTTCAATAGTTGAAAAAAAAATTCAATCTATATCGATATCGACCAATATCAAACATTTATATCGTGATATACTTTTCAGTCATATCGCCCAGCCCTATATGGAATAAATAAATAGTTTGTGCTTGTTTGGTTGTTTTTTGATTAAATAAAGTAATTGCACTTTACACCAAAAGACTCGTTTGTACTGTATCTCTGCACAACACTTTATCTTTGTACAACCGTTTCTTTATAGAAAACATGTGTTTATGCTTCTATTACCCTTTCAGTAATATTTGGAATGAATCTGGATGTAGGATAACAAAGCCCCAAGTCTTACTTTTCATTAGAACTCATGATCATTTTTGTATGTTGAAGCATTCCATCCCGAATAGCAGCCTTTTCCCCTACGTATGTGACCATGGTTGCAAAGGGTCAACCAAATGGCACACTTTTGGTTCGTCTGGACCTCTCCTTAGGAAAACTTGTGTTAAATGCTAAATTTCTGTCGTATTATTGTCAAATTCAATTGAAATTGGGGAAGCCTCCGAGCTGTGATTTTTGAAAAAATAAAAACAAAAAATAGGCGAACATAAAATCCGTCTTGTTTTGTGTATTCAAACTTCCATAATTCAGTGCCAGTAGCACTTGATCAGATTTGGACAGTTGAGGAGAAAAAGTGTTATCTTCAAAAAGAGACCAAAACTATGCTGATGCTCTAAATGGTTCAAGTACAGCTTCCAATCTACTTTGGGTGCACCTTTTTAGGCATTCAGGTAAAAATGACAGGTGAAATTGTAAGAAACCTGTTGGTTAATATAAAGCCATTCATATAGATTTAGAGCCTTCACACCCCCTTTTGGCCTGAAATACTGAGACGACATAATATGGAATTGAATAATTTGTAAAAAACATTTACCGGTATGTAGAAAGTGAACATCCCAACCTAAATTTAGACCATTGTAGTGTGCCAGAAAGATCGAGACGCAGCTGTTGAGATGTGCCCATGTGACTCTATGGCTTTAACTGAAACCAACTAATAACTTTGCCAAGAGTGTCATAGAAAAGGGAAGCAAGCCAAGTAAAAGCAAGAGAAAGGTCACAGCAAGATAACGGGCCGGCTCAAGTCACCTATCATATATGCCAAAGAGGCCCAATTACAGGTCACTCAGCTAAAAATTTAGCTTTTTTGAAAAAAAATTCACCCCTGGGATGAACTGGCTTAACATTTATACTGTCTTCAAAATCTAAACATAATGTGGGCCGGTCTCATCCCTGGCTGGTCTTGTCTGTAGGGCTGTCCTCTCCAGCTGGTCCCATGGTCAGATCAGGGCACGCTGACTCTAACACTTTTAATTAACTGATTATGCGATGTCCGTAAATGTAAAAAAGCCATAGAGCTGGTTGTTCACCTACTTTGGGCAAGTGCAGTGAAGGGAAAACGGATTGGGAACTTTGTTCCCACTGTAGGAAACCCCCATCTAGTGTCGGGAGATGTCTTTTCTTGGACCACCATGTAAATTCACTGCATGGCTAACAATGCCCAACCAGATTTAAATGAATTAAAACAATTAAAGAACTAGTTGACAGACACAAAATAAGGTTTGAAACAGGCTTAATTGACGGAGTGTATGCCCATATTTTTGTCAGGTAGGTCATGTCAGGGAGAATCTATTGATTAGTGGATATTTGGCATTTCTACCACTTATCCTACTTACACTGATCTGAGCAATACTTTAAGTGTAATTAGGTGGCTTGATGAGGCACATCCACGAATGAACGAACAAATTGAAGTGAAATGGCAATTCGAAGTCTGAACATAATACTCTGGTTACACAGGCCAAATCCTTGCATAAGACCAAGTGCCATCTGATTTGCAATTTAAAACTAACACTTGTAACATTGCAATGTATGCACTTCTTAAATCAGAGCAGTAAAGGATTGGCTGAAAAAAACGATTACCTCAGTAAAGGCAAAGTCCTCCTTGATGTGGAAGAACCGAGTGTTATAGGACTCTAGTTTCACTTCCAGTAAGTGCTCTGGTGAGTGCTGAAACAAACAAAAGGAGAAAGCATGAAAAATATTTAGACATTTAAGAGAGATCCAGTTGCCACAAGAAGAGAACAAATAACTCGAGTGGATATGAGTCTTACTTTGAAAAAACTCACACCTTCAATCAAGATCAAATAATCAAATAATGTCACTGGCTACGTTTTGTATTAAAAGCATGATCGGAATAAAAATGCTTAATGTACACACCCCTTTTGTAATATTCTAACCCGATCCAGCCCATTCCAAATTGGAGGGGTGGTTTATGTCGATTGATAATCTGATCAGCACGCATGAAAATATTATTCAGAAATTTTGCAACAAACCGTCTTTATCGCACGTGTGTGACGTCAGTATACGTGTTTCTGTTATTCCAAGAAGTTTGTAGAATTAGAGCAAGCGAAAGACATGGCGGGCGCAAGACTGAACTGGTACATTTGTGGCTCCCTTAGGAAGAAGCATTAGCTCTACATAACAGCGCAAACAGCAAAAAAATACCCATATAACACTAACATTTAAAGTAGAAATGGACGGAGCTATATTTTGTTGACACAGAAGTCGCTACGGCTTCTTCTATTACTACTATGGTTGTATTTGGTCAATCTCCGCATGTCAAAATTATTTGTTCCGATCAAAAGTGTGATGCATGAACACGCAAATCTTAATCAGATCAATATTATTAGTGTCCATGAAAACAAAGCATCCGATCATAATTCTAATCCGAACTCTGATTGATTAAAGAAATATTGTCATTTTAAACGTAACCAGTATTGGTTCCTATAAATTAGTGCACACATTTGCCTCTTACTGGCGACACAGGTTGTAAGCTCATATACTTTTTTTTTTTAATGTTCTCTAATTTGAGTCTTCACTTTGCCTGAAACAAACAAAAGCACTTGTTTGCTGGTGCAGAATCTGAAAGGTGTCACTCTAGGTAAATGCTCAACCTTAGTTTGTTGAACCGCATTCAGCAACCAAACATGTTCATGATCAAACTTTCCAAAATGTTGTCTAGTCCACCACAAACTGAGCATTTCAACATTGTTTGAGCATGAATTGGATTGTTTCTCATTTCTCACCAGTCTGTCATTTGGGATCTTTGTGGGCATCGGCACATCTACGACAGGCAGCTCAGCGTGTCTTGGGTAGGCCTGAGGCATGCAATTGCTGGGTAGACTGCCTTTAGGGATGATGGCTGTTATCTTTATCCTCTCACACCCTTTGAGGGAGCAGAAGGCAAATTGCTCCCTGTCATTATGAGCCTGAACCTTCAAGAAGAGCAGCCTGCAAAACACACACATACACACGCACACACACGCACGCACCACCCGACACACACACACCACTTTTTCATCAATTTATCACACAGAACCAAAATTGGTTTGTTTAGAAGTATTGATGTGATTGAAAACATACCCAGTTGGTAACTGTGGCATTTTATGGCAAAAAAATGCTAATGCATCTATACAGAAACAGAATTTAATTCATTCATATGAATTAATGAGTAAAAATAACTCAAATTGGGCAATCGATATATCTGATAAATAGCTGTTAAAAATAACCTCCTTTGAGAAAAGAGTATTAATAAAAACTGATGCAGTCCCACCCCCTCTTTTCCCATCCATGGTAGAAAATAAAAAGTTAAAATTCGGGGGGCAAGCCTCGGTGAGACCAACTGGAGCATCTGTCCCAAGCCATGTCTCAGATAAAAGAATATCATGTAAATTATTGTCTAAGATCAGGTCGTTTATAATAAAAGTTTTGTTTAAAAGGGAGCACACATTCAGCACAGCCAGGTTAATTTTTGTGCTGGACGTGCGCTCATGGTGGCACGGATGAGAAGTGTTAGCATATACCAAATTGCCACTGTTAAAACCACGTTGTTTCTGTGTGCGAGGGAAGCGTCTGCCAGTGATGGTTTTAATGGAAAAGCTGTCCGGTGGTGGTAATGATAATGGAGGCCTGCCGGGAGAGCTAATGAGGATGGTGGTACTGTGAGCAGCTGGTGTTGGCCTGTAGATGGGTGTAATGTAATTGTCATTGCAATGTTTATGAGCAGAAGAAGAGATGGGAACACCCGCTGTGTGATTGTTTAACAGGAGTCAGCTGGGAGTGGAATTGATAATGTCATGGTGGATGTTAGCAACTAAAATCCTGCTCCCAATAGAGTTCGGATGGACACCGTCCGGCTGGTAAAAAGACAATTCCAGAATAGGTTAAAATTGTCAAGAAAAGCAAAGTCAAGGTGGGTTAGGGTTAGTGCGTAGGAACCACGTATTCAGGCTTAAAAGGCGGCTGAAGCGCTCGACCCCACGAGACAACGCCGGCAAAATGCCGCTTACCCAGACCGACAATCCGCAGGTTTTTAGCAAGGCAAAGAGGGTATGAAAATCTCTCTTCGTCTGCTCCGACTGTCGGCGTGCTGTCTCATTCGTCCCCACGTGAACAATGAGCCAGGTTATGGAAGAGAGTCGAGTAAACCGGGCAGAATGTTCACTATGTCCATAACTTTTGCTCCGGGAAAACAGCGGGTGATTGTGCCGAGAAAGTGAGTGTGTCTAATAACGCTGTCCCCAACTATAACGGTGGTTGGTGGGTGATGTGATTGACCGCCGATGCATAATCCCACTCAGAAGTGCACAGTGAGCAGCAGAGCGGACGCTTGACGCTCGCGGAATTATAAAGAAGCATTTTGAAAGAAGAGGGCATCTTTAAATCTCAGAAACGTGAATAAATTGGTTTGCCTCACAGCTGAGGATGAGTAGAGAAGAGGGCTGTCTTGTTTTGTGATGAAGTCAGTTTAAAGGAGGAACACACGACGTGGTGATACCACCTACAGCATAATAGCACAGCATAACATGAGGCAATCACGTTCCTGTGCACTTGAGGGACCACTTGGAAAACAAAAATTCTAAGCATATTACAAGGGTCACATATAAATGTTTACATTACACACACACACACACACGCACACGCCCCACCCACGCACACACACATACACACACACACACTTTGTTTGCACACAATATTTCTGTCACTGTTCTGAGGCCCTTTTGTGTTTTTGTAGTGAATAAAAATAATGTCGACTACAGAAAGAATGTTAATAATTTTAATTTAAAAAATTAAATTTTCATCTCATGAGGATCTGTTGTTATAATAAAATAATACATTACATATGAACAGTATGTCAAATGTATATATCAGTCTTGTGTCTTTTATCTTTCCATTCCAATAACAATTTAAAGACAAATATGGCATATTTTGGAGCTTTGCGATTAATTAATTATGATCAATTTTTCTTAAGCTGTGATTACCTCGATTAAAATTTGTAATCGTTTGACAGCACGAAGATATATATATATATATATATATATATATATATATATATATATATATATATAATATCATGTCTTTTTTTTAAGAGTCACAGAAAAGGGAGGAGCTTATTGGTCGCCACCGTTTTTTCAGCCATTTGGAATTGGTTGAGGTTTGCAGTGTCAGAAAATTAGCTACAAAGTGGCTGCTGCAAAGTATAAAGACCATTTCGGTGACAGCTTTATTGTTTCAGCATGCATTCAGGGTCTTCGAAACCTTCTCTGGTCTCTGCTGACAACTTAGCAAAAAATTTGAAGTATTTATTTCCAAAATGTTTTTGTCTTAATTTTATAGTGCGTATCTTGGCTGCAGAGCTTCCAGTTATTTGTGGGGTTTTTTTTTGCGATCAATCAGATTTGAAATTTGAATGTAATTTGTCCAAGGACTTCAGAACCCCAAGCACACGCACACATAATGTTAAAATCCTACTTAAAATGCTACTCTCAATTGAGTCAGGGGTTTGGGAGTTACTGCCCACCGATTTTCGTCAACATTTGAATGCTTATATCAATCTTCCGAAAACATGTATTCTTGGAAAGGGAATTCAACAAGGATTCCAAATCGGCAATATTAATTCATACCCTCAGAAATTCATTGAAAGTTGAATACTCATTGATAATTCACTGAATATCCAATGACTATCTGGGTGTATGGAAACTTTGACTCCTTATTGCTGCCATACAAAAAAAGACATCTCTGAAACTTTTACATGTTTTAGAAAACATGTGCGAAATTACATTTCATGAAATTTTATTTTAAAGTGGAAGTCAACCCCAAAATTTTCTTTACAAGAATAAGTTCTACGCAGTCCCACGAGTCGAAACATGGCATTCTGATTAATATTGCGTTTGCGGGATATGAGTTGAAAAGTAGAATCCACCCATTTTTGTCCATCTCAAATTAGACAAATTACATCACAGTTTCTCAGGGCTCAGATAACATTTTCAGTCGACAGAAGTGACGAAATGGCCGCCCTCTGAGACAGCTAAAAACGGGTCAATTTTGCTACTTAACTCATATTCTACAAATGCAATATTAATCAGGTGCATAGAACATATTATTGTAAAGAATGTTTTTGGGTTGACTTCCTCTTTAAGAGCATGTGATCCACAAGGTCAAGTTCAAGGTCAAATTATTGGTCAAAAGGTAAAGTTAGATTTGAAAATCCTTGATGAGTTTCTTTTCCAACAATACCCATTTTGTGAAGACTGACCCAGTAATTAATGCGATATAAGGCCGATATAACAACCCTTTCTACAGAAATTGTTAAAATTCGGCAGGCCATCACTCCCAAACCAATGCTCTGATTGACCTAAAAATGGGAGATTTAGTGTTGTGGCACCACTATCAACAAGTACAGCAAGTTTCATTAAAATCAACATATTGTCGCTGTCCTGTGAAAACACTTTATCTCAATTTTTTTTCATTTTATTATTTTTACATGAATGGTGTTTCCACGTTACAGACATTGCATTAATGTGAAAATCCAAAAAGTTTCCAAAATTGGAGATAAGTGTCACAGGACAGTGACTATATATGCTTGTTTAAAAATTTCCGATTTATTTGGGTGATTTGGCATGGAAAGACTCTTCAGTTCCCGCGAAAGGTCTAGATCCGAAACTCACCGTCCGCCACTGTTGTGACACATGAATCCAAAAGGGAATCTTTTTGTGAATTTATTGATGTTAAATTGTCAAACTTTTTAAATGCTGTTGAAATGGGATTGTGTTTAAAGGGTTCCTTTCCACCAAGTTTTGAATAATATTATTTGTTATTTGTTTTTTTTCTTTTTAATGAAGGTTTGGGGATCAATTAAAATTGAAATTGGTAAATGGACTGTACACTCAAAAAAAGCAACATGGGTGTCTGTTTTATCAACAAAATTGTGACACCTAGCTTCTGCTTTATTTATTCATGTTTAGTGCTTGAACAAATTTCAATCATGTAGTTTTAACCTGACAGGCAAAATTCTTAAAACGGCATGATTGCTTTATGTCAACACAACCAAATTGGTTTAAATAGGAATCCCATATGCAATATCGCTGCAGAGCAGTAGGTGGCAGTAACGTGCGACATACCCTCTTCATCAGCTAAGATTGCGTGCTTTTGTGTAAAGTTCCATTACAGAAAGTTGTGAGCCTCATATTTGACTCATCCAAATTGAAGCTGCATGCATCCATCAAATTTAAACCATCTACGGGGGAGAAACATATCAGTCAGTAAATTAATTTTCACTTTTTATTCACTGTGATGTTTATTTTTGTTTTATTAATTATTTTAGGTCGACTGGTTAGCACGTCCGCCTCACAGTTCAGAGGTCGTGGGTTCGATCCCGGCTCCGGCCTCCCTGTGTGGAGTTTGCATGTTCTCCCCGTGCCTGCGTGGGTTTTCTCCGGGCACTCTGGTTTCCTCCCACATTCCAAAAACATGCATGGTAAGTTGATTGGATGCTCTAAAATTGCCCCTAGGTGTGATTGTGAGTGCGGATGTTTGTCTCTGTGTGCCCTGCGATTGGCTGGCAACCAGTTCAGGGTGTCCCCCGCCTACTGCCCAAAGACAGCTGGGATAGGCTCCAGCACGCCCCGCGACCCTTGTGAGGAGAAGCGGTACAGATAATGGATGGATGGATTAATTATTTTAGATATATGACCACTAGTTTTAGCTTTCGTGTGTTGTTGCCTTTTAGCTAAGCCTAAACTGCGCACAACTGTTAAACACGGCGCGTGATATAGACCAGTGGAAGTACTGTACACTTATGGGTACTTTGGTAAATTAATGATTGAACAAAAATTTGTTGTTCACATGCCTGTAAAATTCACAAGACTTGATCAGGGTGTTTGGCGAGAAAGGGAGCACTCAAGGAAGAAAAATCAGGAGCATCTTGGTTCCCGTATCTCTGGTATGTTAATGGGAAAATAGCCTGTCAAACCTATATATCTTTAAAAAAAAAAGGTTACCATTTGAAAAGAAGAAATTTGATTGCAACAAAATTAATCACTGATAGAATTAATTAATTAAATTACAGATTTGCAAAATTCTAAAATTAGAAAAGTTTGGATTTAGTCTTTAACTCATTAACGTTTGAAAAAAATATAAATACGTTCCCGTGATTGAACGGCTGGACTGAAAAGACAAGTAAATATGTCAAGGGCAGTGAATGACATACCAATACTTATGTGTGTGTCGTGATACCTACGCTCCTTATGTTGTTGTGGCAAACTGACTGACACTGCTCAGACCAACATTGTTGATGTCAGAAGAGAGTGTATCCTCAAAACCCTGTGCATGTACCTCAAGGAGACAAGCTGGTGAAAGAATACATGGTATGGGTATGGAATTCAATTTTTATCCTATGGCATCTGTCCTTGACTAAAAATTGTGGACTTCAAATATAGTATTTACCTTTGAAATGTCAATGAATAATCTGTCACAGTAGTTATGTTCATATTTATTTAAAGAGATGAGTCATGAATGTTTTTGTTCTTACAGAGTGCAGCTGTCGAAAGCAACCAGGCTGAAATTAAGGAGGTGGTCTTTGGAATTTATGCCATTCGAAAAGATGGGGCAGAGTCAGAGGATAACCCAGATGACGTGGTTATCATCATAGATGCTGTCAATGTTCTGGATGAACTGGGGAATGTCCCATTTGCTGTTGTGATGCTGTTCGCTCTGGTCTACGCACTCAACCTAAGCTACCCCTCAGAGTTAAGACACAGCATTGAAGTTCTGCAGAAGATCATCATGGAGCTTGGTAGAAACAGACTCTCAAGAAAAGCTCAAACATTGAAAACCACGCTTTTACGCAAGTCATCCTGTGTGGATTGACCAAAAGACCTAAATTGAAGAAAGTATTATCAAGAAAACCTTATATGTAGTAGCTTTTTTGTATCACTGAGATCCTGACAGGGTTTTAAAAAATGACACAATTTTGAGGATATTATCTGTTTAAAAGAGCAAAAGGATTTTGGACTAAAATGCTCATAAGAATAATGTAAACTTAACCAAGTGTTTTCAAGGAAAGGCGATCCATATATAAGCAGCCATGTGTAGTTGTTCAAATGCTGCTCATTGCTGCTTTCCACATTCTCCTTAAAAGATTAATTGGTTGACTAGTGCATTTTTTACGTGTGCGCGTGTGTATATTATGGTAATGTTTTGGAGCGTTGAATGATTTTTGTTCGATTTGCTTATCTTCATTGTTATTTTAGTCATCATGGAGAACCTGACAGGACTACCAAAATGTTCTATCGAAACTCAAGTCCGTTTTGTGGTCTCTTACAAACTTGACACCAACTGTGGTTAAACTAAATTGACATTCAGCAACAATGCCTTATTTTCTGAATTATTTATGTGTATTTACATATTTACATGTATTTACATGATTTACAGTATTTTTTTTGTTGACTTGTTTTGTTAAGTCAGCATTAGTGTTATTTTATCATTTAAAAATGTAGCTGTACCTACTCTGTCAAAATAAGATACCTGTACTATTATTAAAGAAGTTAATCTGACCTAAGGGAAAAACGCATAGTATTGTCCACTCAACACATTTATGATCAGTTGGTTCAATAAAATTGTATCTCGCCAAATGACAGCATTTTATTTAGATTGAAGCGTAGTAAATGTGTTAAAACAACATGAACAAATTAAGTTGGAATCAAACATTGAAAATACATACAAACAACACGAATACTTTATGTCCACTCAACACGTTTATGATTAGTTGGTTCAACAAAATTGTATCTCACTAAATGACAGCATTTTATTTAGATGGAAATTATTTCCATAATTTTATTACGTTAACCCAACAACTTATTTTTTTCAGTGTACTTTTATAGTGCTTTATCGACACCATATGGTTTCACACATTCACACACACCCCCACACACACACACACATACACACCCACACCCACACATACACACTCCCACTTCACCCACACACACACACACACACACCCACATTCATACACTGATGGGAGGTCCGTTGGGAGCAATTTAAGGTTCAGTGTCTTGCTCAGGGACACTTCGACATGGTCGATAGGGTTGATGATCGAGCCCACAACCTTCGGCTTGGGAGACGACCAGTCTACCACTGAGCCATGCCGCCAAAAAAGCTGACATTTTGGATAAGACTCTGGGATTTTATTTTAGGGCCATGTCGTCCAGCCTTATAAATAAATGCATAACAACAAACACAAGACAAATTTGTTTTTGTCATGGAAATAATGAAATAAATTTAACTAATTATAGTTTCCATATTTGTTCCCTTATTTTGGTAATTTGCTAATTAAGAAATGTCTAATATTGTCTTTCAGTTATTACATATGTAGTTAAAACATATCTTAGCCGTGGTTCTTGTGCCACAATTAAAAACTGAGATCAAAGATTGATAGACTATTGTTTTTTACATGCATCACTAATTTTACAACCTTAAACATTTTTAACAGGCTCATCTTATGTGTCAGCTGTTTATCTGTACGATTGAAATGTTTTGTTTTTGTTTTCCCTTTATAACCGTTATTTGTTTAGGTATAATGGAGTGTAAAGCACAATTTGTTCCAACATTAATTTTCCTAACAAGTGCTGCATTTACAAACCCATACCAATAAGACATTTAAAATCTTTCATGTGTGTGTGTGTGTGTGTGTGTGTGTGGGTGCGTGGGTGTGTGTGTGCGTGTGTGTGCGTGTGTGGGGGTGGGGGTGTGCGTGTGTGTCTGACCCTGTGTCTTCCTCCCAATAGTAATAGCTTCTGGTCAGGTGTGAGTGGTTGATCTTCTCCCTCTGCATGGTTCTCATGAAGACTCCTGTCTTGCGGGTCTGTTTGGTCAGGCGATTGTGAATGTCTGAGATGACAACAAAGGTGGTTCCTTGTGGGTAGCACACACCCACATTGATCCAGTCATTTCTGTCATAAAAGATTATTTAGAGAAATCCAAAGGATTAGTGTTTTGTCGTTACAGGGGAAGTCAAGCCCAAATATTTCTTTATACAAATCTGTTCTATGCGCCTCCACTAGTCAAAACACAGCATTCTGATTAATTTTGCGTTTGTGGAATATGAGCAGTAAAATCCACCCATTTTTGTCCATGTCAGGGGTCGGTCATTTTGCAACTAGATGTCACTAAAAATTACATCACAGTTGCTCAGGGCTCAGGTAATGACCAATCATGGCTCAGCTTCAGAAAATAGGCGAGCCGTGATTGGTCGTTACCTGAGCCCTGAGCAACTATGATGTCATTTTCAGGCGACAGAAAGTGGCAAAATGGCCGCCCCCTAAAATGGCTAAACCAGGTGGATTTTGCTGTTTAACTCATATTGCACAAGAACAATATTAATGCCGTCAGAATGCCAGAATGCCATGTTTTGACTTGTGGAAGCTCATAGATCATACAGTATATTTGTAAAGAATTTTTTCGGGTTGACTTCCCCTCTGGCCACAAACATTTTGTTGTTACATTACAAATGTCTCTCAAAATTGAGCATGAAATATGTAAAGTTTGACTTTTGTATACCAGATTATTTTTACCAGAAACCACTATCTATCATGATGTTGCAAAGGGGCCACATTACAAGCTGGAATGCTTGCCGAGAGCCAAGACAACATGCTAGCCTTAACTTTGTCTATATTATTTTTAATGTATCTAGAAAAGGTACGTTGTTTCAATAAATTGCTATGTACATAGATATGGTAAACACAAATTTTAAACGAGATTATAAGCGGTCATCAAAATTATATCCATCCATTCATCCATTATCGATACCGCTTATCTTCACAAGGGTCGCGGGGAGTGCTGGAGCCTATCCCAGCTGTCTTCGGGCAGTAGGCGGGGGACACCCTGAATTGGTTGCCAGCCAGCTGGGCACACAGAGACAAACATCCGCACTCACAATCACACCTGGGGGCAATTTAGAGTGTCCAATCAACTTACCATGCATGTTTTTGGAATGTGGGAAGAAACCGGAGTTCCCGGAGAAAACCCACGCAGGCACGGGGAGAACATGCAAACTCTACACAGGGAGGCCGGGGCCGGGATCGAACCCATGACCTCTGAACTGTGAGGCGGACGTGCTAACCAGTCGACCACCGTGCCGCCATAGTTTTAATATAGTTAGCAATAATTGTAACTGTTATTGTATGTATTTTTTTCCATCACAAAAAGTGTATATATGTATTGTAATGACAACTTGTCTTTAACTTGAATACTTAGTCTTTAACTTGAATATGCGGCCACCCAGGCTGTCGCGGTCCAGACCCGGTCTGCCTACAACCGCCTTCAGCCTGCCAACCACCCCCACACCCTTTGTGTAAACTCTGTCTTTTCTTCCAGGTCTCTCTCATCTTTGTCATCTACTTGTCCTAGTTTTGCATGCTCCCTTTTTAGTTTAACACCCGATTTTTTGTTTTTCCAATCAGATTTTTCTGACTGTGAAGATGGCCACGATTTGGTAAATCTCTTTTCTGATTCTGATTCAGATTTTGACATTGATTTTGTTTTTCCTGGTCCCTTCCCCAAGCATTATTCAAGCCCTTGTCAGTTTTTGTCACGTTTTTGTGATGATGATCCCTTAGTGTCCACTCCAGACCCTTGCTTGGGCGCTCGGTTGGCCATTTAACGCACGGGACCCTCGCGGGGTGGCCAACGTAGGCACCCGAGTAGAGGTTCTGGTTCCTCCCGCAAGGTCGCTTTTTCCAAGTCAGATAATTCTGAACCTATACCCAAGCCACTTCACTCCCCGCCTTTTTCTGTACCTCATTCAGGCCCCTGTCCTGGTGCCTCAGCAAATGCAAGCCCCCGTCCCTCGGCACCACCAGGCTCCAACCCTTGGATTCTGCTATGGCAACGCAAGCTCTGTGGCCTCCTTCTGATTCTGCTAAGGTACTGCAAGGCCTGCGGCTGCCTTCTGACTCTGTTACGTTGGCGCAAACTCTGCAGCTGCCCTTGGATTCTGCTACGGCAGCGCAAGCTCTGTGCCCTCCTTCCGATTCTGCTACGGCGGCACAAGGCCTTCGGCTGCCCTCTGACTCTGCTATGGCGGTGCAAGCTCTGCGGCCTCCCTCCGATTCTGCTAAGGTAGCACAAGGCCTGTGACTGATCTGACTCTGCTAGAAGGGCGCTAGCGCTGCGGCTTCCCTCGGATTATGTCACGGGGACGCAAGCTCTGCGGCCTCTTTCCGATTCTGCCCTCACCCCCAGTGTGGCCCTCTGGATGGCCATTAGATAGGCCTCATCAAGAATCTCTCATCTGGGCTTTGGGACGGCCACCAGATTACCCCCGCCAAGAACCTCTCGTCTGACCTTCGGGTCGCCCACCTGACTGGCACCGTCAAGAACCTCCCGTCTGGTCTTTGGGACGGCCACTGGATTGGCCCCGCCAAGAACCTCTCTCGTCTGGCCACTGGGTCCCCCACCAGACTGGTGCCGCCAAGACCATGTCTTCTGGCATCCTGGACACCCACTGGACTAGTTCCGCCAGGAATCGCTTGTCTGGACTTCTCTACTCTGTTGTTGATTTTGATTTGAATTTTGTTTTGGAATTTAGTTTGTTTTCCTTGTGATTCTTTTAAATGTGTCTGTCTCGTTGGGTTATTGTGTTCACCTGTGCTCGGTTACCAGATCGATCCCTTGAGTTGTTCAATCAGCTCCCGCTAACACTTTGTGTCTTGTCCAGGTGTTCCTCGTCTCATCAATTTGTATTTAATTCCTTGCTTTCCTTCGGTCTTTGTTGGTTCAATGGTTCCGCGTGTGTTTGGTTGCTGTCTTAGTCCAAGTCAAGCGGATTTTTTCCACCAGTGCTTGTTTGCCCAATCCTTTGTGTTACCCAGTCAGCTCCCTCTATACACTTTGTGTCTTGTCCAGTGTTGCTCATTGTCTTGTCTGTATTTGTTTTATTGTTTTCTTTCAGTCTTTGTTGGTTTGTTGTCTTTGTCGCGTCTAACTGCTTTTTATTTGCTGTCTTAATCCAAGTCAAGATCGTTTTCTGGACCCTCTTCCAGTTTCAACTCTCTGTAGTTACTTTGTATTTCCGTTGATAAAGACCTTTTACTCTACAATTCCATGTCATGTCTGCGTATGGGTTCAAATCCCGATCCACATGTGACATAAATGATTGAAAAACGGTCAAATATGCCTAATATTTGCGTAAAAGCATTAAGAGACAAAAAAAGAAGTTTTAACCGGCCAATTAATCGGTTAGCTGAAGGTTTTTCTGCCCAAAAAAATTCATGTCAATGGGGCCCTAGTGTTAAACATTTGGCCACTGTGCCACTGTTATGACCCCTCCTCAACTGTCTACAGTAATGTGGACTCTGCATCAATATGTTGTGTGGATGATGGAACTAAGCTGAAAGACAAAACTATTGATTTACCGGTCGATCTACATTCCCACCCTCACACATGGTCATGAGCTGTGAATTGTGACCAAAAGAAGAAAATCACAGATACCAGCAGCTGAAATGAGTTTCAGCCAAAGGGTGAGAAGCTTAGTGATCCAGGAAGTGCTCAAATGGCAGCCAATTCCAAAATTTTCATCTTGAGATAACTAACTTTAATTTTTTTTTTTTGTCAAGATGGCGTACTGTGCGCCGGTGTGTTCAGCGACCCTCTTGACAATTTGGCTTATTCTACTGTTTTTGGTGACTCTCTGTTGGTGTCTTTGTTGGACTTGCAGTGCGGCGTTGGGAGGTTCAGGTGCGTTTGAGCATGGCTGGGAGAGGACCTTGCCTGCTCACATTGTGGCAGACCTTTTCCGTGTCCATGCGCTCCCATCATGGTGGAAGCGGCACCCTGGGAAACGTGGTGGCCAGCTGGCGAGGCTGAAAAGTGAGCTGTTGTACGCTTCGTCCCCTGTTCGCTCCCGGACGCACAGATGTACTCCGCTGTGGCGCGCTCGGGACCACCATTAGCTGCTGCTTGCTACCCATTGTTGGCTGCGCCAAGGAGCTTCGGCCGTGCTGTCATCCAAGCCGCGCCCGAGGATGCGATCAGCTTCTCAAAGAGCTTCCCAGGGCCCGCCGATCGGAGGTGACACGCACCTGCTGCTGCTCCCACAAGGATAGCGTTGTTGAAAGCCCGGTCGCTGATGAACAAATCGTTTATCCTTAGGGAGCTATTTCTTTCCAATGGCTTGGATTTCCTCTGCCTGACGGAGACTTGAACTGGCGCCGGTGAGTGCAGTGCGATGATTAAACTATTACTGCCTGCATGTTCTTACTTGGACGCTCCGAGAACTTCAGGTCGTGGTGGAGGAATGGCGACTGTTTTTAAAAACACTTTTAAGTAAAATTTTTATGTTCTTAATAACTCATCCATTACCAACCCTCCCACTTAAAATGCATATTTGGCATTTACGATTCTGAATCCATAGCAGTGAATAAGTGAAAGCAGTCACAGTGTTGTAATGGCAATGGCCTTTTTGTTAGCGATCATAGTTCAGCCCTGTTCATGCATATTATAGAGCTATTTCCGTGCTCGCTAACTCCACCCAATGGCACTGAGCCCTGTGTAGTTTCAGTTAGTAGTGAACCAACACTCAATAGTTATACAGTAAACCATTCCTGTTTGGTTATAATTACAAGATCATTACTCCTATGTACAAAATAGAACCATTTCATTTGGGTGGAATGATTTGCTTTAGGAATATTTGTATATTTGTTTTAGTTTGCTATTTTACTAATTAGATTTTATTTTTATCTTTGTATTTATATGTAAGAAACCTGACCGAACCCAACAGTATTGGGAGGCCAGCAGTGGCTCATCTGTAAGGATTTGTAGCCAGCGTACTAAGGTTCACATACCGCTGTGAAAAAAATGTCAAAATGCAAACAGAGCTGCAGTGTATTTTACTCATAATCGCTTGTGGGGAAAGTCAACTCACACTCTGCTGTATATTTGTATTGCACACCACACAGTGAACCAGGCATGCAAGTCAGAGTGAACAAGTTGTGAAAACAGTGCTTATGCACCTCTTGAGTTAGCCGTGGTTGTGGTTATACTTTGCTCAAGGGCGCTTCAACAGTAGTCAGGAAGCAGACTAGAATCTCTCCAACAACTAGTTGCTATTTTCATTTGTCTGCAGCAGGATACAAACAGCATGAAAATGTTGTCAACTTAAACAGTAAACGGTATACTGTAAACAGTGCATATTAGCCACATCATTCACCAGCTTTGAAGGCACTTTCTTTGAAGTTGCCAGTGCCGTCGTCCATGTGCTCTGCACTGTCATATACCATTCTCCCAAGTACAACAAGGGGTTTCTGAATGACTTTTCAAATCTTGTTGCCAAAATCATGCTGCTATATGTTCACATTCTGTTTATGGGGGACTTTAATATTCATTTTGTGCTGTCCTGAAAAACCATTGGCAAAGGACTTCTTAAGACTTATAACTCTTTCAATTTGGTGCAGTGCATGTCTGGCTACACTCAAAAGCAAGGACACACTTTTGACCTGGTCCTTACATTTGTTATATCGGTCTCAAATTCGAAAGTATTGGACAGTGTGATTTTTGATCATATGACTGTGCTCTTTGATGTAACGTTTTCCAGTGCTGTCAGAGCTACTGCTAGTGAGCGCAGGTGCCTCTGCTAGTCGGTTCTCTGATGCTTTTGATCGGCTTTGTATTCCCTCTTCAAACACAGAGGAACACAGCACTTGGTTCCATTCATCCTGCCTTAACATTTTGGACATTTTTTATCATTTTTCTATGGCTCCATTAAAAAATATGCGGCCAAAAGGTAGACCGGAGCAATGTTTTAATAAGAGTACTCGTGCAGCTAAACAGGAATGCCGCAGAGCTGAACGCAGGTGGAAAAGAGACAGGCTGCAGGTTTCTTATCAAATCCTAAAGGACTGCTGGCGTTGTTACCACAGAAAGGTTAAGGAGTCCAAGGGGGAACACTTGTCAAATCCTATTCAGGCAAATCACCATGATCCACGTGCTCTATTTAAAACAATTGATCCTGAACTGAAGCCCCGTCAGCTGATTTACACTGACTCGTCCCCTGAAATGTGCGATAGATTCTTGCAGTTTTTCACTGACAAGGTTGCTGCAGCTAGGGCTCTTGTTTCGAATGCCACATTTGACCTCTCTGTCCACGTCCCTTGTTCCGCAGTGTTCGATTCCTTTGAGGCGGTTCTTGGCATTTTTGGAGGATGTGGTTTGCCATATTAAGCCATCTGGCTCCCCTTATGACTCCGTTCCTCCTCACTCCTTTAAGGAGATCCTCCCGAGTATTGGTGAATCGGTTTTGGCCATTAACAACAGCAGCCTGTCTTTTGATGTAGTCCCCCAACATTAAACATGCTGTGATGCAACCCCTGCTTAAGAAACCTGGCCTTGATCAAGATGTGCTGTCAAATTTTAGAACCATTTCCACGCTGCCTTTTATTTCTAAAATTCTGGAAAAAGTGGTGCACTCACAAAAATATTTCTTGGATGAACATAATGGCATGGAGGTTTCCCAGTCAGGCTTCAAGATGATGCAGAGCACAGAGTCAGCCGTCTTTCGTGTTTTTAATTATATCCTCCTGGCAAAAGGCACTGGAGACAATGTATGTCTTGTTGGATTTGACTACAGCATTCGATATGGTGGACCACGATATTCTTTTGGCTCATTTGCAACACCAAGTGGGCATTAGTGATAGCGCTCTAGAGTGGTTTAGATCCTTTTTGGCTGGCAGGACTTTTTCTGTTAGCCTAGGTTCCTCTGAGTCCCGCTCTGCCCTTCTATCGTATGGTGTTTCGCAGGGTTCTATTTTGGGGCCCTTGCTGTTCTCATTGTATTTGCTGCCCCTGGGTTCCATCCTTCAAAAACACGGTATTTCCTTCCACTGCTATGCGGATGACTGTCAAATCTTTGTCCCGCTGAGCAAAAAAGACACTTTCTCCTTAAGGCCACTTTTGTCCTGTCTAGAGGACATCAAAGCAAGTATGTCCTAAATTTCTTAAATTTCAATGAAAAGGAAACAGAAGTTATGGTGTTCGGTCAGCTCTTCTACATCCCACCCTGTTGACCTGGGCCCTCTGGCTTCATATCTAAAGCTGACAGTCTTAAACTTGGACAGTGAATTAAATTTGACCAGCAAATCAACAATGTTGTAAGGTCCAGCTTCTTCCGTCAGAAACAGCTGGTTAAGGTAAAGCCCTTCCTTTCTTCCTTTCTCATCAGCACTTAGAAACAGTAATCCATGTCTTATTTACATCTTGGCAAGATTACTGTAATGCACTTTATTTTGGAGTCGGCCAGTTCTTTTTCAAACGTCTCCAGTTGATCCAAAATGCTGCTGCATGCCTCTTAACTGGAGCTCGGAAGATGGAGCACATAACACCAATTCTGGCCTTCCTTCACTGGCTCCCAGTGCATTTTAAGGTTTATTTTAAGATGCTTCTATTTGTTTGGAAGTCTTTAAGCGGCCCCGCCCCGGTGTACCTCTCCAAGACCCTCCTCCGGACCTCAGAGGAGATCAAACCTTCTCGCTTGTCCTTCCCTTTGGAATGACCTTCCATTGAATGTTAGGCAGGCCCCCTCTCTGTCCATTTTTTAAACCCGTTTGAAGACAAATTTATATTCTTTGGCTATTGATACGACCTGAGACAGTTTTCGTCTGTTTTCCGGTGTCTATTTTATATAGTGTTTTGTGTTAATTTATTGCTTTCACTTATATTATGGCAATTTTGTTGTTGTATGTAAAGTGCTTTGTTACAACTATAGCTGTTGCACTACATAAATAAAACTGTATTGTATTGTATTGTATTTATAAACGTATTTAACATTATGTAAGTAATTTCACTTGACTATCATGATACAGTGCGGTTTGACCACGTTTAGGCGAACTCAATGTGTTGTTAATATATTGGCCAAAAGATGGCGACAAAGCCCTTGTCATTCCTCAATTGCCGTTCTTATCCGTTTTTACGTCCTTGTGATCTCGTGAAGCGTCATCAGTCGCAGCCAAAATACTGTTTCAATTTAAAGTACAAAAAAACGAAAATATGCACGGAATACACAGATGTTCTTGTCAGATAGCTTAAACCAAGGATGCATCGGCAGGCTTGGCTAAGAAAATATCTCAAGATACATTTAGCGCTGCTATCTCGGAAACACGTCGAGAGTTGGTCGGTGGGGGGATGGGAGGGAACAACAAGAACAGAGCCATTCCAATAAACAAAGAGACTCGCCTCCTTAGGAAGAACGTTCTCACTTAAGTTCTTAGGAAGACCGTACTTGGCAAGCTTACGAGAACGTATTCTGTGTTCTTCATATCAAGAAATAACCCCTGTCAAAGAGAAAAGCAGTCATACTACTCAGAAGTACTAAGAAGTACGGTGGATATTTAAGGTTAAGAATAGTTTGAGGATTTGGGAAAAAAAACAACTTTACATTGCCACAAGTTGATGGCAAATACTGTAATCGGCGAATAAAGAATGAATATAAATTTAAAAAGTAATCATCGTCCTGTGAAAAACATATGTACATTTTTTTTTTCGTTTTCTGTATTCTTACGTTAATGGGGTTTCCATATTACGGACATCTCAATGTGAAAATTAAAAAAAAAAAAACATAATTAGACATACGTGTTTTTCACAGGACAGTCACGATATGCAAGCGGTGTGTATCTGTATGTATGTATGTGCATGTTGATGCACTAGTGCTGATACAATTTTACAAAGTTTGGCCTTGACAGCGGTCTGGAGTGAGAAGTAGTCCTACTTTTCTGTTAGATAGGGCTTTGATGCCCTCTGTTCAACACAGTGAGGCGACGACAACGCGACTGAAAAATGTAGTTAAAGTAATAATGCCGCTACGTCGCCACTACCCAACTATGGGGGTGTCACACAATAAAGCTGAATTACCATCTTTATTTAACCTGCATTTTGAGCAGTAACGTGTATCCGCAGCTGAATGACTCTACAATGGTCACTCTACGATCCACAGTCATGATCATGCATTTTGAGAGACGGCGGAACCATTGATTTTGTGCTCCATTTTGTGCATTTTTCATCTTACCACTATAAACCACTAACGACAGGTGTCCTTGTTTTAATCACATCTTCAAAATTTCTTTAAAGACCAAGTATAAGACTCAGTCAACATTTTCAGAATTTTTAAGTCGTCAATAATAATAATACAGGAAGTCCTCATTTTATGAACGAGTTCCGTTCCTACACTGACTCACCGTTAAAGTCGAAATTTACGTCAAAATACTTGTATAAAAATAACAAAAATACATTAAAATAAATAGCATAAGATGCCGTACTTAGCATTGCTGCTGAGAAGTGTTCAGAGAAGAAGGAGAGGAGGGCGAAAAAGGCAGAAATACTACTGGCACGCAAAGAGACACGATCAAGACACTCTGCGCATGCTCAACCGCAAGGAATGCTGGTCTTTGTAGTAGATGAAGCTCAGAGACGCAGCACAAAAGCACACTTTTGGAGAAAGGAAGAAACCGGATGCATTCATGTGGTGAGTGACATAAATATCAAGTGTTTTATTGACAGTTGAAAGTAACAAGCGGAAATGACGTCCATTTGAGTCATGATGCCGTGTGTTGCCGTACACAGTGGGTTATTCAAATGCCGGAGCAACTCTGTCCGCTCAATCATGTAAACGGGTTATTCAGAATGTTTCAGAAACCAGAATTTCCAGAATTTTGGCTTTAACCCGTATATTGAGTGCATGTAAACTAGGGATGTGCGCGACTAGTCGTTTAACCGTTTAACCGTCTACGATTTATTAAACGTTTTGTATTTTACTAGTCGGTTAAACGCGGCATTAAGTATCAGGCATCTTGTTCCACACGTCTCTGCCTCGGCCTCTGTAAATATGCTGAGCACCAAGAGAGAGAACTGCTCTCGCCCGGTGCTAGCGAATAAGACCCTGCTGGACTGGGAGTCGGTAACATTACTCATTACATTATTCATAATAAATGCCATGCATTGCATTGGAAATGTATCAGAAATGTATTTCTCATTCAATTGTTCATCTTTATTCAGTCAGTTGTTGTTACATCAATAGAATTTAAATGAACAAACTATCCTGAATGTTTGGACTATAATAGCCCCTAAATACACACATCATTTGCATTTTAAACTTTGAATTCAATATGTATTCAAATTCAAGTTTTCTTTCTTATAGACTAGTCGACTAGTCGCAAATAAAATTTGAGACTAGTTGGCGGGCAAATTAGTCAAAATTCCCATCCCTAATGTAAACATAGTCACTATGGTGCTGGGGACAAAATGGAGGAGGATGCCCGTGCCGGGCATCGCAAAGTCGAAACGTCGTAATTTGCGGACTTCCTGTAATTATATATTCATTATATGAGTAAAACGGGTCAATTTACAGATGCGTTTTTCAGACTTAGAGTTTACCAGTGATGTTACTTTGACGCGCCATGTTGGCTCATATTTTCTGTCGCTTCCAATGCTAATTTCATGAATTTTATCATCTACAAATACCTCCTGTGTTATATTTGTTCCTTAAGATGTATGAAAATACATAGTGTATATTTTCATTCTCGACTCTTACCGGGAATTAGTTTTGGCATCTATTTTAAAAATGTTGTACATTATTTATAACAGTAATTTAATATACCTTATTTGCTGAATGATTATGATTATGATTATGATTAAGAACATTATGGAAGTTTGAAACTCAGATTCTGCAAAAAAGTTAACCTAAAATCTCGACCCCCATTGACTTTGCATGAAGACGGTGCATTTTCATAACTTTCTTTACGATTTCCTTTTTGTCAGAGGAAAATCGTCTTTTGAAGAATGTCTGGTAATTCTGGATTAACGTGAAATGAATAAATAAAATGAAATTTTACCCACATACATACCAAAGTAATGAGGTGATGGTAAATGTCATTCTCTGTCATACAGGCGTGGGAAACTAAAGTTTATCACGGGCCACATTATGTGCCATAGTTATCAGAGTGGCAGGAACTGAGAAACCATATAAATGTATAATCTCGTCATGAGACTCTTACATGCGTATCCAATATTCAATATTTTTTCATCCCCCCAAAAAATGGTTGTATAACTTGTAATAAGCGCTTAAATACAGACAAACAAATATATACTATATTTCATAAAAGCTCTTTACTTTTTCAAGACTTTTTTCAGTGCTTTAATTCCTGCCACACGTTTAACACTGATGCAGTGTTGTGAGTGTGAGTGATATACTTTTTTAACCATGTAATCAAATTCATCAAAACAGATGTCAGTGAAATCAGTTCTTGCTATGCTTTGCCAAGTACAAACAGATAATTCCGGTAAGCTTCCTTGTCAATTACATTAAGGGCAACAAAACATAAGAAGGCCCTTGAGTTTGACACATGCAAAAAGATACACATACAGTGGATGTACTGATGATAATGGAATGCATTGTACTTTATATCCATTCTAAACTTTTATATTTTTTTCAAGTATAATGGCTGCAAAAGTGAATAAATACGTAGTTCTTTATTAAAAACGCTTTTTGTAAATGTGGTATACGTCATAATCTTGTCTGTGTGTGATGTGGGAGGTTCTGCTGATGTGTTCACTTACTTGTTGAAGTTAATAAACCAGATGGTGACTTCAGCAGGTGCAGCTTGGTCCCAATGGATGGTGTAGCCCTTTGCCAATGTGATGACTGGCTGGAACTGCTGGTAGTGCTTCCTCTTCCCCAATGCACCCTCTAATGTCAGGGGTCGGTCAGGGTACTCGTCTCTCACTATGTGCATGTTCAGGTTGGCAGGATTACGTGTCTGGATGTAGATCTGTAGGAAACAAACATGGAATTGCTAGGCTGATTTAAGTCTCAAGTCAGAGTATTTTAATATTAAGTAAAATGTGAGTCTGTAAATATAAATGTTTTTTTACACATTTTTCTGAATCTGAAATCCATCCATCCATCCTTTATCGATACCGCTTATCCTCACAAGCCAATCGCAGGGCACACAGAGACAAATATCCGCACTCACAATCACACCTCGGAGCAATTTAGAGAGTCCAATCAACTTACCATGCATGTGTTTGGAATGTGGGAGGACACCAGAGTACCCGGAGAAAACCCACGCAGGCACGGGCAGAACATGCAAACTCCACACAGGGAGGCTGGGGCCGGGATTGAACCCACGACCTCTGAACTGTGAGGCAGACGTGCTAACCAGTCGACCACCGTGGTCGACCAGCCTCATCCATCCATTTTCTACTACATTATTTGTCCTGTTCAGAGTCACAGATGCTGGAACGGATCCCAAACGGATCCCGGATTATGCAAAAACATGTCTCACTGAATTTCCCCCCAAAATGGGGGAATAAGTTACACAAAACTTTGTGGAGGAGTGGGGTTAAAGATAAGGAAAAAGAACGGTGTGGATTTAAAGTTAAGTACAGATGGAAAAAAAAAAAACTTTTCATTGCCACAATTTGATGTCAAATAAAGAATGAATATACTAAATGAAAAAGCATTCTGTATGCAGGAGGTATGTATCCGTATGTGTGTATGTGTATGACGGTTTACTAGTGCGGATACAAATTGGGATTGTTTGGCCTTGCCGCAGATCTGCAGTCAAGTGAACACTGTTTTAGTCATCATTATAAAGGCAGAGTTTTTCACACAACTCATGTATTGACTTTAATTAGGCTGCAGGCATATCTAATTTGTAGCTTGTGAATGTAAGCCAAGGTATGCATGTTTAATGAGTGATATGATCATCTTGGAAAAACAAAAGAGTGAATATGATAAAACAAAAATAGTGATCCTCATTCGCTGGAGTTACGTTCCAGACCCACCCACGATCAATGAAAATCTGCAACATTACCTTTATTAGTCACACGATGAGGAAAAAAAGAGACATTTTTTTTCAATAGTTGAATAAGAATAAGAATAAGAATAAGAATGCCTTTATTGATCCCACAGTGGGGAAATTTTCATTGTTACAGTAGCAAAGATATAGGTCACACAGGGGCGGCGGCATAATGTGGCCATTAATGTATAACATTGACGGCAAACATTTAGAATCAAACCTATGTAGATATACGCAGTAACATGTGTATATACACATGTGTATACACACTAACCTACATCTACATAAAAAATATGAGGAACACTCATTTCGGCCTGTACATAGTACAGAGGAAAAAATACTCTAAGTGACAGTGCTGCAGTGCTGTAGTGAAATGTAAGGAACAGCATTGGATAAAAATAAAACTAGACTAACAGTAGTGGGGAATGTTGAGTATTGCACGGTATTACAGTAGTGGGGAATATTGGGTATTGCACGATACGAGCTCAGGTGCAGGACTGCACAATTGCACTAATGACCGCCAGTTTGTAGAGACTACACAATGTTCTTGTTAAAGAGTCTGACAGCAGCAGGCAAGAAGGAACGGCGGAATCTCTCCTTTGCACAGCGAGGGTGTAACAGTCTGTCACTGAAGGTGCTGTGGAGTGCTGTTAGGGTGCCCTGGAGGGGGTGGTCCGGGTTGCCCAGCATTGATGACAGCTTGGCCAACATCCTCCTGTCCCCCACCGAGTCCACAGAGTCCAGGGAGCAGCCCAGGACAGAGCCGGCCCTCTTGACCAGTTTGTCCAGCCGCTTCTTGTCCCGGGCCGAGACGCCGCCTGCCCAGGTGACCACTCCCTGGAAGATGACCGATGCAACCACCGAGTCATAAAAGTTCCTGAGGAGTGTCCCCTGAACCCCAAAAGACCTCAGTCTCCTGAGTAGGAAGAGTCTGCTCTGACTCTTCCTATAGAGGGCGTCTGTGTTGTCGCTCCAGTCCAGTTTATTGTTCAGATGAACACCCAGGTACTTGTAAGTTGAGACTCTCTCAACATCTGTTCCCCGGATGTTCACTGGTGCAGGTGAAGAGTGCTGGCGCCTACCGAAATCCACCACCATTTCTTTGGATTTCCCCGCATTGATCAGGAGGCGGTTCTGCTGGCACCAGTCCACAAAACCCTGAGTAAGTTCTCTGTACTCCCGATCATCTCCGCCTGTGATGAGGCCGACAATCGCAGAGTCGTCAGAGAACTTCTGCAGGTGACAGGTAGGGGTGTTGTAGTTGAAGTCCGAGGTGTAGAGGGTGAACAGGAAGGGAGCCAAGACAGTTCCCTGTGGGGCCCCCGTGCTGCAGAGGAGCACGTCAGACACACAGTCCTGTGTCCTCACATACTGTGGCCGGTTTGTGAGGAAGCCTGCTATAAATATATTTTACCTTATTAAAACACATTTTTTATACACCACTATACGTACTCAAACTAAGGCTGTCACAAACAATTATTTTGCTTGTCGACTAATCACTAACAGTAGTTGCAATTAGTCGACTAATCAGATAATATATAAATTTCGGCAAATCGCAGCAGCAAGCTGCTGCTCTTATAATAACCATCATTCGTTACAGCTTGAATTCTTTATGTAGAAACTAATCATAAAGACAATTAAGACGATAGTACATTAAACTTGTATTAAACTTTGCAACTTAAGCCATCATTCCTGACATGTTTATAAATAAGGCAGCAATTTAAATTGATGGCGATAAGCCTTAAATTTTAGCTTTAATTGTTTAGTGCAGTTTAAAATGGAAACAAAACTATACACAATGCAGAGTTGCACTAATACAGTGAAATTATCTATAAATACAAAAAGAAATACTTGTATACATATCACTCTTCTTGGGCACTAGGATTTTCTTTTTAACGGAAGGTAGTGAAATCAGAGGAGTAAATTGGGAAAATTATCTGAGCTTAAGAAAACTAAAATAAACACTTGTTTTTTTTTTTCTTAACTTAACCTTTATCGAAAAGGTTTTGTTTTTCTTCACAAGTATGCATAATTTAAAAGTACTAAATTGATCTACACAATCAAAAGGCGGTATGCACCTTTAACAAAAAAAGGAAGAACTTTTTTTGCACTATAACGTAGTATATGGCAACAAACTTAATTATGGGTTTTATTGTTATGTGATGCCGATGAGTGGCACATGTCATTTTTGTGTTGGGTGCTATTATTTCCCAGTTTGTTAATGCATCACTCCATTCGCGAGTGAGAGAGAGAGAGAGAGAGCAGGGAGTGCTTCCTGCTTCGATGTCCACTACGGGCATAAACACACAGTTTTGGTTGTTAATAAACGCGAGTTGACTGCCTAAAGGCTGCTTAATCCATAGTAGATGCTACACTGTGTTAGCGCAGCAAACAGTACAACGTTACATCAAACACACTCCGTAACGTGTGTATGCTAATTGTAACTAGCTTCTAGGCACAGTTGTGTCAGATATGTCAGATATGAAATCATGCATCAGGCAATTGCTTCCTTTTTTAAATTATCCCCATCGTGCTGCCACGAAAGGCAGGTTTGCATTGTATTGAGTATATTTGGTGAAATGCGGCGTAACTTTCGGGCTCCGTTGCTAACACAAATTAGCCCTTACACTACTTCACCCCAATGCTTCTGTTTACATCACATATGACCCGGATTACCACCACTGTGCATGTGCGTTGCAGACAGGAAAACAGCCAGTGTGAGAAGAGCGAGACGCAGTAGTTTCGCGAGAAAAATAATGCGCCACATAAATAAATGTATAAATAAACGACGCATTGATGATTAAAATTAATTGTCGACGATTTTGACGGATTTCCGTGATGGAGCGAAAATTTCCCAAAAGAAAATTAGATATGTAAACTAGGACTGCACGATGTTGGAAAAAAATGACATTGCTTGACCTAATCGCTTGACTGTATAAATGCCCCGACACGCTGGACCACATTTACTTCCGCAAACACGTCGGGTGTGACGTCGTCTCTTCTTCTGCCACATGCGGGCCACTTTGACGACGCATGTGTTCATAGCAGACAAGAATGAGGTCGCATTTATAATGTAATATGAACACTTACACGAAATAAATCGGATTTTTAAAAAAAACTCTGAATTGAGCATTAAGACCTGCGGTGTGTACCTAGCCTAACAGTTAGTGTTTTCAGAGCAGACAGCAGAGTGGAGGGGGAGGGGCCGGTGACTGATTGGCAGAAAGGAGGTGGTGAACGAGACAGGCAGAGCATGGAGTAGCTTGATGCTTTTTTGAAGCAAAACAAAAGTTTGCGTGTTCTAAGAAAAAGATAAAAGTTAAAACATTGCACGTCCTACGATGTGACTATCATGCATGCGCACATCGCAATCGCGATGTTCAAAAGACACTTCGTGCAGGCCTAATGTAAACATAAAAATCTGTATTACTGGGAATGCAACAGTTGGACGGTGATATCACAGTACATGTGTTTGTGGGAGGAAGAGTGTGTTCCTACATTGATGACCTACCTGTGCATAGTGCCCACTGCAGATGGCAGCCCTCCAATCGGGCACATCAATGCACTCAGGGTGACGGAGCAGCCAGTTGTCTTCCTTAACCAGGTAAGCTCCAGGATACTCACTCACTGAGCCGTCAATGTCATGGAAAATAGTGGTCTTGTCCCCATCCATCTGCATCTTATTAAACCATGGACCCGGCTCCCCAAAAAACACACGTGAAGTGATCTATTTGAGGTAGAATGAGCAATTCTTAGCAAAATGTAACAAATATTCACATTGTATTCCTCAAATTTAAATACATTATTGTCATTTGTGTTTTCTCAAGTACTATTCTAAAGTGTAAATCTGTATTTTAATTTACAATTGACTACTGCAGACAAATTGTTGTTCATGCAAAACTGCCCTTTTTATTCCTTTTAAAAATAAAGCAGTATCTGCTTGACTGATGCTAGAAGTATATGTACACTATGTATTGTATGTTTTAAAATGTAGTCTCCTAATAAAAGAATCTACACTATACTGCCAAATACAGTTAAAAACCAGAGTGGGCATTCCGTCAGATTGACAGACCGGTCTGTCAGTCCGTCACTGATGGACCAATCCAACATGTTGAATATACCCAATTTGAGGTCGGACGTCCTTCCGAGCAGCCGAGATCAGGCTGAGCACACCACACACGGCAGGATTATCTGCTAATACTATCTTTGGAGCCATTACGAGAGTCAGCCCTGACCTATAATTGTCGGGAGGGGAGATTTGGGGCTAAAATCGGGCCGATTATCCAGTCGTGTGAACCAGCCTTAACTGACAGACTTAAATGACAGGCTTACTGACGGACTGATGATTGCAATTAATTCAGTTCATCACAAAAATTGACGGACTGACAAATAACGGAAGGGTATCATGGATGGATGGATGACGAATGATGGACCAGTAAAATTTTGTAAAACGCCCACCTCTGTTAAAATCTTTGTTTCAAAGGTTTAACATACAACTCTGACTTACAGGTACGTGGTCGAAGGTGATGTCTGTCACGTTATTGTTGGGGCAGCTCTGCCATGAGTTGTTAAGCCTAAAACCAAAAGCACTGCTGTGGCGTCCCTCCAGAGCGGCATATTTACGAAACGTACAGTTTTGCACATTGATGGGCCCATCGTAGATCTGCATGCCCCGGATAGGAAAATCACTGCACAGAAAAAAACCCAGGGTTTTCCCCCGGAAAACTTGCTAAGCCTGGTGGTAGAGAATAGTTTGTCTTAGTCAGTGTACGTATTTACATTATTTGTGTTGTCCTGTCACAATCATTTTTTCCGGACAATATATTTACCCAGGAACTATCATGATAAACGATAGTATCGTTTGTTTGTTGTTTTCTAAAATGCCACTGATACACTGTACTGATGATGTTAGAGCAAAAATAATTAAGGTCCATCCTTTTTAAGTGCAATTATCTACAATTCTCAAGGATATGGAATATTTGCATTAAAATGAAGAACAATAAAATATCTAGGATAAATATTGGCTGGCAACCAGTTCACGGTGTACCCCACCTACAGCCCATAGACAGCTGGGATAGGCTTCAACACGCCCCTTGTGAGGATAAGCGGTTTGGATCATGGATGGATGTAAATAACGACAAATTAAGTTAAATAAACAAGACTCAGGCTCTCAATTCTTTTAACAACAACGATATTCAACGAATATTAACAAAACATACACCATATTGCTGGCGTCGGTACAAGCACTTGTATCTCCTAAATAGTCACTTTTCAGAGACCCCAAAAATTACAAGTTTGTTCAACCATTAGCATTGCATCGTAAAAGAGAGCAAGTCATTTTCAACACTTTAAATTGGTCAATAATATGTAAAAATAACACCTACGCATGAGACCAATAATCTACTTTTTTTTTTTAAATATGAGATTCACCAATATGTGACTTATGAGGTTTTGGCCCGACGCCAGCAATATACAGCACTATCTGAAGTGGCAGAGGAAAACTACTGTATGTCCTTCCTTTCCTCCTTCCTTCCTAAAAAAAAAAATCTTTATTTTCCTATCTTTTAAATTCTCTCATGAACATTACAGCAGGATTACTTATTTAGCAGTGACCTTTCAACAATGCACATTGCACACATACAGTACATGCGTACACATATTTTAAAATAAATGCTGGACCACCCCAAACATTTTATGGTATATGGGCTGTCACTTGTATATTTCTACTCTTGGTACTCAAAGAGCTTTACACTGTATTTCATCTACCATCTGATGACACAGCATCAGGAGCAACTGGGTGTTCAGTATCTTGCTCAAGGAAGGCTGGGGATCGAACCCCCAACCTCTGGGTTGGGAGATGACCACTCGACCACTGAGTCGTGCCGCCCCCCTTTTTAGCGCTAATAGTCATTTAAACGTGAAGACACTGTCAAGGACCAAAATAAAAAATGATTAAAAATATCACTCACCATAGCTACACTTCAATGAGGCTTGGCCGTTTGTATTCTAACAAGTATTAATTACGATTATGACAGTAACGACACAGTAATGTAGCAACAAGAGGACACAAGCCAGTGTATTATTGTGCCGGTCCCAAGCCCGGATAAATACAGAGGGTTGCGTCAGGAAGGGAATCCGGCTTAAAACCTTTGTCAAATCAAAGATGCGAATCAAACCTATGACTTCCATACCTGATCGGTCGAGGCCCAGGTTAACAACGACCGCCATCGTCGCTGTTGACCTACAGGGCGCCGGTGGAAATTGGACTACTGTTGGTCGAAGAAGGAGAGGAGGAAAGTGTGTTCGTAGGAAGAGAGAGAAGAGGAGCGCTAAGAGTATACGACTGAGAGTAGGGACATTGAATGTTGGAACTATGACAGGAAAAGGTAGAGAATTGGTGGACATGATGCAGAGGAGGAAGGTAGACATACTGTGTGTCAAGGAGACCAGGTGGAAAGGTAGCAAGGCTAGAAGTTTAGGAGCATGGTTCAAGTTGTTCTATCATGGTGTAGATGGAAAGAGAAATGGAATACGAGTTATCTTGAAGGAGGAGTTTGTTAGGAATGTAATGGAGGTAAAAAGAGTGTCAGATAGAGTGATGAGTCTGAAGCTAGAAATCGAAGGTGTGATGTTCAATGTTGTTAGTGGATATACTCCACAGGTAGGATGCGAGCTGGAGGAGAAGAAGAAATTCTGGCTAGCGTTTGATGAAGCGATGCAGCGCATACCTAGAAGTGAGAGAATTGTCATTGGTGCGGACTTCAATGGACATGTTGGTGTGTAGATGGTGGTGTGTAGGATGACTCTGGTGGTGAGGAAGATGAAGAGGGCAAAGGCAGAGGAGAAGACGAAATGGTGGAAGCTGAAAAAGGAAGAGTAATGCATGACTTTTAGGAAGGAGTTCAAGCTCTGGGTGGTCAGGAGGTGCTTCCAAGATGACTGGAAAACTACAGCTAATGTGATCAGGGAGACAGGTAGGAGAGTACTTGGTGTGTCATCTGGAAGGAAAGTAGATAAGGAGACTTGGTGGTGGAATGAGCAGGTACAGGAGTGTATACAAGAGAAAAAGGTTAGCTAAGAAGAAGTGGGGCACTGAGAGGACTAAGGAGAGTAGACAGGAGTACAGGGAGATGCAGCATAAGGTGAAGGTAGAGGTAGCAAAGGCCAAAGAAGAAGCTTATGATGACTTGTATGCTAGGTTGGACAGTAAGGAGGGGGAGGCTGATCTATACCGGTTGGCAAGACAGAGAGGCAGAGATGGGAAGGAGGTGCAGCAGGTTAGGGTGATTAAGGATAGGGACAGAAATCTATTAACAGGTGCCAGTAGTGTGATGGGAAGATGGAAAGAGTACTTTGAAGAGCTGATGAACGTGGAAAATGAGAGAGAACAAAGACTAGAAGAGGTGACTGCTGTGGACCAGGAACTAGCAAAGATTAGTCAGGATGAAGTGAGGAGGGCACTGAAGAGAATGGAGAGTGTGGAAAAGAGGCGAAGAAGCATGTACAGGCAGGTTGGAACGGGTGGAGAAAAGTGTCAGGTGTGATGTGTGATAGAAGAGTTTCCGCTAAAATGTAAGAAAAGGTGTACAAAAGGTGAGACCAGCGATGTTGTTTGGTCTTGAGAGATCGTGTGTCACTGAGGAAAAGTGACCAGGATGGATAAGATCAGCAATGAGTACATCATAGGGACAGCACATGTTAGAAGGTTTTGGAGATAAGGTCAGAGAGGCCAGACTGAGATGGTTTGGACATGTCCAGAGGAGAGATAGTGAATATATTGGAAGAAGGATGCTGAGTTTTGAATTGCCAGGCAGGATGCCTAGGGGAAGACCAAGGAGGAGGTTTATGGATGTAATGAGGGAGGACATGAAGGTAGTTGGTATGGAGGGAAGAGGATACAGAGAACAGGGTTAGATGGAGGCAATTGATTCGCTGTGGCGACCCCTGAAGGGAAAAACCAAAAGGAAAAGAAGAAGAAGACAGTAACGACACAGCGCAGTGTCATAGCGTTTGCTATCCATACATCCATTTTCTAAACCTAAATTGTCGTTAGTTCAAGTCTGCACATTACTGGACATCATAATCTGGCGATGAAACTTCACTTTGTGCTGCAGTTAGCCTCTAGTACAGTTACACTGAAGTGTGGGGAAGCTGAGTGTGTAGCCAGGTTTCCTTGATTCATAAAATGCAACGGTCCCGAACTTAACGATTTCCCACAAGTTTTTGTTCCAGATCACCCATTTTGTGTGTTACATATCTGGCGTCGGAGATAGAGAGCGCCTCAGCAGCGTAATTTGAGTGGTTAGTATTTACCTTAGCCCAACCATAGCCCATCTCGACAGCCCCGCTTTGTTTACATTGCCTCCGCCACCTACGGCGCCTGACAGACCCAACAATAATCCATGCAGGTCCCGCTGGTCACGCCCTCGACCAGGATGTTGAAAGTGCGGTAAAAAGTCAATGGAACTTGTCAGTTTGTACCGTAATCCAATGTTGATGAAGTCCACACGATTATAGGGATCAAGAAAAGCACTGCTTTAAACCCTGCAAACCCATGGTTAACTTGTTAAAATGTAGCAGAGTATGAAACAATTATAACTGTGTTTGGCATAATAAATACTAAAATATAAACAATAATAATACAAGTGTTACTCAGTCTTTGGTGTAGGATTCAATCAGCATGGCACATTTTGACTCTGCAATTTTGTAGTTAGTGTTCACTGTAAAGGTGGAAAATTCTGCAATAATTAACATTGTTCTTAATTTATGGTATCACAATATTACACTAACATTTAGGTAGTTTAACATGGGCGTATAGACTTTAAAAAAAAAATGTGGACAGGAAATGTTGTTGCAGTTGGATGGATTGGATGTTTTGATTATTGTTTATGAACTCATCAATTGGGTTCTCACCAAATTTGGATGGATTTGGATTTGGACTTCAGAACCGCTTATCTTGTTCAGGGTCATGACCTGCACCTCATCCCAGATGTTTTTGTGCGAGCGGCCAGATGGATCACGGCAAATATAGACAAACAACAACTGAAACTCATATTCAGCTGAAGAAAATGCACACAAGCACTGGGAGAACATTCAAATTCCACATATCAAGATAGCCTGAGCTGTCAAAATACATAATTAATACGTAGCATTATATGTTACTCCAAAAATAAAATTGAGTGCAACTTTCTGACCAGAAAACACTAATTTAAGTAAATTATTTTTTTCAAAAAAGTTCAGGTTGTGGGCGGCACGTGGTCGACTGGTTAGCTAGTCCGCCTCACAGTTCAGAGGTCGTGGGTTCGATCCCGGCCCTGGCCTCCCTGTGTGGAGTTTGCATGTTCTCCCCGTGCCTGCGTGGGTTTCCTCTGGGTACTCTGGTTTCCTCCCACATTCCAAAAACATGCATGGTAGGTTGATTGGACACTCTAAATTGCCCCTAGGTGTGATTGTGAGTGCGGATGTTTGTCTCTGTGTGCCCTGTGATTGGCTGGCAACCAATTCAGGGTGTCCCCCGCCTACTGCCCGAAGACAGCTGGGATAGGCTTCAGCACGCCCGCGACCCTTGTGAGGATGAGCGGTATGGATAATGAATGAATGAATGAGTTTAGGTTGTAACATCAAAAATGACCAAAAAAAAAAAAAAAAAAAAAAAAAAAAACCATCCTACAAACACAAATCTAACCTTCCTTGCACAACTGATGAATGACAGGTGAAGGTTTTAATTTGCTTTTTACAGGTAGAGCCTGTTAAACAACACATGAGTGATTTAAAGGCCAATAGAACTAAATATGCATGTAAACTTTGGTACCAGGCCAAGTTGGTTGAATATTTTTACAGGCTGAAATCTATTTTCTTTTAGAACACTTGTGATACGGGTAGTATCTTATCTCTTGGAAGTAAATCTGAGATTTGCATCTACTTTGCAGTTTGGGGTCTGAAATAGACGGTGGCGGGATAAAGACTTTTTCATTTTTCACTTTCACTTACATGCCTCGTGGGAGGGTCCTGCCTGTGAGGTCAGCACCCCCTGGGCCCCAGATACTGTTATCAGGGAGTGGCATTCCATGATTGTCACTTTCCCCCACAAACAGAGAATTCTTCACTTGTTGACGAGAACCATCATCATCTGGAAATGTTCCTCCACTGCACACACAGATAGTAAATGTTAGAAAAATCTAAAGCCACCACCAATAAGGGCACTTTTTGATATATTAGTGTTGTATTGTTATTGAATGTCCCAGTGAGTCAGCAGCCCGTCACCTCTGTTAGCCCTCCCCTTTAGTTGTACTTTCCACCGTTTTTAACAATAATAATGATAATAACAATAATAATAATACATTTTATTTCTAAGTCTCTTTTTCGTTTAGAGTGCTGCCCCCGTGAGCCTCTTAGTCTGGATGGTAAATACCACGAAGAGGTTAGAAAAAAGTGTCTCCATAATTACTGCTACTATCTGTCTCTCTCTTTTTGGGCTCTCTGTCTCTCAATCTTAACCCAATGAGTTGAGGCAGGTGGCCACTTCACACTGACTCTTGGTTCTGGCCGAGATTTTTTTAGAGAAAGTTTTCTTTGCCTTCCTCGACTTTTGCCTGGTAATGTAGAATTCTGATGATTTTCCTATGTGTAAGGACTGAGGAGCATAGCTAGAGAACTGCTCCATATGTAAAGTTCCTTTTGTGAAATGGTACTTTATGAAAAAAATTGACATGATTTGACTCGACAGTTGGAAAACAACAAATCATTATGTGCTGATGTACTTTCATTTTAGTTTACAAAAAATCGGAATTGTGCATCCTACACTAGAAGTGTCGTGATTCTACCCCAGTGGTCGGCAACCTGCTGCTCTCATGTTGTGGCTCTGCGTGGCTTGGGAAAATAAATTATAAGTGTCCGATGCATGTCCATATGCTCTGATCCACGGAAGCACAACATGGCTAAATCATCCTCTAGCCTAATTTCTCAGTAATTACCACTTCAGGGACAACTTTTGAATGACTTCAGACTGTTTCAAAGCGCAGTTTACCAGTGTGGATTCCAAATACAGAAATGTGTTTTCCAATTACTTGAACAAAGTGCCCTTCAAGGTGCCCTTGGGCAAGGAACCAAACCTCCCCAATCTCATCACTCTGACGCCTTGGTTAAAAATGTACAGCAGTGTACATTTCTCCCTTGATGCGCAGTGTACATTTTTCCCTTAATGCATGGCAATTTATCTTGATACTGTACATGTATTTTTATTAATTTACAAGTTTGTGATCAAGTAGAAGGTCTTACCTTGCCAGAGTGAGGCCAATGCCATTATCTGCAAATCTACAAAATGAATAAATTCAGGTTAATTTTAAGACACTCAAAAATCAAACATTCAGTTTGTACTCACTGGCAGTCATCCAGCCAGACATCCCCTCCTCTCAGCCAGGCCCCATGGTCCTGGTTCTTATAGGCTACAAAATGCTGAATGTGAGCTGGGACTCTAGGTTTGAAAGGGTCAGCATCCTGGTGGGGCCCATACCTTGGGAATCACACAAAATTATTCTATCACTGGGTGGATTGAAAATGAAGTTTGCTATTTCCTGTTTTATTTTCTGAAAATCATATTCATTGCATTTGCTGTTGAAGCAGTACATGTACTGCTCCGTTTTTCTGTTTTTTTCTATGTATGCACTTTGCACTGAGCAGAAGCAAATGTGAATGCAGAACCAAATAATCTAAGTATGAGTAAAGGCAGTTCAAATTCAACCCAAGGAATACAATTCTATATATAATTCTTTACATCTATTATCTATACCTCTTGACCTTTTTATGATCATGGATGAGCTGGAGCCTGTCCCAGCTGATTTTGGGTAAAATGAGGTGTACTTCCTTGACTAGTCGGTAGTCATTTGCAGAACACATACTGACTTTAGACAATCATTCACACCTATGGGAAATTTAGGCGTCTCAAGTTACCTAAAATACTTGTTTTTCGCATGTGGTAGGAAAACGGAGTATCCAGAGCAAGCCGGAGAAGATGCAAGCACAGAAGTTCATGGGTGTGAGGCAGACGTGCCAAACAATTACAGATAACTTAATAGAGTATAATATAATGACAAAAATCCCTGAGTGTAGTAAAGAATTTGAAAAACTAATCTAAAAGATGGTCACAAATTCTTACCTGGCTCCAACCAGGGAGAGGAAAGGTCTTTTGTCCTTGTCATTTGCCTGAGTGGTCTTCACCCCATTATCTAGGATAAATCCAGCCTGAAACCAAGGAAAATATTTATTTCATGCACTGAGCACACATCTGAGCTATCAGCAATCTGGCCAGCCTTGGTGGAGTCCAACCCTAACTAGAAACAAATCGGATTTATTGCCAGCAATGTGGAGCAGAACAGCCCATACTAGGATGTCCAATACCCCATACTCCAAGAGCACCCTCCACAAGATCCTATGGGGTACACCTTCTCCAAGTCCACAAAAACATGTAGACAGGCAAACTCCCATGCACCCTTGAGGACCCTATCAAGGGTGTAGAGCTGGTCTACTGTTCCACAGCCGGGACGTAAACCACACTGCTCCTCCTTAATCTGAGATTCAACTTCCTGACGGACCCTCCTCTCCAGCACCCCTGAATAGACTTTACCAGAGAGGCTGAGGAGTGTGATCCCTCTGTAGTTGGAACACACTTAAAAAAGGGGAACCACCACCCCGGTCTGCCAATTCAGAGACACGGTCCCCAATGTCCACGCGATGATGTAGAAGTGTGTCAACCAGGACAGCCCCACAAAATCCATAGCCTTTAAGAACTCTGGGTGGGTTTCATCCACTGGTGGGCTTTGCCACTGAGGAGTGTTTAACCGCTTCAATGACTTCAATCCCAGAGATAAGAAAGCCCACCTCAGAGTCCCCAGACTCTGGTTTCTCAAAAGAAGGCATGTCAGCGGAATTGAGGTAGTCTTCGAAGTATTCTCCCCACCGTCTCACAAAGTCTTGAGTCGAGATCAGCAGTGGCTCATCTCCACTATACACAGTGCTACTGGTGCACTGCCGGAGCAGAATTTCCTTGAAGCTGTCTGAAAGTCGTTTACCATGGCCTCACCGAACTTCTCTCATGCTCAAGTTTTTGCTTCAGTGACTGCCCGAAGCTGCGTTCCGCCTGGCCACCTGTTACCTGTCAATTGCCTCCGGAGTCCCATAGGCAAAACAGAACTCCTTCAGATTGACGGCATGCCTTACCGCCGGTGTCCACCAGCGGCTTCAGGGATTGTCGCCACGACAGGCACCAACCACCTTACAGTTTACAGCTCCGATCAGCCACCTCAACAATGGAGGCACAGAACATGGTCCACTTTGTCCCCTCCCACAGGTGGTGAGCCCATGAGAAGGGGTACCCACGTTGTCCTTTCGGGCCCCATGAGTGCAGCTCCGGCCACCAGGCGCTCACTAATGAGCCCTGCCTCCAGGCCTGGCTCCAGAGGGGGAGGCTGTGGTGACCCTCATCCAGGCAAGGGAAATTGCAATTCAATATTTGACCCGTGCTTTGTCTGATCCCTCACCTCAGACCTGTTTGTCAGGGGTGACCCTGTCAGGGGCATAAGGCCCCAGACAATTTAGTTCCTCAGATCATCGGGACAAACAAACCCCTTCATGGTAAGGTGATGGCTCACGGAGGGGCAATAACAAAACCTTTTTAATATAAACCATCCAAGATATTTCCATTCAAACTCAAACCACTCTTACTCTCTCTCTTTTTTTTTTTTTTTTTTTAGCTAAATAAACAACTAAGAACTCACAATCTCCTGATAGAAGTAAATGTAGAAATAAATTTCACAGATGAATGTGAATCTAGTTATAGATGATATACGAGCATTATATTTCACAGCTACATACCGTAGAAAAAATGGCGTTAGTTTTTGGATAATGGAAAACGTTTCGGGCAATAGCATCTCCGCAATGTAATTACAAGCAAGGATGAAAAACCTGTACTGGCTTCAGAACACCAATCTCATGTGAACTTTCCTCTTAAAAACCTCTTACGACAGCAGGCTGACATGAGCTGTGCTACCATTAGGGTGATCCAAATTAAAAGTGACAAAGGGAGCGAGAAGCAGTCAGTGCAAAGGAAAGATGACAACAACGCTAGCTCTCAACCAGCAAATAATAAATCTCTCACTGCACCATACCCCCATTTCCGATGTCTACCTTTTAGAATTTATTTTTTTATTCTATTTTGTTCAATAATTATTTATAATTATTTTACAATGATATTTAAATCTTTTTAAAATAATATTTTGAAATGTATTATACTTGCACTGTATTTTGTTTTTAAGTTATTTTAGTAAGCAGTCTTTATTTATAATACAATACAATTTTATTAATATAGCACATTTCATAACATTCTGTACTTTTGAATGTCTTTTACTTGTTGTTTTTGAATCATACTTTTAAATGTTGTACTTTTAATCATGTAAAGCACATTGAGTAACCTTGTATATACAAAGTGCTTACGGTACTTACCTGACCCGTAAGGCACTTTGTAACGATTGTCTGTGAAATGTGTGGAAAAAACTGTGAAATATATCTGCTCACTCACTCAGTGTTCTCTATTCAACTAATCAATAATAATAATTATAATAGTAATAATAACAATAATGCATTCATATAAACGTGATGGATGGATTTGATTAACTGATAAATTTTCCAGACTCACCCTGTAGTTGGAATGAGCTCTGTTGTTAATAAACTGTCCCATAGGTGTGTGTTCTGTTTTTCCAGGTGAGTACAGCCCCTCAGATGGTCCAGTGGGTACATGGTGGAAGATAAACCAGAATCCTGTTTCCTATGGTACGCAAACATAGACAAAAAGCGGTACAGATGCTGTCATAAATCTACTACAGGGGTCACCAATGTGATGCCCATGTGCAGGTAGCCCCGAAGGAGAACATATTGTAGGCCTGTTTTAAGACTCACCAGTGAAGTTTCATTTCCTAGGAATGTTGTAAAAGTGATAGTTTGAAAATAAGCAGACGTGAGATTTAGAGAAATAAAGTGTTGCATATTGATATTTGTGTTTCCGACATGTTCAATCGTTGTTAATATTTATTGTGAGAAATCATTAAAATGATCAGTGCTTATTCCGCAACATTAATCAGAATGCCGGATTTCAACTACTGGGCCTGCTGGGAACATATACTTGAAAAAAATGTTTGGGTTGATTTCCACTTTAAATATGACTATCATTAATTGTTAATAAAACACATGAATCAAGGTAATTTGTCCAAAATTATTATTTCTAAAATGTGTATCAAACTGGTAGCCCTTCACATTAATCAGTACCCAAGAATTGGCTACCAGGTTCTAAAGAACTGATCTAGAACAACACATATGTACACATCTGTTACAACATTTGACAGACATCACATCACACAAAGTGCATATAAACACATTGTATTTACACAATCTTTCAGGGTTTTTGCGTTGTTTTTTGTGGCAATGCAAATGAGATTATTACATTGGTGAGAATAAATGATACCCCCTTCACCTGACTGACTATTATGAAAGTATAATCATAATTAGGACTATCACATTTAATGTGTTTCTGTCTGTTGTCTGCTTGACTCGGGAGTTAATATGTGCATACAGTTGTTAATCTGATCTGACAACATGTGAACGAGTCCGACCTGTATCGAGAGAAGCTGGGGACGGGGAGAGAAGTGGTTGGGTGGGCTAAAAGTGAAAATAGAAACTCACCTCTGAGCCTGCCGCAGCACAGTTGATAAGGTTGTTGTTTGGGTTGGCAATCCAGAAAGTTGAAGTTGCACTAAAAAAAAAAAAAAAAAAAGAATAAGACAGTCGGGAAGAGGAATGAGAGAAAATGTTTTTATTCATCACAAGTTAAATTTTGAGTTCACTCTTTGCAAGAAAAGTTATCCTCATCTGACCTGGTATCTGTCAAAATAAATTGCTACATAATATGTTTACCGGTATGTCCTAAAAAGAGGAGGCGAGGAAAAATCCAAATTAAGTCTCTTTTTAAGCAGACACGTGGGCAACCTGACAGAGATGAAGGATGTAAACTGTAAAAAAAAAAAAAAAAATAGTCAGACTAATAACAGTCAATCTCAAGTAAAACAGAGTAAAGACCACACCATCTTGAGTGAAAAATTGGTTCAGCTGCGAAAGAAGCATTTCCAGGGTAGGTGAGGAAATAATACGTTGTTTTGATGAAAGTTTTTGGATAAATGATTTTTCGTGGTGATCGAAAGGCATCCATCCATCCATTATCTGTACTGCTTCTTCTCACAAGGGTCGCGTGCGTGCTGGAGCCTATCCCAGCTGTCTTTTGGGCAGTAGGCGGGGGACACCCTGAACTGGTTGCCAGCCAATCGCAGGGCACACAGAGACAAACATCCGCACTCACAATCACACCTAGGGGCAATTTAGAGTATCCAATCAACTTACCATGCATGTTTTTGGAATGTGGGAGGAAACCGGAGTGCCCGGAGAAAACCCACGCAGGCACGGGGAGAACATGCAAACTCCACACAGGGAGGCCGGAGCCGGGATCGAACCCACGACCTCTGAACTGTGAGGCGGACGTGCTAACCAGTCGATCACCGTGCCGCCTGATCGAAAGGCATATTTGGAAAATGTTTTAATAGATTGTTGACCATTGTCTTAAAGGTAGAGTTTGAAGTCTAAAAAAGCCCCAACATTTTTTTTCATATGTTAAACTGTATGTATGAACTAGCAGTACAATAAAAAAAAAAAAAAAATCATCCCTCTCTGGCCTCGCCTTATGCCTATAATTGATTTTAATTATTATTCTAAGATGGCACAACATAACCGGCCTATCATAACTCTTGTGACAGAAGGCATGACCAGTGCATCAATCATTTTCTCATGAACATAAGATAAGATAAGATAAGATAAGATAAGATAAGAAGGACTTTATTGATCCCACAGTATCGATTCCCGCTCAGTCTATGTGTGCCCTGCGACTGGCTGGCGACCAGTTCAGGGTGTAATCTGCCTTCGCCCGTTGACGGCTGGGATAGGCTCCAGCACCTCCCCGCGACCCTGTATAGGATAAGCGGTTTGGAAGATGATGATGATGATGATGATCCCACAGTGGGGAAATTTTCAGTGTTACAGCAACAAAGATATAGGTCACACCGGGACGGCGGCATAATGTAGCCATTAATGTATAACATTAACAGCAAACATTCAGAATAAAACCTATGTAAATATATGCAGTAACTATGTGTATATACACATGTATATACACACCAACATACATCTACATTAAAAGTATGAGGAACACTCATTTTAGCCTGTACATAGTACAGAGGAAAAATACTAAGTAAGTGTCAGTGCTGCAGTGCTGCAGTGAAATGTAAGGAACAGCATTGGCTAAAAATAAAAAACTAGACTAACAGTAGTGGGGAATGTTGAGTATTGCATGATATAAGCTCAGGTGCAAGACTGCACGATTGCACTAATGTCCGCCAGTTTGTAGAGACTACACAATGTTCGTTTTAAAGAGTCTGACAGCAGCAGGCAAGAAGGAGCGGCGGAATCTCTCCTTTGCACAGCGAGGGTGTAACAGTCTGTCACTGAAGGAGCTGTGGAGTGCTGTTAGGGTGCCCTGGAGGGGGTGGGCCAGGTTGTCCAGCATTGATGACAGCTTGGCCATCATCCTCCTGTCCCCCACTGAGTCCACAGAGTCCAGGGAGCAGCCCAGGACAGACCAGATTGTCCAGCCGCTTCTTGTCCCGGGCCGAGACGCCGCCTGCCCAGGTGACCACTCCCTGGAAAATGACTGATGCAACCACCGAGTCATAAAAGTTCCTGAGGAGTGTCCCCTGAACCCCAAAAGACCTCAGTCTCCTGAGTCTGAGTCTGCTCTGACTCTTCCTATAGAGGGCGTCTGTGTTGTCGCTCCAGTCCAGTTTATTGTTCAGGTGAACACCCAGGTACTTGTAAATTGAGACTCTCTCAACATCTGTTCCCCGGATATTCACTGGTGCAGGTGCCTACCGAAATCCACCACCATTTCTTTGGATTTCCCCGCATTGATTAGGAGGCAGTGCTGCAGAGGAGCACCTCAGACACACAGTCCTGTGTCCTCACGTACTGTGGCCGGTTTGTGAGGTAGTCCTGGATCCATGTGGTGAGGTGGTGGGCCACTCCCGCCCGCTCCAGCTTGTCTCCCAATAGGGTGGGCTGGATGGTGTTGAAAGCACTGGAGAAATCAAAGAACATGATCCTCACAATGCTCCCTGCCTTCTAAAGGTGGGAGAGTGAAGTGTGGAGGAGGTAGATGATGGCATCATCCACACTGATGCCAGGCTGGTATGCGAACTGGAGTGGGTCCATTGAGGAGCTCACCATGTTGGCGCAGGTGGACGAGGACCAGTCTCTCCAGGGTCTTCATCAGGTGAGACATACACATACTCTCACGTACAGTTGGCTGCTGCACTGAATCAATGTTGCGCTGATAGTTTCCCTTTATTATTATTGAATTCTGGTTAGAGTTAAAAAGAAAACAGAAAAGCTCTCTAGACAAATCAAGGGTAAACATATGTAACAGGGATTTTCCTGTGCAGATGGGTGGATCACTGGGCCTGGAAAACCACCGCCAAAGTCACCATTCTCACTTGGTCATCGGGTAAGTTGATCACCTCTAATATTTTTAATTTATTGTACATTCCAAAAATACAACATGAAGCCAAATTTGGCAAATTTCTAACATGAATAAGCCATGCCACCAATGTGTGTGGTGGTGGTGAGGTGTGGCTTGCACCGTTTGTATACAATACACAATTGTACGTACCATACACGTCACATGCACATTTGTAATTGGCATGGCTTTTTTCAGGGACAGGGGGCGGGGGTGGGTGAGGGGTGGGGTTGCTTAGTGAAGTGAGGCTACATTCAAATCTTGTTAGCAGCATGAAAACGGCATAGTCCACTCTCAACTATTAATACCTGCTTAAAAGAGCAAAAGTATTATTCGTATCAAATTCTAGGAGGAAAACAAGTAAAATGCATCACTGAATTGGAGAGAGCAATTCTATGCTGGGATTGACCAGTCATGTTTCTTTGTCTTTGCGAAAGGTACAGACAGCATCAGTAAATAGGCAATTGTTGCAGATTTCTATTTAACCTATGAATAGAGACTAGACAAGGGGTCACCAATTCCGGTCCTCGAGGGCACCTGTCCTGCAGGTTTTCCATTTCTCCCTGCTGTAACACATCTGTTAAAATGATCAGGATCATTATCAGGCTTCTCAAGAGCTTGCTGATCATCAGGACAGGTTCCCTTGAGGACCGGAGTTGGTGACCCCTGGACTAGATACTGTAAATCAGGGGACTCCAACTTCGGTCCTCGAGGGCTGCTTTCCTGAATGTTTTCATCCCTCCCTGCTGTAACACACCTGATTGAAATTATCAGGATCATTATCAGGCTCCTGAAGAGCTTGCTGATGAACTAATTCATTCGAATCAGTTGTGTTGCAGCACGGTGAGATGGAAAACATGCAGGAAAACAACCCTCAAGGACCAGAGTTTGAGACCCCTGCTGTAAATACTAGTGCTGGAGGGGACGGCATTAAAACGCTGGTATCGGCATCGGCAAGAACTACCAAATTAAGCGCAGATGCCAGTTATAGATATCATTCTTTGAGCGTGCATATTTCAGAGATGCTCCCGGAAGGAAAATACAAAGAGAAGCCTCATTTGTTGTTAGTGTTATTGGTCATCGGTCTAGTTTGGTGAAAAAGGCCCCTTTTAGGACACCTGCCCACTACGTCGCCACATTGCTTGTGGGGAATTACTTTGTGTCCTGATGGGGAAAGCATGTTGGCAAAGGTATGTATGTTGCTTGACATAGTACATCAATCACTACTTTAATGGTGTAAACATCATTCATGAAATGGTTTGGGTCCGGATAAACTCGTCCTTCTGTGTGCCGTCGAACCCTTTCGAGCTAACGCTAGCTTGCTTGCTAACTGCTAACAAAGAGACGCGTTTGTTTACAACACATTGCTCAGCAGACATCAACTAGACAACTAGACAGAGTGTAAAGAGTTGTGATTGAGTAAAAGTGTGTGCAAGATTGATGAAAAATGTTCTATAATGTTCCATCAACGTATAAAATTTGTACATCTACATGATTAACAGATTAATGTTCAACGGCAATGCAAACTAAAACTTGAAGGGGTATGCAAGCAGGTAAACATCACGTATGCCTCGAATTTACAAACAAAGGTTGATATTCTGACCCGCTGCAGATTAAAACAGTAATTGAAATAAAGTGACCAGAGCATATCCTTGTATGTTGTAATGGTGTTAAGTGGTCACGTTGAAGATTTGACAACCATTGTGCACATCTTTCAAACAGCTTCTTAGTTTTTGTCTCCGGTTTTGAATCACTGTATCACAAAATAAAATCTCTACTTGACTGATTAGAGCAACCATAAACAGCACAGGTGTTAACCATTTTTAGAAACACATAACGGACTTAGCGACTATTTTGCCTCTGCTATTCCACTCGCCTGCCTGCCCTCAGGCAGCATACAAATGTAAAGTCACACAGTGGGGGGGGGGTCTATTAGAATCACTGAATATATTTTAGATGTCCAAATGCTGCACCTTGCTTTATTACAAATGCACATTCATATGAATATGTAGCCCATGTCTCACTCTCACCAGCACAAAGAGCTGTGAAAATAGGCTGTTTATTCAACACATGTATTCTGTTTGTGAATGTTACTACATATACTTCACAAGTGATGATTTAAATATGAATAATTTTACATCCAAGTTGGTATGCAATTCTTTTGAATTACAAGAAAAATTTAGTTTATATTTTGATTTTTCAAATGCCGAGGTATCGGTACAGTATCGGTATCAGCCGATACTACACAGCCAGGTAGCGGAATTGGTATCGGGGCCAGAAAGCAGTATCGGAACAACACTAGTAAATACTAGAGGTGGGCAAGATCCTGATCCTGATCAGATACCCGAGCCACCTCATCTGGCGCCTCTTGATGCGGAGGATCAGCGGCTCAACTCGGAGCCACTCCCCTCCCTGCCACTGACTAAAGGAATACCATTCAATACAATACATTCATTCATTCATTATCCATACCGCTTATCCTCACAAGGGTCGCGGGTGTGCTGGAGCCTATCCCAGCTGTCTTGGGGCAGTAGGCGGGGGACACCCTGAATTGGTTGCCAGCCAATCGCAGGGCACACAGAGACAAACATCCGCACTCACAATCACACCTAGGGGCAATTTAGACAGTCCAATCAACTTACCATGCATGTTTTTGGAATGTGGGAGGAAACCGGAGTACCCGGAGGAAACCCCCGCAGGCACGGGGAGAACATGCAAACTCCACACAGGGAGGCCGGAGCCGGGATCGAACCCACGATCTCTGAACTGTGAGGCGGACGTGCTAACCAGTCGACCACCGCAATACAATACAATAAAATACAAATCCCAATGAATTGAAGCGAATCAAATCGTTCCACTTTAAAATGAACCGTCCATCAATCGTATCACACCCCATGTATACTACACGAATCGAATCATCTTTTGATGGAGAGAAACACTCCTCTAATTTCAATGTGTGCTTCTAAATAAAGCAAAAAAATAAATAAAAATTGTGAGCCCTCGGTTCTACTACTGAAACTGTTAGGGTGAAGAGAACGGCGAGGTGTCTGATATAGAGTAAACTGGGGAAGAAATTGAGAAATGAGAAATGAGTGTCAATGCCTAAACGTGTGCAGTGTGTGTGTGTTGCCTGCATGCAGTGAGTGAGGGAGCACCTTTATTACAACAACTTTAAAATTGTGATGAAATGATGGTATTGAACTTGATGACTCAACTTGATGACTCATCATCTTGTGTTTGTAAATATGAACACAACTAGGGAGCTGAATCAAAAGATTTTTAATAATATCATAATTATAATTAACTAATTCACTGCCAGACATTTTCAGACCCTCTTTTACCCAAACCTTTGAAAAAAACTGAAAACAATATTTAAATAAATTCCTGAGATTGAATGGCTGGACTGTGAAAAGACAAATCAATTCGTCAATGGCAGTGAATTAGTTAAAATAAATTATATTTATTAATTTTTAAATGATACATTTACAGAGACACACACAAACACACTCATGCATAAGAAAACACCTATTGTAATTCAGACCATAAGGCCAATCACACAACAACATGTTCTCATCGAAGCATTAGAATTCAATACGCACAGACAAAAAAAAAAAAAAAACATAAAACACAGCGGCAGACAAAAGAGGAGCCGCTGGGGACCATGTACCCTTGACTGGAGATTACCGGTAATCTTCCTAAAGTAAAGAAAACTCCAGTGGGAACTATCGTTAATACAATTACATTTGATTCAATGCAAATTTCTGACCCACATTAATGCTGGGGAAGGTATGACTTTGTATTAAGTGAATTCCAGCGCCATTATCAACCCAAACGCTTTTGCTCTGCAGTTTAAGGCAGAGGTGGTTTGATAAAATAAAGTCAAGTGACCTGGATTAAGATACTTTACATTCGGTGTTGCATCTTAAATCTTTACATTTAAGGTCTTTCTGGCAGTTAAAGCATCCAGAAAAAAATACATGCCTCTGTTAGCAAACATACAGATTCTTTCAGTGCCTTTTAAATTTTTGTTCAATTTGAATCCCAAAATATTATATTTATGCTTGAACATTTAATGTGTCTTTCCTTCAGCTAAAATATCAGTTGACACAAAGTGTATGTTCTTATTTGAGAACAGTTTGAGACAAATGTAACACAAACATTCAGTTCGACCCCATCTGTCCTCATCCTTTTAAAGCACTTCTGTTCTTACATTTCATCCTTTTAAAAAAAAAAACTTCTCATCCTTCGTCCCCAAAATGGGCGTCCCATGGAATGGAATGCTTATCTCTGCTAATTGGTTACTACAGAGGAAAATTTGTGAACTTCTAATAAAGTTACATAGAATTATATGGGCTAAGCTGATTCCCTTGTTTTGTACTTCACCTATGCCACTATAACAGGCAGTTATTTATAAAAATAAATATAATATTGTAAAATAGTGTGCACATTTCCAGTATTTTATTCCCCAATATTTTTTAAAGGTTTGACTGCCACCCCTTTACTGGGCTATCAAACGACATGATAAATCCACAAGGCCCATGGACTATTGCGTAAGATGTAGTCGGCAGTGCATGAGACGTGGGCAATTGGAGCCCTCATCGTGCATCCGTGCGTGAACCCACCGCCCACCCGCCAAAGGTTTTGACGCATGGTCAGTGGGGTGTTATTAAAATATTTTTTACCACACTGTTATTATATTTATGAAATACAATGACATTTCCACACATCCGCGGAGCGCCAAATCTGTCTGCCTGCACCTCAATCAAATCCACCAAAACTGCTTTTTCCGAGTCTAAAATCTAGTCTACATTTTGTCACCAAAATACCAAATGCAGTGGGGGCATGGAAGCTTTGTCCGTCAGAACGCCTAACGAGGCGTAGTGCGGTCTACCAAATTCACAAACACGCTGAACCAGACTTGAACCGGCACGAAAATCACCTAATTGTCAGGTGCGCTGGGAGCGCCCGGCTAGGCGCCACATGGCTCCAAATATGGTAAACTAGACCTGTCCCGGCACGAAAATGAAGATGTGCCTGTTTTTACGTCGAGTGCACGGGATCCTGTTCACAAAAATACAGCCCAATATATTAAAGTGGAAATTAACCCAAACATATCTTTTCAAGAATATTGTGTATGCAGGCCCACTAGTTCAAACATGGCATTCTGATTAAAATTGTGTTTGTGGAATATGAATTAAGCAGCAAAACCACCCCTTTTTAGCCATCTCAGGGGGCGGTCATTTTGTCACTTCTGTCGACTGAAAATGACATCACAACTGCTCAGGGCTTAGGTAACGATCAATCATGGCTCAGCTTCAGAAAACAGTTCAGCCGTGATTGGTCATTACCTGAGCCCTGAGCAGTTGTGATGCCATTTTCAGTCGCCAGAAGTGACACAATGGCCGCCCCCAGAGATGGCTAACAACGGGTAGATTAACTCTTATTTCACAAACGCAATATTTATCAGAATGCCTTGTTTCAAATAATTGGCTTGCATAGAACATATTCTTGAAAAAATATGTTTGGGTTGACTTCCACTTTAACGTCCTTTTTCTAATCACTCCATACAGTACATTGCACAGCATACAGATGTGGACCTTGACATTTGTATAAGTATTTTGTCAAAGAGACTAAATGAAAATGAACAAATAATCAACAGTACTGGACCCAAGCAACTATAGCTTGGCACTATAGCACATTAGAGGGTAATAGCATTTGTCTACAGACACAGCTCAGCTTGCCCTATCTCCATTGCAGCTGCATGTGATGAGCTCACATTCTTTCCCAGCTGATGTTCACCAGATGTTTGTCTAGTCTGCATTCATTTTTATCAGCACTGAATGATTCTGAGGCACACAAGTCACAAGGTAGGAGAGATAGTCTTCCTGTAAATGCACCCTCTTAATGGACAAAACACAGTTCCTGCTATCATTTTACCTGCAGTCTTGCCGTGGGTTGGCTACATATCCTGGGTATGCTCCATCAGTGATGTCACGACACATTTTACTGTCTCTGTCTGAGGGCAGTAGAGTGCCCGCTCGGACCATGAGGCCCAGACAGTGATCAAATGTGTTTCTCTCCTCTGGACCATCCTCTGTAAAGAAACAATGGCCCAGCGTGTCATAGCCCACCACATCTTTTACCTGCAAAGAAGAAATAGTTATACTATTTAAGAACACAAGTTTTTACAAATGTAATTGAATTAGATAAACTGTCTTTCATATTAATTCCTGTTTCATTTGCCTTTATCATAGTGTCCAACCACGGTCCTCGAGGCCCCTAACCAACAATTTTTAGATGTCTCCCTCCTTCAACTTACCTCAAATTGATCAGGATCATTATCAGGCTTCTCAGAGCTTGCTGATTAGCTGGTCATTTGAATCAGGTATATTGGTGGGACACATCTAAAACAACCTGGACAGGGTCACTCGAGGACTGGGGTTGGACAATCCTGTCTAGGTGTAAGCCCAAACTTTGTAAAAGACCAAACTATTATTAATATAATAAATCTGTTGTTATTTATTGCAATACAGGTCATTTTTTTGCTAGAGGTTTTTGAGAAGATAGCTAGATTTTTCCAAATTCTTCAGCCGTAATGTGTTGCTATACACTGTTTTGTTTCGCAAAAAACATTCCTTGATGCTCTAATGCTGTGTGAACAACTGGTTCATTGTTCATAAAACATCTTGAAAACAATTTAATAGGTATATTTACAAAAGAATGTACATGCCTTTATAGTTAAATATGCCAGTTCAAAAAAGACTGCCTTGTTTCCTCGCCCACGTCCAGCTCCACATGTTCCTTTTTCCGAATGTTGCTATCATTCGGGATCACGACTGCAGTCTTCTTATTTTTATCTACCACCACTATGTCAGGCTGGTTGGCTATCATCAGTCTGTCCGTCTGTACCTGGAATTCCCACAGGATTGTGGCCTTGTTGGTCTCAACCAACTTTGGAGGCATCTGCCATGTTGATTCGGGGATCTCTAATCAATTTTTGGTACAGATGTTCCGGTACACTATTCCTGCTACCTGGTTATGCTGCTCCATGTATGCCTTGCCAGCCAGCATCTTACACCCTGCTGTGATATGCTGCACTGTCTCTGGGGCTGCTTTGCACAGCCTACACATGGGATCCTGTCTGATGTGGTAGACCTCTCTTGATCTTGTATTCAGGGCCTGTTCTTGTGCTGCAATGATTAGCACCTCTGTGCTGTCTTTCAAGTCCAGCCTTTTCCAGCCACTGGTATGTTTTCTCGACATCATCCACTTCTTCAATTTGACCGGGGTACATGCCATTCAGGTTCTTGTCTTTTCATGAGAGTCCATCTGGCTCCTCTTTACTGGGTTTCTGTTGCCTGAGGCATTCGTCCCTGGGGGCCATTATCTTGATATATTCTTGGAGGCCCATTGTTTCTTCCTAGATAGTGCTCTGGAGGCTCACTAGTTCAAAAATATCAAAATATGCCGGGACGTTGCTACCAAACCCCTGCTCCGATTGACCTAAAATTTGAGCTTTAGTGTTGAGTCTTTACTATCAACAAGTACACCAAGTTTCATTAAAATCAAAATCTTCTTGGTTAAACACACTGGGTGATCTGCCATGGAATGACCCAAAAGGCGCGCTGCTGCGCACTTTTTTGGCTGTGCAGATTGTACCATCGACTTAAGCGTGCTACTTATGCACCTTCGTGAAATGTACGCATTATGGGTGGAGCGACCTTGAAATCAGGGTGTTCTCTGACAAATCTGTCAGTGTGTGCATTCTCCCATAGACCTATGCATATTTTGTATTCTGTGCTCCGTAGGCTGTAAGATCTAGCACCTCTCGAAGGCAAAACATCATATTGCACATTTAACATTATATCATAATTGGTGAAAAAAAAGGATCAGCACCATCTAACATTTTCTTCACATCTGAGGAGCATTTACAAATGCTGATGGGACTTGGAGTTGAAGCGCCAATCAAGAACAATACAGTCAATCGTAATAACGGTCCATCAGTTCTAGATTTTTAGGGTTCTGGGGGGGGGTTTGATTTGACGCACAGTGCATTGCTTGGCAACCTAATTAACTCTCAATTTGCACCACTTCTTATTAAACAATTAGCATTGAAATCCTGATTAAATTGCTTGTATTGGGTATATTAAAAAGCAAATGCTAAAACACACACTACTTCAAAGTAGCCTGTATATGAGCCGCGCACTTGTCACTAGTGATAACTTCCGCAGCCACGAAGTTTTCATTTTTACATTTCACAATAAAAGTGTGACTTTTTTTTCAAAATTGATCTCCATGTAGTTCATATCTCATGAAAACTTCTCAATCCAGAAATTAGGGCCACCCTTAGACTTCACCGAATCACGCCTATTTGGTGGTTGCTCACATTTCCAGGTTACGCATGGTAGTCTGAACAGGAGTGTCGCGGCACCTCGAAAGTACGCAAGTAATAGCATAAAAAATGTACTTAAGTGCGAACGGGAGAATATGCCATTATGTGAACAGCATTAGGAATAGCATATGGCGGACCATGGTCCGGGTCCGGATAAAGTTATGGTCAAAAGTTGACGTAAGGTCAAAATTAAAGGGATGGTTGGGTCGGGATGGCCATGTCTTCACTAACAAGTTCATTATATATATTTTTTGATCAGGAAAATGAAAAGAGTTGTCATTTTCTATTTTATCAATACATTTTGGACAAATTAGGAAATAAGTGACTCCATGAATCACGCCTCTTTTAATGAGGCAAATGGCCGCACCCCCTACCGTTCAATCCAATGTTCGGTCGGAGTCACTGGAGGGACCGATTACAAACTGCTTCTTTACTAAAAAAGAAAAGAAAAAAACATTGTTCTTTGCTGATCACACCTGTCAGGATATTTACAGAGACTGAAGTGGGAATGAGTCGATGTGCACATTTATTTGGATGAGGAATGGTTTTAGGATAGAGTGGGATAAATATCCATGCTTGCCTGATTGCTTGCCCGCTGCCAGTTGCCGTCTGCCTCCTGAGAGTTGACACGAGTTTAGCGTAGCTAAATGTCCAAAATATAACCAGTCGGGGTTCGTGTGCACATTCATGCTCATGTCCGCTTCAGCCTGTGTAAGTGGAGAAGCGATTGCCACGGTATTTTTTATTTTGTGGAGGTGATCATGATGAGCTCACGTTTGATGTCAACAAATCCAAACTATTGTGCAGAACACTTTTATACTTTCACAGGTTGAAGTGGACAAGAGTAGTAATATGCATTTGCATTTTGGTGGCGATCGGTCACCGTTTTAGACAACAGAACTGACAAAGCAAGCAATATTACCACGCTTGCCTCCCTCCAGTGACGTAGACCGCTGAGACTGAAAAAATAACAAGCCGAACTCCAAAAGGGGGCGGGCCAATTTGTCGTAAATCTAATCACAAAAAAAGCCTTTAAATCACGACAGAGTTGTTTTGGGGGGGCATTTTAGTACTGATGTCATTTTTACATGTAAACCTATTAACCTGAAGCACCTTGTGAGACATCTCTCTAAAGCCTACGGTCGTCTTTGGAGTCACCCCTGATAACCTGACATTTTTGCCACCTACAAAATAATTAATATCTCAGCCCCTGTAGCAGATATAAACATAATTCCAAACAAATTTGAGAGCTTAGACATGTGACTTTAACACAGGCACAAGTTTATTCATCTTTACTGTTTCAATCGAAGATGCAAGTGAAACATTATTTTTAATTTTTAAAAAATCGAGTGGTAATTACCATCTGTGTTCTCTTACAAAGATGTTGAAATCATCATTCTCTACAAACATATATCTTAACCATGCATCACATTTGGATGGTTTCACAGCTTTAAAGTCCGCAAGCGCGTTGTCTATATCACTGCCGTGACTTATAGCAGAGCTACCGCGATCAACCGTGCCTCCATTACTCCTCGAAAAAATTCCGGATATCCTCTGACAACTCACGACACTCATGATGCATTTCATTGGCTATGAGACAGAGAATTGGATTTAAAAAAAGAAAATGACGTATACGCTCTTTGGCTTTAAAGGGAGAAACACGCAACAGCGCTCCTCGCTATAGTAGTAGAAACGCGGTTATGCGCTCCCGTCCTTAATGGGTTAATAAATAAGTGCCAATGTTAAGCTCATCCAAGTGTCACTTTATGGGCTGGGAAAAAATTCGACCAACTCGGATGTGTCAACCACAAAAAAAAAAGATCATTAAAATGTAAGCTTCAAAATTATAATTAATAATTTTAAAACCATATCTGCGATGCCCAGAACCAATATTCTGTGTTCCTGCACGGATTTGTTGTTGTGGATGGACGGACGCATGTTGCACTCTTTCTGCAACATATACATGTTTTCGTCCTCAACATTGTAAAATTCTATTTTATGTCATTGTTGCATGTGGTCGTTTGGAAATGGGAACACGAGGACGTAAATGTGTGACTTTGAGGCATTGGCTGGGTTGTCCAGCTCGCCACTGAGCACTGTAGTACTATGATGGGGAAAAGCAAGGATGTCTTTTTTAGTCTATATGAATAAAATTGTATTGTATTGTATTTGTTTACCGGAGCGGCATCGTCTCAAAGGTAAAGTTGACTCAAAAAACAGCCTTTGAGAATAAATGGATGGACAAGTAGTTTTTACTTTTTACGGAAGTCGACTCAAAACTGTTGTGTCTCATTATGCTGCGAGACCATACAAAGCAAAAAATCTAATTTTGGGCCAGAACTCACTAGATAACCAAAAACAGAAGCCAGTACAACAAGACAACAAAGAGCAAATGAATATTTGCTCCAGATAGCGTGGAGTTTTGGGCAACGTTTTGGTCGTAAACGAAAATGTCAATGCAGCTGACATGACCGATACTCAAGGGGAAACAAAATCATTTTTGACTTGAAATGTGCATCCACCTATTCTGACTGACTTGAAAGTTAGGCTTAATTTACATGTTCACTGATCCTTGCAATTTAGTCTGAGGGGCCTGTGCTGCTTACTTCAAATTGTTTTGTTTTCTTTCTTTTATTTGCCGTCATCAAATGCAATTTATAGTGAAATATAGACACGACGTGTTATCCAGTTCTCTGGATATTTAAGTTATTGTTGTTCTTTGTATTTAAATGTGAACTGTTTTAAGGGTTTAGATGTGTGATTAGCATTTTATTTCTGTGTTTTGGGGAATACAATTCCTTTAGTGCACAGATCTCAGACTCGCGGCCCCCGGGCCAACTGTGGCCCCCGGGACGATAATTTGCGGCCCGTCTTAATATGAAAGATTAATGTTAGTGAGGCCCGCAAAATTGATATGAATGACACTTGTGTGCGGAGCTGAATGAACCAATCACGGTTATGTATATGGCTCTGGTGGGCGGGACATCGGCCGGGCTGTCTGGTGGCTCAGCTGCGCGGAGGAGAAGCCGTGAAGCCCCTCTCAAGGCCCCGGTATGCTTCTGGGCAATCGCTGTAGTACACCGCGTTGCGCATCAGAGGATCATAGTAGTTACAGCAGCTCTGTAAGCTCCGCCTCACCACACGGGTCGCTACGAGTCTGCCCCGGAGGACACGAAGAAGAGCATCGTCTTAAAATAGGCTGACAACGGGGTTTTGAGCACTGCACTCCGCCTACTGCCGTGGCGAGTTCTGTAGTGCGCATGCACCACCAGGCGAGCGGGGGAGCGCGAGCGAGCGAGTACGGCTCGTGTGTTTACATGACACGATTGGAGAGCGAAAGTGCGCATGCGCCTCAGCTTGTGCTGAGAGTTGAAGTTAAGCCCAAGACTGACTCCAAGTGGAATCACATATTACAGAGCCCCAAAGATGTCTTTTTCAAAGCCTGCAGTGAAGAGAAAGGTCAGTGATGAGCACAGACAATTTCAAGAAAAGTGGGAAGTGCAATATTTCTTTGTTGAGCACAGGGGCGCCCCAACATGTCTTGTTTGCACTGAAATGTTGCAGTGCACAAGGAATACAATTTGAGACGTCATTACATAATCAAACATGCTGAGGAATACGAAAAATACCAGGGAGAAGAGAGAGTCAACCAGGCTGCCAGTCTTAAAACATGTTTAATGAGGCAACAAGATTTCTTTAAGAAAGCAACCAAAGAGAATGATGCAGCAGTCGAAGCTAGCTACGTCGTTAGTGAGATGATTGCTAAAGCAGGAAAGCCATTCACAGAAGGTGAATTTGTCAAAAGGTGCATTATACAGGCTGCACATATTGTCTGTCCAGAAAAGAAAGGGCAGTTTAAAAACATCAGCCTTTCTGCCAACACCGTGGCAGAGCGCATTTCTGACCTGTCAAGTGACATTTATGATCAACTGTGTGAGAAAGCAAAATGTTTCAGTGTATATTCAGTGGCTCTTGATGAGACCACAGACATCACAGACACTGCCCAGCTCGCAATATATGTCCGTGGTGTTAATGACAATTTTGAAGTGATGGAGGAGTTGCTGACAGTAATTCCAATGAATGGCCAGACCACCGCAAAATAAATATTTTACCAGCTGTGTCATGCCATTGATAATGCCGGTTTGCCATGGAAGAGTTTTGTGGGAATAACAACCGATGGAGCCCCATCAATGACAGGGAGGAAGAATGGACTGGTAGCACTTTAAAAAAAATGGAAGAGAAGGGTGTGGAGGAGGCCATAGCTCTGCACTGCATTATCCATCAGCAGGCTCTTTGCAGCAGATGCCTTAAGTTTGACAATGTGATGCCTGTTGTTGTAAAATGCATCAACCAAACCAGATCCAGGGGCTTAAAGCACAGAATGTTCCGTGCTTTTTTAGAGGAAATGGAGTCAGAATATGAGGATGTGCTCTACTTCACGAGGTACGTTGGCTCAGCGGGGGAAACGTACTGAAGATATTTGAGTTGAGAGCAGAAGTAAAAGACTTCATGGAGAAGGAAGGGGTGGCTGTTCCTGTGCTAAGTGATCCCAAATGGCTCATGGATTTAACTTTTCTTGTTGATATCACACATGAGCATAATGTACTGAACAAGAAGCTACAAGGCCAGGGGCAACTTGTCAGTGCTCCCTATGACAACGTGAGAGCATTCTGCACAAAACTTGTGTTATAGAAAGCCCAGCTCTCACACAAACCTTTGTCATTTCCCAGCATGCAAGGCACTCGTGGATGCAGGCACATTATTCAGTGGTGAGAAGTATGTTGAGGCCATTTTGAAGCTAAAGGAGGAATTTGATCACAGATTTGCAGACTTCAAGACGCACAGAGCCACATTTCAAATTTTTGCGGACCCCTTCTCCTTTCATGTGGAAGATGGCCCTCCTGTGCTTCAAATGGAGCTCATTGACTTGCAGTGCAACTCTGCACTCAAATCTAAGTTCAGGGAGGTGAGTGGAGAAGCAGATGAGCTTGGGTAATTTTTGAGAGAGTTGACGCCCAGCTTCCCTGAACTTTCCTGAGTGTTCAAGCGGACCATGTGCCTTTTTGGGAGCACATACTTGTGTGAGAAGCTCTTCTACACATTGAACTTCAATAAGTCCAAGTACAGGTCCAAACTTACTGATGAGCACCTTCAAGCCCCACTGAGGGTCTCCACTGCTTCTTCCCTCAACCCAAATGTGGCTCGCCTATGTGAGAAGAAGCGCTGCCAGGTCTTTAGCAGCAAGAAGTAGGCAAGAGAAGCCTTGTTCAGAACAGTTCAGGTTTAATGTTATATTCATGTTCAGAAAGTTAAAGGTTAAATAACTATCAATACAGACATTTGAAACTGAATAAAAATAATTAATTTCTCTAATCAGCCAGTCAGTCAGTTAATGTGGTTCCTTCAGTCGTCTGTATCTGCTGTATGATCATTTTTATTTTTATTTGTTTATTTAATTCATTATTTTGTGTTAAAAATAAAGGTATTTGAGAACATTGGAAAGTTTTATGAGCGCTTTTCTTGTGGAAATCCTGATGCGGCCCAGCCTTACCCAGACTATGCCTCCAGCGGCCCCCAGGTCAATTGAGTTTGAGACCCCCGTTTTAGTGGGGTTCACATTGTTTCATGTATTAGGATACATAGATCCATACAGTATATTAGTTGTTTTTTTCATGGAAAACAATACATTGTACCGGTACTTTAAAAGCCAATAAAACGTAAATGTAAAAAAATGAAGACATTTGACATTTTGAAAGAAATTTGACCTTTTGATATTATTTGTGTTGGCTAATCAAATTGAATCAAATTTTGAGGTCTAGAACTTTGCCCTGACAAATCGCTGCTGGTAACCTTTTTCCCCCTGTGCTGTCAGTGTTTCTGGGTTTAATTGGTGGGCGAAATCCCCAAGCCTCACCTGCCTATAATCAGTCAACTGCACCAGCAATCAGGGTGCGTTAGCTGTGGCTCCAGTGCAAGAAAGGTGTTGGACTGGTTCACAATCCTTACCAGTAGGTGGCGGGAATGCACCTGACAGTTTCTTGCCAAATGCCATAAAACTCCATAAGGAGAAGAAAGGTGTTTGTGTATTGCAACACATGCCATTTTGCTTGTTGCCATTTTTTTTTTTGCCTCATGAATTTAGGCTTCAGTCTTATGTGTTCAAGGAGTACTTAAGGTTGTTTATTTTAAATGCTTCTATGAGTTTTGTTTTCAGTTACATTCCTTCCTGTGTTTCCAGAAGTACTTTAAGTTTTAAAGTGTTCTTGCTTTCTATCTTTTTTTTTTCCCCCAGCACCACCTGTGCCTTCCTTCCACCGTGGCTCCATCCATTGCCTTTTGTTTTAGTATCCTCATGTTAGACTTTCATGATGACAGTGTTGTTTCTCATTGTTTTCAGTTTCCGCTGTAATTATTATATCTCACTCACTCGTGTTCTGAATAAAGAACCCCCAGTGTATCTGGTTTTTGCTCCATTTTTTTTTTTTTGACATCCGTGTGGTCGTCCATTTCTAAAAAAATGACACAACCTGACCCCTCTGAATTTTATTTGAAGATCCATGGCATATTGTATTTGCAACTTTAGGTAACGTTATTGTCAGAATAATTTACACCAACGTGGACAGCTGGGTAATGTTATTAATAGAATTAACTTACGAACTAGTCTTTTTCACTAGTTTTGTAATCCTTGCAGAAACCATTTATTGTTTCACGATGACTGAGTTTGATGGCTTGAAAGACATTTTGCTACGCAGTTTCACATGGTTTGTGGTCCTTTTTAGATGCCTTTTAGTAAATACACAATGCTTCAAAATGTATTAGACCAACTGTTATGAAACTGAATGTAATTAAAGCTGCACTCCGCAGTATTTTGAGTTTCTAATCGCTATTGCCATCTGCGGCCGAAAAATTAAATGGCACACTCCTTTCTTTGCGTGCACAATGCACCCTCGTATGAGCACAACTGATAGACTCAGCACAGAGGCTGGAATCGTAACAAATGACGATTGAGAAAAAATATATATATTCACTGCTCAGTGTGATACGGCCGTGAATGGTCTCGGCAAAATGGCGTTTACATTCCGCTGTAGCTACAATATACTATTGTCACAGAGGAAAATCGGTTGACATTTAGCCTCAATAGAATGTCTTTTATTCATAACATCATACTTTTCAATTTCATCAATTGTTGGCGTTCATGTCATGTCATGTCATCTTCCAAACCGCTTATCCTATATAGGGTCGCGGGGAGTTGCTGGAGCCTATCCCAGCCGTCAATGGGCGAAGGCAGACTACACCCCGAACTGGTCGCCAGCCAGTCGCAGGGCACACATAGACACTGTCACTGAGCGGGAATCGATCCCACGCTGCCCGCACACAACTCAGGCGTGTGTACCACTACACTATCAGCGGACATTGTTGGCGTTCATTTCATGCTAAATGTTGCTGTCCACTTCACTTTCACCCTCGGTTTGGACCGAAAAGTGGGCGAGTTTAGGGTAACTGCTAATTGAAAACAATACAAAATATTTCTTTCTAAATGACAAAATCATCATTTCTTACCTTTGGAGTAGAAATAAAGCCATTTGTGCACCGGTTTTCAAGCCCAAGTCTGATCTCAGTAATCTCTACCGCTCAAATGCGAAAGCGATGTTTAGCCGAGTTCCTGCCCAGTGTTGGTCACTAGCAAGTTTCAATCTTTTTTTTTTTTCACTTGTAATGGTTTTCCTTTTTTTTATTTCCTCAGAGAAACTGTGGGTGTCTTGGACATGCTAGACGGTGATCTCTTCTGAGCATATGTGGAATCCCTTACAGCGAAATAATAGCTTATGGTCGCGACTCTGTGAGACAACGATGAGAACGTGTATGACGTCACATCCGCAGAAAGGGCACGGGAAATTCGAACCCGATTCCAGTCTGAAAATTATTTTCCAGAGAATTGCAAGAATACCCATCGTTAGGGCTGCTTGATTAAGCGATTTTGAACCGTAACCGAACTTTCTAGATAAAACCTTCATAATACTTCATTTTTCATTATTTTTTATTTTACAAAGAAATCGTAATCGTAAAATCGGGTTTGAGAGAAAATAATCTGGATTTTCTTATTAGGCAAAATTGAACAGCCCTACCCATCATGAACAGCTAAAGTGTTAATCTGCTATTTATAAAATGCGTGACTCATAAATGGTCAAATGAAAAGGCTATTGTAAAGATATATTGGAGTGCAGATTTAAGTGCTTTAATTCAAACTACTTAATTGTTTTGAGGTTTTACTGTTTTAACTAGGAATGAGGTATTTCAAATTGAAGTAAACCTTTAATAGATGTTCAGCCTCACTTACTCAGGCTTTCGAGTTTTTACAAGTTGCTTTTAATGTTATTCAGTTCATCTTACACAATCTTAAACTGGTTTTAAACACAGATAAAACCAAGCTTGTGGTTTTCTCTCGTGCAAGAGAGTTACCACAAAACATGCCAAACATTGTATCATCAAATGGAAAACCTATAGAGATGGTTTTAAATGGCGGCACGGTGGTCGACTGGTTAGCTAGTCCGCCCCACAGTTCAGAGGTCGTGGGTTCGATCCCAGCTCCGGCCTCCCTGTGTGGAGTTTGCATGTTCTCCCCGTGCCTGCGCAGGTTTCCTCCGGGTACTCCGGTTTCCTCCCACATTCCAAAAACATGCATGGTAAGTTGATTGGACTCTCTAAATTGCCCCTAAGTGTGATTGTGAGTGCGGATGTTTGTCTCTGTGTGCCCTGCGATTGGCTGGCAACCAATTTAGGGTGTCCCCCGCCTACTGCCCCAAGACAGCTGGGATAGGCTCCAGCACGCCCTTGTGAGTATAAGCGGTATGGATAATGAATGAATGGTTTTAAATTTCAAGTACTTGGGTTTTATTCTTGATCGGGACCTTTCATTTAAAACCCATATAAATAATTTGGTCTCAAAACTCAGGGTGAAGCTTGGGTTCCACTTCAGAAACAAATCCTGCTTCTCCATCAGGGTCAGCAAGAAGCTTGTGTTAGCGACCTTTTTGCCCATTATTGATTATGGTGACGCGCTATATTCCAGTGCATCATCCAAACTTCTCCAGTCGTTGGACTCTGTCTTTCATTCAGCGCTTAGATTTGTCACTGGTTGTAGTCGTCTCACCCACCATTGTGAATTGTATCTGAAATCAGACTTGCCTTCCTTAAGGTGCACGCAGATATGCACATTGGTTAACGCTAATTTATAAGGCTCTCTTGGGCTTGCTCCCTTCTTGTCTGTGCAGTGTTCTACATAAGACAAATAGCGGCTATGCCTTGCGTTCCTGCACTACTCTTGTCTTATCTGTTCCTCGTGTAAGGACTGAATTTGGAAAGAGAGCGTTCAGCTTTGCTGCCCCTTCAGCTTGGAATGCCCTACAGACTGAACTAAAACTCACTGAACTGATCCCACTTGAAGCATTTCGTTCAATCATGAGGGCCACACAACAGGAGACCATTGAAAAGTGCTTGTGTTTTCAATCTTAACTTGTTGTGTCAGTTTGTACGGTATTGTAAAATATTTTGCACCTTAAAATTGTATGTGTTATGTGTCTCTTGTAAATGTTGTATGACATGTGCTGCTGACCTCTTGGCCAGGTCACCCTTGTGAAAGAGATCTTGATCTCAATGGGTTTTTATCTGGTTGAATAAAGGTTACAATAGCGAGATTCGAACTGGCTGACCGGGCTTGTCCGAGAAGTCAGGAATTAATCAAGCAAAACAAAGCACTATAAATATTTTCCTCTTAGGGAATGTAAATAAATGCCTATAATTGGACATGCAAAACATGTCACTGTTGATGATAATCAGACAGATAATCAGTATATGTTGACAGCAAATGGCATTATTTTGCATGCCACTATTTCCAGTACTATTTCGTTGCCGTGCGTCTGTGACAAACATTGGGTGGTGGTCTGATACATTTTGTTACACATTTTAGTGTTTACTTTGGATATACAAGAGCAGAACTCACCAGAAGTCCATTGGAGCTATGGATGGTGACACAGCGGGAGAATGAGTGGTGGATTGACAGATCACTGACATAGGTGGGGGGGTTGTAACCTCCCCTCTCATCCACTTCACCATTCAGATGGAAGTGGACCGGGTAGTGTCCAACTGTTTGCTGGCCCATGTGTTGCAGCTCCACACCAGATATATGCGCAGCCTTGAAACCTCGCTCTACCTAAGGACAGCAAAGAGGATCAATCAGTCAGTCTTACAGCAAAAGAGATGAGGATTGCTATGAAGCAGTTTGAGCAAAGCTCAGTAGGCAGAGTGAGTTTATGAGGAAAGAAATAGAGAGTGGAAAAGGGAACAAAAGGGGATAATTTGAAGGATGCGATGAAGACAACCAGGAGAGCTTTGTAAGACGAGCAAAGAAAACTGACGAAAACAACTGGACCAATAAACTGCATCAAATGCAACCAGAAAAAAAGGCCATTTCACGGTAACTCCATTTGACAGATCACAGCTTTTTAGAAAATGGAAAAACTGTTGGTAAAAGCTTGGTTTGGTAAAAGCCAAAAATGTCAAAAGTGGCTTTTATTTTCAAGGTCTTCACTCTAATCTTGTTGGGCTTTCCTATTTGTGTGTGTATATGTTTGCGTGAGTTACCAAAAGTGCTGAATACACACCATACACGAGCAATAACTGACAGGATGGAATGTAATGAAATAGTATAATAGGATAGGATAAGAGGAGACTTGAAGGCACTTCTCTCCTGTGTACTTATGTCCTTCCGTGTCTCTCAGTGTCTTCACCTTTTTCTTTTTTTTTTATTCCAGACTGCATGCACATCTTGTTTTGTTTTGGTTTTTTTTGCATGTTTTCACTAGGGATAACTGTACTAGGATGAATCTGATTGCTATCCAAGCATCCAACTAATTGTGTATCCATAAAGTGATTAAGCAGTATTGATAAACTGATTTAGTAGCTTTGAACACTTTTCCTACCAAGAAGAAATAAATTATGTATTGAACCTGAATAAATGCTTAAATCTCTATTAACGACATGTATTACTTATTACTAAACATAGAGGGTTGAACAACTTCAGATTTTTTGTAGCCGACTTTAAGGTGATAATAATTGAGTCGACATCGACTGATTGATCACGTCATTATTCTGCGCACGTACAAAATGGCTGTACAAACTCCAGTTACAATCACTCAGATGCTCTGAAGGCACCCCCCCGACTCATTTATCCAATCACATTCCGATACCTTCAAGTATAGTCGGAATTTGTACCACTGCAATTCTTGAAACACAACAACAGTTGTTACTTGCTGCTGTATAAAAGAATAGTATAAGGTTTAAAAATAAATAATTAAAAGGAGGAGGTTATGCGTTTCAATGATACTTTGCAGCAAACCTTCATTTCTGTTACGTGGATGAATGCGTAATTTTACACAATCGGACTGATTTTGAAGGTATCTGTGAGTCAGGGGCTTGTGCGGGAATTTTAGCTGAGGTTTGTAGATGGTGGACAAACGGGAAGAGAGTGCATCCTCACTCCAAGAAGGTTCGACGTACTGACAATGTGTCACTGTCTAACTCAAAGTTTTAAACTGTAAGACTTAAGACCTATATGACATCATAAAGGACAAAGCATAAAAGGACCGTAGCAACTGCAGAGCAACTGATACATCACGTAAACAACGAGTCATAACAACTTTGTTATCATCAATAGATATTAGTCCTCATTTTAGCTGCATTGAATCGAATGCAACAATGATCAGCCTAGCTTAATTGTTGCGTGTGTGTAAGGTATGTGTGTGGTCATCCTCCCAGCACCAGCATGGACATTCACAATTTTTTCTGTAAAAAAGCACCATGTTCAGGTGAGAGTCTATTACCCACAGTAACTATAAAGAAATACACAAAACCTCTTCCTAATTTATTTGTATATGGTTGTCAGCACTAGGGGAAAGAGGGGTAGAAAGGGAGGAGAGGGAACCTTGAGCCCCGGAGAACACAGGTAACACATTCACGGAGAAGCAAAATATAAACAGTGGCTGAAGTTAAAAACATCGCATCCAGAATAAAATTTAATATGTATGGTGATAATTATGTATTTTCTCCTCATCAGTTGACCACATTATCATCACATTTGGATGGATTATCTATAAACCATTTACTCTTAATAAAGTTATGAATTTATACTGAATTTTCATCTTGGTAATAAAACAGCTTGTGTTTGATAACACAGAGGTAGATTATTTATTATTTTATTATTTATTACTTATTTAAATGACTGCATTAATATTTTAGTGACTGAAGGATGTTTGTATGTGGTTGTTAGTGGAAAGGGAGAGAGATAAAGAAAAGGGAGAGGAGATGATGGTGCAAGAACAGGAAGAGTGTGTGTACTCTATCAGAAATAAATGAGTAAAAACTGGGCATGGCGTAGTAATAGTGTTTCTGCTAACCACAAAGTGTAATGTGCTGTTCACAAATGGGAAGTGACACTCGTAAACAGTGTTGAATGATCCTAAATCACTTTAAGTGAAATGCAGTTAATTAAAAAAAAAAAAAACAGCCAGACACTCTGGGTGCTCAGCACCCCCAAAGCTCTGAACCTAAAATCGCCCCTACTAGAGAATAATGTAATTAAAGCAGTAATTGCAAATGTGGCATGATAAAATCAATGTGTCAAATAGTCGACTGTTCAGTCCAACCCCTACTGCACACTACCATCTACAAGCACATTTAATTATAATGTTAAGTATTATTTTAAAAAAAAAACACTGGTCATCACCTGTTGAGTTGGTTTTGTTTTGGCCTTTCAGTACCCCAATATATTTGCTTATCAAAGGGGGTAAAAAATAAATAGAAAATTCCTGAGGAATTTTGAAATAGCACGGCTTTTTTTTTTTTTTAGAATTGTTCATTTTTTATAAGAAAAGCACTGTCTGAGGTGTCATAAAAGCAAAAAATATTGGTGTCAAAATTGAAATTTTACTTGAAATAAGTCTTTTCACAAAACCCTAGATCTCTCCGTTTTTTTTCCCCAGGAACAGGATTTTCTGTAAAACTTGCCTATGTTCTACTGCAGATTACTAAAGAATGGTCTGGTTGTTGCATGACTCCTTAGAAGTGGCTAAACTGCTGGCGATTGCACGTCATTATAATGCTTCCCAAACCTGGAACTTTGTGATTAATTGCATCCAAGCCTTGAGCATCAAATGCACACAAAAAACTCCACACATTTCTCGAGTTAACCCGTGGATGGCGCTATACTACTGGATTATTAAAAAAATGAGTTAACACGAGGTAGGCATCAAATGAGTTAACGGTTCCATTCCATCAAAATCATTCCCCTCAACTGTTTTATGTACAGTATAACACATATAGGTCAAAATGAGTCCATGACATGGTTCAAGTTTGACATCTATGCAAGTGAAAATGACAGAGTGCAAAATAAAAATTAAATATCTTCATATGTTTAACAGGAATCAATTCAGTAAGAATAGTAGTAGGAATAGTGTACCTTCAAATGTCCTCCAAAGGTGTCAAAGTCAAAGAATTTGCAGGCTTCATTGCCGTAACAGCTGGGCTCCATCTCACCACGGACTAGGATGTTACGACTCAGCAGGCCAACCTCAGCTCTCATATCCACCCCATCCACCTCTTCACCCATGTGAATAAACTGGACTTTACCTGTGAACACAGAAACGCATGTATACAGAGTGGGCATCTAGAATGCAGAGGACATTATATTCCCCACTAATATACCGTTACTGCCTGGATGCTAACATCAATAACTGATTAGTTATTTAAACCCAGAGTTATGCCACACGCATGATATATAGCGGACACGGAAAGTATTCAGACCCCTTAAAATTTTTCACTTCCTGTGTCATTGCAGCCATTTGCCAAAATCAAAAATTGTTATTTCTCATTAATGTACACTCAGCATCCCATGTTGACTGAAAAAAACAGAAATGTAGAAATGTTTGCATATTTACAAAAAGGAAAAAAATGATATGATATGGTCGTAAGTATTCAGACCCTGTGCTCAGTAATGAGTAGAAGCAACCTTTTGAGCTAGTACAGCCATGAGTCTTCATGGAAATGATGCGACACATTTTTTTTCTGTCAGGTTGAATGGTAAATGGTGGTGGACAGCCATTTTCATGTCTCTCTAGAGATGCTCAATCGTGTTTAGGTCAGGGCTTTGGCTGGGCCAGTCAAGAACGGTCATGGAGTTGTTCTGAAGCCACTCCTTTGTTATTTTAAGATAAGATAAGATAAGAATGCCTTTATTGATCCCACAGTGGGGACATTTTCAGTGTTACAGCAGCAAAGATATAGGTCACACAGGGACGGCGGCATAATGTAGCCATTAATGTATAACATTGACGGCAAACATTCAGGATCAAACCTATGTAAATATACCCAGTAACATGTGTATATACACACCAACATACATCTACATAAAAAGTATGAGGAACACTCATTTTAGCCTGTACATGGTACAGAGGAAAAATACTCTTAAGTAAGTGACAGTGCTGCAGTGCTGTAGTGAAATGTAAGGAACAGCATTGGATAAAAATAAAACTAGACTAACAGTAGTGGGGAATGTTGAGTATTGCACAGTATTACAGTAGTGGGGAATGTTGGGTATTGCACGATATGAGCTCAGGTGCAGGACTGCACAATTGCACTAATGTCCGCCAGTTTGTAGAGACTACACAATGTTCTTGTTAAAGAGTCTGACAGCAACAGGCAAGAAGGAACGGCGGAATCTCTCCTTTGCACAGCGAGGGTGTAACAGTCTGTCACTGAAGGAGCTGTGGAGTGCTGTTTGGGTGCCCTGGAGGGGGTGGTCCGGGTTGTCCAGCATTGATGACAGCTTGGCCAACATCCTCCTGTCCCCCACCGAGTCCACAGAGTCCAGGGAGCAGCCCAGGACAGAGCCGGCCCTCCTAACCAGTTTGTCCAGCCGCTTCTTGTGACGGGCCGAGACGCCGCCTGCCCAGGTGACCACTCCCTGGAAGATGACTGATCACCGAGTCATAAAAGTTCCTGAGGAGTGTCCCCTGAACCCCAAAAGACCTCAGTCTCCTGAGTAGGAAGAGTCTGCTCTGACTCTTCCTATAGAGGGCGTCTGTGTTGTCGCTCCAGTCCAGTTTATTGTTCAGATGAACACCCAGGTACTTGTAAGTTGAGACTCTCTCAACATCTGTTCCCCGGATATTCACTGGTGCAGGTGAAGAGTGCTGGCGCCTACCGAAATCCACCACCATTTCTTTGGATTTCCCCGCATTGATCAGGAGGCGGTTCTGCTGGCACCAGTCCACAAAACCCTGAGTAAGTTCTCTGTACTCCCGATCATCTTCGCCTGTGATGAGGCCGACAATTTTAGCTGCGTGCTTCGGGTCATTGTCCTGTTGAAAGGTGAACCTTTGGCCCAGTCTGAGGTCCTGAGCACTCTGGAAGAGGTTTTCCTCCACGATATATCAGTACTTGGCCGTATTCATCTTGCCTTCAATTGCAACCAGTCATCCTGTCTCTGCAGCTGAAAAACACACTCACTACATGATGCTCCCACCACCAAGATCACTGTTGTGGTCTTCCCAAACTTCTTCCATTTGAGGATTATGGAGGCCACTGTGCTCTTAGGAACCTTGAGTGTTGCAGAAATTCTTTTGTAACCTTGGCCAGATCTGTACCTTGCCACAATTCTGTCCCACCCTTGACACCCTTGACAGTTCCTTTGACCTCATAATTCTCATTTTCTCTGACATGCACTGTGAGTTGTTAGGTCTTATATAGGCCTTTCCTAATCAAGTCCAATCAGTTCAATTAGATACAGGTGGACTCCAATAAAGGAACAGAATCATCTCAAGGAGGATCAGAAGAAATGGCCAACATGTGAGTTAAATATGAAGGTCGCTGCAAAGAGTCTGAATACTTATGACCATGTGATATTTCAGTTTTTCTTTTTTCATAAATGTGTAAAAAATCTACATTTCAGTTTTTTTCTGTCAATATGGGGTGCTGAGTGTACATTAATGAGAAATAAAATTAACTTTTTTGATTTTGGCAAATGGCTGCAATGACACAAAGTGAAACATTTCAAGTGGTCGGGATACTTTCCGTACCCACGGTAAATGTCACACAAACTTGTGAGACTTTTAAATTATTTTTTTCTATTTTTTAACTGAAACTTGGGGTGGGCGATCTGGCAAAAATATCAGATCACAATTTTTTTAACAATAAAATCACGATCACGATTTTATCACGACGTTTTATTTGTACTAATTTGTTGCAATTTGCAATTTCTGACCATTTTCCTCATGTTAAACAAAATAAAACATATTTCAAATGTGTATGAAACTAAAAGAAAAAACATACATTTTAAGTCAGATAAGCTTTCTGAACAGGTTTTAATTTAAATAGTGACCATTTTTATGAAGATGTGCAGTGAATGTAAACATAAAAGGTAACATAATGTAAACATAAAAACACAGCTCGTAACGCAGGTCCAGTACTTTGAAGCCCTCGTTTTCCACTGTTTAAATGGGAATCATGTCTTCAGCAAGGTAATAAATCACTGCCTCAGTTACTTCTTTACACTGCTTGCTTGTTTTTTTCATAAGGAGTGCTCTTGTTAAATGGCTGTGTTACCGTGGGTTGCGTTAGCTTGGAGCTAGCGGCTGCCTAGGGCTACCAATGGTCTGATCTCCGTTTGCTTTGGCTGTCGGCGCTGACATCCGAACCGAAACTCTGCAAACTTTGCAAACAACTGGTTTGCTCTTTCTGCTCCGAGGCAAAAAATCGACACTGTGGATGTGGAGTTTCTTTTTGGGACCAACTCTGCTTCGTGGCTTTTTCGCTACAGCTCCCCACTGTATACAAACAATCAGGGAGGCGGGGAGTATCACGTACGGTGCACTGTGCGTGCTGTGATTGGTAGGTGGGGTATACGCGTCAGCGGCTTTGCGCCGCCATCGAGCTAAACTGTATAGAATGTGCCATGTAGACGATCAACCAATCTTCCGGCTTTATGAGGTCGTGAACACGTATCGCTTAACGATATAATATCGTCATATCGCCCATCCCTAACTGAAACATAAAACTTTCGCATCCGCTGTAATTAACATTTGTGATGTTGTAATGCATGCAAAGGTTTCGCTCCCATCATGCAGGCGAAAGCCTTTGAGCACCGCAGAGTTTCACAATGGGCGCTGTTTGGGCCTGTACTGGATATTTGGGTTTGGTTCGTGTGCAGTATCCTCAGCAATCAGTCATGTATTTCTTTTTTATCTAACTTTATTTAAAGCTTTGCACACAGTGCATGATGCCAGATTTCTTATTCATGCCTGTTTATCCTTCTTCTAAATCATATACGTTATGGGTGCCACCCGGTGTTCAGCCTGTGACACCACAATTGAACTAAAAGGTGCCTCAGGACTAGATGACAAACTTGGATTTTGGATTAAATGGTAGTGGTCAAAGGTATTCGAAATGTTACTTAAAGCACTGTTGTATTCAATTGAATTCCTTGTTGTGACTGTATGTTGTCAGTTGCTATGGCCCTTTATTCTGTCACTTTTATGTTATCATGTAGGAATGGGCAGGGCCTGATGTCTCTGTGTATTTAAGATTGAGTTGACATGTCAGAATGCTTATGGACTCTATTCAGAACCTTTCCACCATCTTCAAGTCAATGGCCACCCAGCTGATGACCAGCGCTTCCTCGCAGATTACCAGTGCTTCCGCGCAGATGTCATCACCTGCTCCAAGCCACCCCAACCTCTAGTCAGGGTGTGAGTATTTTTCAGCCTTTTCACTGGGAATCAAACATTCTGTCACCTGAGGATTATTTCGGGGAGCTCAGCGGGTTGCGCAGGGACTTTGACAAAGGTGGGCATTCCAACTGTCCGTCATTGTTTCCGTCAGTATTTCAGTGCTGGCCACCACCATGTGGGTCCATTCCATCCCTCATTGGCGACAGCCAATCGGCGTCGAACGCAATTTCCATGTCACGCACAAGCCGACGCAGCCAATGAAGATAAAAGTTCAATAAAAACAACATACACACACATGCAGTGTGGTGATTGGTGAAATAAAAACATATGGGTCACATGTTATTGAGGTCTGTGGGACTGAAAAGGATACAACACTGTCTCCGTTTTTCTGTATTTGGCTGTGTGTCAGGTGTGCGGCACCTGTGTGTGACAGTACCGTTAAGTCCGTTCTCAATGCCGTTTGGCTGTCCCGGAGGACTTGGACAGAATGGGCTGGCCTGAAGTACTGACGGAAGCACACTAACAGACTCACCGGACTGATGATGCCCACCTCTGGTCTTCGCATTTTAGTGGAAACTCCGGGCAGTTCATCAACCAGTGCCCACTACGACTGCAACCCAATAATCCCTGTGTAACCACAGGAGCTAGTCATGGGATGTGCCCCGACCAGTAAGTTTTACTGACGGAAGCGTCCTGAGAACTGTGACACGCCAGACTGTTTCCCTTTCCCTGACCCATTCCTCTTCCGGCAGTGCATGACCTGCAGCCGCCACTACTTCCTGCTATTCATGTTCCATTCGTGCTCATGAAAGTTTAGTCGATTAGTTATTCGTCTTTTTCATTTTGTACTATGCTAATAAAATGTCATTACTTTCCACACTCTTGAAACAGTTGGGTTAAAAATAACACACTTTGGGGTATAAAATGGACCGGTCCACTAATTGGGTCAATTTGACCCAGGTTTTTGTTGTTTTGTACAAAACAGACCATTTTTGGGGGGTTGTTTTGTACAACCCTACCCATTTTTGGGTTGTTTTTGCAGAAAGCAACCCAGAAAGTTGGGTCGAATTGACCCAAGTAGTGGATTGGTCCATTTTTTATCCAAAATTGTACTATTTTTAGTGCAGTTTAGAGTGCAGTTTTAACTTTTATTACAAATCCTATAAAACTGACAATTTAAAAAATTGAGGTAAGAAGCCATTCATCAACAAGATCGGACGATATGAAAAATCACTAATCATTTGTCTTTACCATCTCGATTGATCTTTCATCTCAAGGTTAACTTCCACCGAGTTTTCACGTAACTTACATCCTGGAATACCCCCCAGTCCTGAAAATGCACAGTCCACAGTTGTTTAGGATATGGGTGGCAGGAAATACAAGTGAGTGTACACATTAACCCCCGGTATTTCCGACTCTGGTATGTACTGCATCTTTAAAAAGCAAGCAATAGGAATCAGCTGACAAATCAGGCTTGAAATACTGTAATTTAACTGTATAAGTACACATAAATAACTGAGCATAAACAGGAAACAAAATAGCATGAATTTTTTGGTACAAACAAAAATGTCCTATGCTTTGTGTCTTATGCTGACTTAAATATATTTAATGTTTAAGTCAGCATGAATAGGCCCATTAAGAAACACACATGCCTACAGGATACACGCTGTGATTTTCCTTGGACCTGAGTCAGTTCAAACACCTTTTTCTGACTCCAACACAGTGCTCAAGGTTGTTCAAATCTGACCTGCATTGAACTAAAAACATGCAAGCCTGAAAACTCACTTCACAGCTATACCTTGGTAAATGTGCAGAATATGCCATTACATCGACTTGTTAAAATATTTATGAACATCCTTGGAAAAGAAGATTTTGAAGGTAGCATATGATGCTCCAAAATCAGTACATCAAGGGCAGGGGTGCTCAAGTCCAGTCCTCAAGAGCCACAATCCAGCCCGTTTTCCATCTCTCCCTTCCTGAACACACTTGATACAAATGATCACAATCGTTATCAGGCTTGTGCAAAGCTTGGTGATGAGCGGATCATTTGAAAAAGGTGTGTTGCAGGCAGGGAGAGTTAGAAAAAAGGGCTGGAGGACTGGACTTGAGCACTCCTAATCAAGGGCATTTATTTTTTGGACAGCCTACTCTAGGTCAGGGGTCTCCTACCATGAAGCTGAGGTCTTGTGCCAATGAAAACAATGGATCATATGCTTCATGGGCTACAACAAAAAAATAGTTACTCGGTTTTAAATGTAGTAAATCCACCAACTATTTTTAGTATTTTAATGACCTAAGACAAATTTCACTGCAAAGCTATGATGAAAAGATGGAACACAGGCTCTGTCACTTTCAACAAAAAAAAAGGGAAAAATAGCAAGCGTATTTATCAAAACAGGTAATTAACATCTTTTGAGTCTGCACTGCTTAAAGTGCCTAGAAAGTGAAAATTAAAATGCCTTATGAATTCGACAGAGCAGAGAATAGTGTCGTTAACAAGTTTGACAAATTTGAATGAATACAAAAATCACCAACCGTGTGGAATCGTGCTTTAAATTGGTGAAAAATGTAGACTTTTCACCCCTATGACGTTCATCTTGTCTTCTTTTAGTTAAATTAGGTTTAAGATTTCTTTTTTTTTCAGACAATGTTTTTTTCCTCCAGGAAATAGAAAATCATTGTCAGAGCTCTGATGAAGGCTGAAGTGACAGCCGAAACTGTCAGCAAGGTAAGAGATTTTTTACTTTACTGGGGGAAAAAAACTAAAAGTGGACAAGATGAAAGTCATAGCATTAGATCTGTGTCTTCCAACCTGTGGATACAAGGCTCTATTATAACTGTATTATACTATACATAATAAAATCCTCACAGTAAACCACCAAACAAAAATAACAAAAAGTATGCATACTGAAAAAATGATCTTGTCTCAGATTAGTCGCAAATGTACTTATTGTGAAATCTGGATTTGTATAGTTGAACACAAAGCTGATGTATTTGCAGGGAGCCCTGACTTATTCTGTTGCATGAATGGCAACTGGTGGTTACAGAGGTTGGTTGTTCCCTTTGCCATCCGATTGAATACATGGGAAAGCAAAATAATAGTACGATAAAAATAATGCTGCGAACATGTACTTTAACTTTTAACCTAAGTGTAAATGGTAAATGGTCTTCGCTTGTATAGCGCTTTTCCACCTATTAAGGCACTCAAAACTCTTCACACTGACATCACATCTAATGTACCTAATGATGGCTCAGCATCAGGAGCAACTGGGAATTAAGTATCTTGCTCAAGGACACTTCGACATGGTCGCAGGAATCGAACCCACAACCTCTAGGTTGGGAAACGACCACTCTACCACTGAGGCATGCCACCCAAATGTACCAATTGATTTCCATTCAGAGTTGTGGGCTGACAGGTGATTTCAAATGTAAATTCAAAGAACGGGAGCTGGCTATGCCTCTCATTCACACTCAATCTCAGTGAAGAGTTCATATGATGTGAAACAGAGTGTGCAGTGGCGCTAATGCTAGCCAAGATGCATGTTTCCTTACTTGTTTATGTACATCGGGTGTGCGAACATTTGTATTAAAACTTAAAGGGAAGTAAAGTCAAACATTTTCTTTACAATATGTTCAATGCTGCCCCACTAGTCAGAAGACGGTATTCTGATTAATATTGCATTTGTGAAATATGAATTAAGCAGCAAAATCCACACGTTTTGATCCATCTCAGGTGGTGGCCATTTTGTCACTTGCTGTCGACTGATAATGACACACAGTGTGTGTCAAAATGGCCCCGCAGAGATGGCTAAAAACGGGTGCATTAATCTTTTTCCACAAACACAATATTAATCACAATGCCTTGTTTCAACTAGTGGGCCTGCATGGTACATATTCTTGAAAAAAAATGTTTGAGTTGACTTCCACTTTAAAGAAAATCTCGCCGATGCAAAGGACATTAAATTATCATTCAGAAACGCTGAGCCAACATAAGAGCCATCTTGCTAAAGTGTAAAGTTTTAACTATCAGGTCACTGTGCTACTGGTTGGAATCCCGTTCTGAATATTTCACCTCTATATTACCATTCATAAAAGAGACCTAATTTGATCAGAATCAGAATCGGAAGATCAGAGGGAAATTTGAAAAACAACATTTTCATCCCTGTATTGGACAGGCCTTAAGCAGGAATGGATACATGATAGAAACATAGCTCCATACAGTAATAGAACTGAAGTGAACTCCAAATTGCCCCAAGTAACATGTCAAAGAAAAATAATAATCTAAAAAAGAATCATATTGATAATGAATCATCTAAATATCTGAGCTTGGCTGGTGACAAGTCCAAGGTGTACATCACCTTTAATCCGAAATCAGATGGGATGGACTAGCCCCTCAGTAGGATGCAGGCTTAACATCCCTGCCTTGGTATCTGGACTATGACATCCATTTCAAGTATTTGTAGCTTGATCAAATAAAACAAGTCATGAAAGGCAATTCATGAATAAAGAATTGTAAGTTTGAAAACCTGTTAAATTGTGAGATTCTGCTGTGAGTCACATTGCTCACCTTGAACCTTGACCTGGTTAGTTGTACAAGTAGGGCAAGGAATTAGGTCAAACTCTTCAGTCTGATGCATGGAGTAGTCAGTGCTGGCCACTACCACCCGGTCACCAGGTTGCCAACCCAGAGGCTGGTCTGCAAGCTCCAGAATTGTGCTGTTGGACAACACGTCAATGGAAATTGAGGCCTGAGGACGAACTGCAGGATTAGAGATTGAGAGTTAGAACTACAGCAATGGACAATGACTCTTGACAGGTAACGTAATGTAATATCCAAAAAGTGGAGATGTAGAGTCATGAATGTATCATTCTGCTGTACTGTATATGTTGTAACTAGGGCTGTCAAACGATTAAAAATAAAATTTTAATCGAGTAAATCATCTTAAAAATTAATTGATCGTAATTAATCGCAATTCGACCTATCTCCAAAATATGCCATATTTCTCTGTGTATTTTTGTATTGTATGTATATATATATTTGTATATGTATATAATGAATCTATATAATGTATGAGATGAAAATGAAAAATTTTAAATTAAAATTATTAGGGCCCAAGCAGCGACCGCTGCGAGGTCCCTATTGTTTTTGTAGAAATTATTAGTGTTATAATTATTATTATTAGGGCCCGAGCTTGACCGCTGCGAGGTCCCTATTGTTTTTGTAGAAATTATTATTAGGGCCCGAGCAGCGACCGCTGCGAGGTCCCTATTGTTTTTGTAGAAATTATTATCATTATAATTATTAAGGCCCGAGCAGCGACTGCTGTATATACCGTTTACAGGGTATATACTTTTGCACCCATGTCCCAGAGGATTAGTCCAATTGACTTCAACCTTCCGATATATCATCTTAAGACCTGGGGCAACAACTGGGAATTTTTTTCTGACTTTTTGATAAACTAGATGACAGGGGCGGGGCATCAAATTTGGCGTAAATTTTGTCCTTCGCCATACAGGAGAAAAACCTTAACTCCCCTGCACATGCTCAAAAAAATCCCAAACTTCACCTGTACGTAAAGAGTCGCGACCTTAAGACGTCTATGATAATATTCCATCAGACAAATAGGGCCACCTAGTGGCGACAAAAATTGTCATTTTTTTTTACATTTCTATTTACTGCACGGAGCCCATTGAACGAATCCTACTGAAAATTTGTCAGTAAAGCCTCAAGACGTTGATCCTGCTCTACGCTGAATATTGTGACCTTTCGGAGAAGGGAGTGGCCTTGACGGTGCCGCAAATCTGATTATTCAACGTGACAATAAATAGTTTTAATTTGACTCAGATCATCCAAATTTCTCAAAATGTTTCATATTTGATGACAGCCAAGGGCTGAAGACATCTACGAACTTATTTTTCATCATAGTGGTATGTGGCCCTTGTAATATTCTTAGAGTTTATGTTTTCCGAGTGGTCCCTGTAGTGCACATGGCTCATATGACGGGTGAGTATTATGCTGTGCTATACTGTAGGTAGTATCAGAACGTTGTGTGTTCCTCTTTTAAACTGACTTTATTAACACAAAACCAGACTGCCCTCTTCTCTACTTATCCTCAGTCCCTGAGGCAAACCAATTCATTCACATTTCTGAGATTTAAAGATGCCCTCTTGTTTCAAAATGTTTCTTTATACTCCCGCGGTCGACAAGCGTCCGCTCTGCTGCTCACTGTGCACTTCTGAGTGGGATTATGCATCGGCGCCGGCGGACATTGTGCGCATGTGTTAAATGCGTCGAATAAATTGACGCGATCAATTACAAAATTTAAATACCGCCCGTTAACGGAGTAATTTTGACAGCACTACTTGTAATTAATTGCAATTCGAACTAAATACTAAATACAGTATGCCGTATTTTTCTGTAAATTGTTGTTGGAAGGGAAAGATAAAAGACACAAGACGGATATATACATTCAACATACTGTTCCTATGTAATGTATTTTTTTTATTACAACAACAAATCCTCATGAGATGAAAATTAACATTTTTAAATTAAAATTATTAACATTCTGTAGTAGTATTTTTATTCACTACAAAAACGCAAAAGGGCCTCAGAACAGTGACAGAAATATTTCAAATGTGTGCAAACAAAGTGTGTGTGTGTGTGTGTGTAATGTACACATTTTTATGTGGCCCTTGTAATATTCTTATCCAGTTTATGTTTTCCAAGTGGTCCCTGAGAAGTGCACACAAATTTGATTGGCTCATATGACGGGTGAGTATTATGCTGTGCTATACTGTAGGTGGTATCAGAACGTTGTGTGTTCCTCTTTTAAACTGACTTTATTAACACAAAACCAGACTGCCCTCTTCTCTACTCATCCTCAGTCGCTGAGGCAAACCAATTTATTATCATTTCTGAGATTTAAAGATGCCCTCTTCTTTCGAAATGCTTCTTTATCCTCCCGCGGGCGACACGCGTCCGCTCTGCTGCTCACTGCACTTCAATGCAGGGGTGGTCATTCTGCGCATGTGTTAAATGCGTCAAATATTTTGACACGATCAATTACAAAATTTAATTACTGTCCGATAACGTGGAAAGTTTGACAGCACTAGTTGTGACCATTGTTATCCTCTTGTGATAGTGTTAATGAAACTGAAATGGAACAGACTTTGTGACAATGCACTCAATAAACATTTCTGATTCCTAGGAAATACTGAAATATTGTCATGTCTGTTGCTCGTGCTCAAAGCAGAGAAATTTCCTTCACACCGAACTATGGCATAGTTACAGTTCAGAAAACTAATAAATAGTATCCCTAAAGTTAACATAGCTTTAAATTGATCTATTTTCAGACCTCAGATTTAAAAAAAAAAAAAAAGAAAAGCCATATGCAGATATTATTTGTCAGAATGCAGAATATCGGCGCAGTTAATTAGCCTGGCAGAGAATCTGTCTATCCCTAATCACTAGTATGAACCTTATGGTAGCCCTCAGGAGTGACTATTAAGTCATTAATTAGAATTTCTCTATACAAACGAAACACAGTACCGGGGTATCAACATGTAGTAAGGACATCGCCTATGAACTCTGAGCAGTGTGGCTACTAAAATGTGTCAGCATGCATTTGAGAAATGGCAGCCTGCCAACACATTCTGTGCTTCATTCACCATCTCATGACCAATCATATTAAAGATGAGATGGAAAGTGTTTTTAGTTTAAGTACTTTTATATTGTCCTGACAAGTTTATCTGCGGCTACATTAAAAATAATTTTCATTCATCATTATTTTTATTAAAGTGGTGAGGTCATCCTAATATCTTTCCATACACATACACTAGGTTTAAAAAAACAGAGAAACATTCTGATGATAATATAATTACCAAGTTTTCCACACAGAAAACGAACTCTGTAGTTGTGACAGAGGCCATGAGGTTGGTCTTTATTGCGGCAGACAAAGCCATAATCTTTGGTATTTTTGTGGATCACATCCCCCGTTTGGTTAGAGGGTATGCCGTCATGTGTTTCAGCCTGGAAAGAAAGAACACAAAAATAGAGAGGATTTTTACAGAATTATAATTTCAAACCCTAAACTTGTAAGCTTTCACCTTGCCTGCAAGCTGAATTCTCGCAGTATTTGTGAGTTCACAAAACCCCAAGAATCCACCTTGTTCTGAGCTTGCTGATTTTCTCTGAGCGGCACCACTGGTGGGACGGACCAGTCACAAAGCAACAGTGTGTTTGGGGGCGGGATACGCGGCTGTGAGGAAAATAAGAATCGCAGAGGCCGGGAGAAACAAACTAACCAAACATGGCGACACCGGTGGACGAATGCAATTAATTAATTACTTACTAATTGCCTTTATCCGCAAATTTACATTGCAAAGACAACAACTGTCACTCAAGGCGATGATACCATCCATTCCAATCATTGAGACAACAGGACTCAGTTGTTCAAAACAAGGCGCATGCTGGTGACAACATTTTCTCTGATTGGTCAAAACATAAGTTTAGTAGGCATGCACAAGTTGCCGCATCACCTAATCAGATCGAAGTATTGTAACATATGTCCCACCTTTCCTGAGCAGATCATGTTGGAGCAATGCCAGATTGATACTAAGGAGGACTTCTTTGAGTGATTCATGTATCAATTTGTCTCTTGCCAGGTTAGAATGTTTTATGCAATTGTCAAAATATCCGACCTGAAAAACATTACATTTGCCGGTTTTTGATAAAATATCTACTGTAATTAACTCTTTCTGAAAGGTTTTCATCAGACCGGCTAATCTAGAGGGAAAAATCAATCAATCAATTGAAACAGTAAAGAGCAGACCTTCACCAAAGATGAACTATTAATAAAATGAAAACAATATATACAGATTTGTATTGGGATTATTTTGTCCAGGAGGTGCAATTATGATTCTCGGGGTTAGACGATCCATGGATACCATATTGGGGGGAACTCACCTATATCCAGGTCATTATCAAAATGGAATGATTTCTAATTGGGTGTTCCTATACACACCCACATTTTGTGGACATTGTTTTTCTTTAATCATTTGTTTAAGCCTGCTCTGTGTCTTAGTAGTTACTGTGCCACATAGACTGCTGTAAAAAACAAACGAAAAAAAAAAAAAAAAAGTCAGTAAGAAAAAACAAAAACAATTAATATTGATCTAAGACTTTTGCACAACAATGCACTAAGCTTGTAACAGTGTATACTGTATTGTATGATCCACATGCAATGCAGGAATATAACAGACACCAGCTGGTTGTCATATTTATCTTTCTCATGGTAATACTATAAGCATTGGATCTAAGTGGGCAGACTTGGCTGTATAGCTTAGCTTTGAGGAGTGCAAACAGCTGTTACTGTGTGATGCCAGCCCCAAGAACTTTGGACACACTTTGGATTTTCAGGCTGGCACTATCATAGTCATAAACATAACATGATATCACTTAATTTAAAACTTTACTGAACAATGCACACTTTTGTACTTTTAAGTGTAAGTTGACCGCTATTTGCGGGGTATAGGGGCTGGGCTGGCCCATGAATAGCAACAATCCATTTATAATCTACGCCTATTGAAATGCATTAGATAAAAAAAGGAATTAAATCACGGAAAAACCTCAAAAACACGAATAAACTGCCAATGTATTTTTTTTTCCAGGACCCCCCCCCCTCCCGGGGTTGCCCCCTCCCTCACAAAAAATAAAAATGATGAAAAAAATCTGCAATTATTTGAATCAGCGGGTGCCGAACTGTGAGTATGCGGGGGTACACTGTATTGCGAATACAACCCCCAATTCCAGTGAAGTTGGGATGTAGCATAGAACATGGTAGAATTCTTTCCCACTCTTGCTTGATATACAACATAAATTGCGCAACAATCCTGGGTCTCCGTTGTCGTATTTTGCGCCTCAATATGCGCCAGACAATTTTAATGGGAGACAGTTCTTGGAATGCTGGTAATCCAGTCAAGTATCACACTTTTACTACGAAGCTACGCTGTTGTAACATGCAAAATGTGGCTTGCTGAAATAAGCAAGGGCATCCCAGAAAAAGATGTTGCTTGGTTGCTCCAAAACCTCTATGTACCTCTCAGATAGTGGGGCTTGCTCTAAAATGCCCCACCCCCAAAAAAAACAAGTGGCGACATATATATTGCTGTGTGTACATTTCATTGATTACATATAGGCTCGAATACCTTGACCTTTTGTTCAGAATCAGCTGCTTATCACAGGTAACTGACATGACTTCCTTTTCATTCATGCCTGCAGCGCAACAGTCGGACACAGAACATCTCCAGCTTCGATGGGGAAGCATAGAGTGGGCTGCTCCATCCACTGTGCAAAACTGTATGGTCATTGGGTAATTGCAGGGCTTTATCCCGCCCATCGGATGCTAAGTGTTTCTGGGGGTCTATGGGGGCAGTGGGCTGGCCCGGACGCTAAAAATCTGCATTATGATTGATTGATTTGTCTCAGGGGTAATCCCTATTTGACTGACAGTGATATAAGCGAATCAACGATCTCCAATTATAAACCTCCACAGTAGAATTTTCCAAGGTTTTCATTGTTGTTCTGACCTAATTCCAATACTTGACTGATGCCCAGAGACTTTGTCTTTATTAAAAATGCCTAAAGTTGTGTTTGGCGACTCTCTTCCGTCACTCTTTGGTTTCTTTCCACAAAGAGCAGCAGCAGCTGCTGAGCTTCTCCGCCCATCACAGTCACTCACACTCACAGCCGGTCACTAAGTAGGCTCTTGCAGCAGCTCCACCTGCTAGCAAGCTAAATGATGACTAAAATAGTGCTGATATTATACTTCAATTAAAAAAATCTATAATAAATATGCTAAAGACATAACTTACAGCTCCAGAGTTTCTCCTGGTCGCAATGTTTTAGCAATTTGTGTTATAGTAAGATTGAGCAGCTGACAGCTGTATTGCAGGGATGATAAAATCTTATTTGTAGCCACGCACTGCACCAAATTGAAAGAGTCAATGAGTCTTAAAAAGTCCTTTGCCAGTGGGTTTTCAGGACAGCACACGTGAATATTAAAGTCGCCCATGGACAGGATGCGATTATATTCCAACATGATTTCGGCGAGGAGATTTGAAGTCATTCAGAAACTCCTTGTTTATTTGGGAGGACGGTATATGACAGCGCAGAGCACAAGGACGGCACTGGCAACTTCAAAGAATGTGCCCTCAAAGCTGCTGAACGCTGTCGCGAATATACACTGTTTACATTGAAATTAGTTTTTAAAAACAGTCGCCGTTCCTCCACCTCGGCCTGAGGTTCTCGGCGCATCCAAGTAAGAGCATGCAGGTGGTAATAGTTCAAGCATCGCACTGCACTCACTGGCGCCAGTCCAAGTCTCTGTCAGGCAGAGGAAATCCAAGATGTTGGAAAGAAATAGCTCCCTCAGGATAAACAATTTGTCCGTCAACGACCGGACTGCGTTAGTCCACGCTATCCTTGTGGGAGCATCAGCAGCAGCAGATGCGCATGTCACCTCCGATTGGCGGGCCCGGGGAAGCTCCTTGACAAGTTGGCGATTCACACTGCATCGGGTGGCGCTTGGTAGGCGGAATTCCTCGGCACAGCCGACGACGGGTATCAGGCAGCCAGCAGCGGGGTCTCGGGCGAGGCACAGCGGTACAGTACGTCCGTGCGTCCAGGAGCGAGCAGGGGACGAAGCGTGCACCAGCTCCCTTTTTAGCCTCGCTAGCTTGCCACCATGTTTGCCTCGGCGCCGTTTTGCCGCGGTGGTAGCGGCGGGAGATGGAATAGGTCCGCCGCGATGTCAGCAGGCAACGTCTCTTTCCAGTTGCGCTCAATCGCACCCGAACTTCCAACGCCGCATCCAAAGTCCAATAAAGTTTGGCGATCATACAGAAGCAGAGCGTTTGTGAATGAAGCACCAATCAGCCAAAACAGTAAAATGAGCCGAATTGTCAAGAAGCTCGCCAAAGACACAGGCGCACTTTCTGCCATCTTGACAAGAAAAAAAAAGGTAACGATAGAGATTATCCCAAGATATGACGATACAGCGATTATCGATATATTGGTCAGGAAATCAATCCACGATAATATACGATACTACAATTCAAAATTTATGTTTTTCAAAGAAAACCTTTTTTGTACCATGACTGAAACACAATATTAAATTCAAGTGCAATTTTTTTATAAACAAATACATGGCTTCCTTATAGAGACCATTTATTATTGCAACAGTTCTGCAAACAAAATGACTTAACTCATTCTATCCCAATGACATATTTATATGTCAGTTCACAGTGGGTCAGAAAAACTGTGAAATTTGTTATGTAATATTGCTGTAAAATGCAAATCTACTGCATAGCCTCTACCTGCAGATTTTAAAGGGAAAAAGAAAATCAAAGAATAACTTTAATGTCTGATTTGAGTTCCCAATGGCTGATAAAATGCACAGCGGTGGCAGTAAAAGACAGTGTGTCCCTTGATGTCCAGCCACCGCAGGTAAGACCCACTCGTTCTTATGACTCGAGTGCATTCAATATCTGAAGGCCGGTCTCTTCCTACAAAGTTGTAATTGTTTTTTCAGTGAAACGTTTTCGACATTATTTCGTAGTGTGGCTCTAGAGTGCGCTTCATGTAGCAAAAACCACCATTCTAGACTACACTATATGGGCGGAGATCCTTGCAAATATAAACACAGATGCTGTGCATGATTGACTTTGTTCCAGGAGAATTAAAAGGGAGTTTTGTTTGCAGTAGAGAACCCACGCTAGTCTGGCCAGGATGCAAATCTAACAGTCGTTGGGTGACTTTTTGACTTGCGACTGGTGCTGTGTAATTACGCTGTAAGAGTCTGTGCATATTCTGCGTGTTTCAAGTGCACCTTATTTTTTTTGTGAGACAGTTCTTGCATATAGAAAATTCCTTCGCCAGCTTAGTTCCATCCGTACTACTGTAAAGTCCGAAATGCAGCCACACCTTCTGTATGATGCAAGCCATGCTCTCTCCAATTGTTTGTTTGTCTTCTTCGCCTGACGACTTCTGCCCACTTCCCCGTCACTCCTCTGCGACACGCCCCTAGTGGACCGCCAAGTAATTGCCCAATAAGCAATGAACAATAAAGAGTCTTTACAGCGGCCGTATATTAATTTAAAATATCAATACTTGTCAGAGGGGTATCGATAATCGATCGGAAGACAAAACATTGTGATGTATCACCATATTGAGATTTTGTCACACTCCTATTTGTTACACAATAAAAACTGCTGTAACTTGACCCAGATGATCCTATCTTCTAGTTTATTCTGCAATGTTTTTTAAAATGTCTCAGTAGCGTCCCCCAACAAATTAAAAAAACTATGTGTTTGCAAATACGTTCAAATGTGTACTAACTCTAACCTAACACGCAAGTAACTGAAACATTCAACCCGCTGCTCCCAGCCCTCCCAAACACACAACGGGGTACAGCTGCAGCAAAAACACAGGGACAGGAATTGTTCTGGAACACAATTGCAACTTGTCAACATTTTAATGTTTTAAAACATAGATAGCTAGATAGATAGCTAGATAGATGAATAGATTAATGGGGGAGCTAGACAGATTTCTGATAGGGTTATAGCACCCTGTAGCCCCCGTGTAGCGCCGTACATGTTGGAGACTTATCAAAACAGCACATCTGAGAGAGAAACTACATGTAAGCTGTTTATTTCCTCATTCTCTGTTAAGTGGCATCGAGATGTAAATTGTGACATTTTCAAAGGTTGAAGTGTCGAGATGTCCACATAAATTGCTGTTTTTGGACAATATGTACAATGATTTGGATGGACAAATTATGTCCTGTTCCTCTGCTGAGTCGCAAAAAGACATGGGAAGAGGAAGGGGGGCATGGCTGTACAGCTGACGAGAAAGGGGCTTTTTGAGAGTACTTAGGTATTTACTGATTTCTCTAAAACAAATTGCTAAAATTTAAAATGCAAGCTAATATAACTTTCCTGATTGAACTATATATCAAAAGACTTTTTGAATGAGAAATGGGCCATCCCGGCTGTATGATGTCTTCAAGAAACATCAGCAGTTTTTTCTAGTCTTTGCTAGCTACTTGCGAACAAATAATGTGATTTAAAGTTGAAATACATAGTTCATAATCCATTTAATTGACTCTTACCAGATGGAAATTAATCAAGGAAAAGAGCTAATGCTTCACTTGTGCAAAGCCGAGCCCTCGTTCTCATGCTGTCTGCCATTTTGTTTGTAGCATCAAAACTGCCTGAGTCAAAGAGATGATTTTGGCAGATGGTGTTTTTTTTAATTCTAAAAAGTGTTGTGATTGGCCAATGACAAAGGGAGAAAGGCAGGATGATATAGCAGTTGAAGGATTGTAAAGTTGTGCAGATATCAAAAAATGACTTCATCAATTATGCTATGTGGCCGACGATGAGTTCCCATATCCATCAATACAGTTCTAGTTCAGTTCTTCATTAAAATCATTTTGAAAAGGTTCCAACTAAAGTATTTAGTTGTAATTTTGAAAGCAGCTACATTGTCTCCTAAAAATTCTGCTCATTTGTTAATGAATAAATGTTTCATATATTTTATTTTTTCCCTCTACTTTCCTTCGTTGGGGTGTTGCCAACATTGCTAAACATTGGAAAAAACACTTCAGAATATTTCTGTTGAGGCTCAGTACAGTACACAAATTTACCCAAAAATTTACAACCTGCCAAGGGACTATAATCTGTCATATTTATACAGTATGTAAATGTTCCATTAATATACACTGGCCCCTTTTTAAATGAATGAATGTATGTATGTATGTGTGTGTGTGTGTGTGTGTGTGTGTGTGTATAATATATATATATATATATATATATATATATATATATATATATATATATATATATATATATATATATATATATATATATATATATATATATATATGAGCAGTGTTGTTTTGTGTACGCCCCTTTTTTTCATGACGATAACGGGATTATGACGAGTCAAACGTGGCTCTTTGATGACGAAAACATGACGTGACGTACATGAATTTTTGGTGACGAGACAGGACGAAATTGTTAGCGTGTGGTCCGTCAGACGTTCAAAATTTATGAGATCCCTTCCTATTGTACATTGTAATCTGTCTTTCAAAAAATTGCAGTGCCGGTGCAACCTATCCTCGTTTGGGCACGCCCACTGCCGGGACAGCACGCTGGGCGCACGCAGGATGCACACACCGTCACAACAAAACACTAAAAGGTCTACGGTCATTCGTCTCGGCTCACGCACACTGACACGCTTTCCTTTGACGGACCATGGCGACAGTGACAGCAAATGGGCTTGGTGGTCAGAAACGAAGGAAAGATATGGACATACTTTCTGTACAACCCAACAAATAGAACAACACAATGCATTGTAGACAGTGGTAACGGTGAATGTGGCCACAAACTAGGTGGAAAGAATGACAAATCTCAAGCGACATCAGAGGTCTCACCACGCTGATATTGTGTCCCAACACGTCCTGTTAACATACTGTATACATTTACTTGCACTCTGTTATTCAACAGTCTGCTTGTGATCAATTTCATTGTGCTTAAAGTTTACCACTTAACTCGTGGCGCAAATGGGCTGAGTTAAGGCATAAGTTATTTTGGTTGAGCTAACGTCAAGGCTAACGTCAATTCCATCGCTTGTTGTGTGTCAAGTCAAATATAAAAGTAGATTAAGGCAGTGGTTCCCAACCATTTTTCAACCACGGACCACTTGGTCCGTTCCGTGTTGGTGTGTGTGTGTGTGTGTGTGTGTACAATAATAAATGCGAATCCACAGGTTTTTTTTTATTTTACCAATATTGAATGACTTTTTAGCCTTAGCAATGCGGTTAGCCACCAATGTACTTACATTTTTTGATGAATCAGTTAAAAAATGTATGCCTGTATGTATGGAACGTATGTACGAAACCTTGTACGCCTATTTTTAACTAAAGCGGACTAAAACCTTTTTGAATTTTCGTCGACTGAAACTCGACTTAAACTATCACTAATAGGAATGACTAAATGTGACGAAAACTAATAAGCATTTTCGTCCATAAGACTAAGACTAAGACTTAAATCAAAAATGCCTGCCAAAAACAACACTGGTCATGCCTGAGATCAAGCGACCGCCACATTTGTTGTTCAACTGTGTGTCGGCGTTGTTCGACCTCCGTGCGGTAGTTGCAGGGAACACTTCAAACATGCTGTAACGAATTGAGTTATCTGTGTTGTGGTCGAATTTGTGTTTTGCCGAGTTGTGTTGTTTCAGAGGCTAATGAATGCATCGCGCGGCTCGCTAGATGGGAGGGCGTGCGGGCGAGAGAGGAGGAATGGAGGACGAAGGAGAGGGAGCCGTGACACTTTGTTAACTTAACGGTTGTAGTACTGTATTGGCGTCGGCTGCGACCCACAGCGATTGGACTAATAAAATGCGTTAATTAAACTACGTCTGACGGCGTGTTCTTGGAAGACGCTACAATGCTAACATATGTAAGACGGCACCATGCCGATACAGTTACCGGGGGTAGAAAAAAGAAACACGCTCAACACCAACAACTTATCCCCGCTACTTTTAAGCAGCATAAGTGAAAGCAAACAGAGCAAAAGATATGAGTAATTACTGAAGCAATCGGCATATACGTACATAGCACCATCAATTAGTCTAGGAGCCGGGTTTCAAACGTCACTTAGTCTCAGGCGTTGACCTTTTTTTTCCCCCCATCAGACATATTCGTCGTATGACTGCATGCACTGAACCGTGAACCCCGTACCGAGACGGTTTGGGAAGAGTACAAAAACCTAATATATATATATATATATATATATATATATATATATATATATATATGTAAATAAAGTCCATCTTTTGATCGGATCGTGATGTATTCAATAGGTTGAAAAAATGTGTAAATCATTGTACAGTGGAGCCCCTGCATACTCACTTATTCACACTTTTTTTTCACAATTTTTTTTTTCAGTATTTTGTTGTTGTTTTTTTAGTTCTTATTCCCTCCTCCTTTTCGTACAAAATGCATATTGGAGGGTTTTGGTTTTTTTTTTCAATTATTATTTTGGTTTACAATAATGTATTGTTTCCCCCCCCCCAACTAATTTTAATGGGCGTGAATTATACATGGATTTTAACTATTCGCGGGCTGGCCCAGCCAGTCCATATTCCCCGCGAATAGCGGAGGTCTAGTGTATTTATTTACATTTAACACAGCATCACAAATTTGTTGGAATAGGTGTTTGTGTACTTCTCAATATTTTCCCCTAATACAAACTTAACAACAACAATAATAATAACTTGTATTTGCAGTACCTAGTGCATTTCAGGGATGCTAAGCAATATTAATGAGGAAAACAGGACATACAGTATGCAGCGGGGAACAGTATTACTGCTATATACTGTATGTGTTAAGACTTTTGAATTAATGGACAGATTTATTACTTCATTTATTTGATATTCCTTTTTATCCGGGTCTGTTAATGTCCGAGGTGTTGTGTACGCATGCGCGGTGCAAAGGTTACAAATACCAGCTGACTGTCATTTGGCATTTCATCTCAACTGTCAATCAGGAGCACACAGCCCGTTGGTATGTGGTCATCTACTAACACAGATTCTCATGCCATTTTTGTTATTTATATACCTATCATTAGCGTCTATTATTATGTGTCCGCACCAGCACTCAAAATTACTTAAGATTAAACGGGGAGTTTATGTAGTTTGCGAGTTGCGGACGATCAAGCACGGAGACGCATCGAGGCACTCACGCGATCGATTGTGGCAATATCATACCTGTCAACTTGTAAGTTTTCCCCGTATTTTATACGTTTTTTGATCATTTCAAATTGTATACACCGTATAACAATTTTTGTATGGGAAAAAAAAATCATTTTTTGTAAAACTGATCTCGTCTTGACCATTTCGGCTCTAATCCAGAGCGTCCGTTCGCGATTCCGACTGCAGACTTCGGCCGACTTGCACGAGCAAAGTTCCTTCCGCCCCCGAAAACCCCCACCCCACACGTTGAGCGAAAAACACTGTGTAAGATTCTATATAGAAATATCCGTTCTGTATTCCCCACCTCTCCCGTGAGCGATAAATACTCTGTAAGAGTATATATAGATACTGTGTAAGATTATATACAGAAATGTACGGGCAAATTACATTATTATTTTGTAAGATTCAGCACAGCCTGTGGTTGCCAGGTATGCAATATGAGTGATTGATATTTTATTTTTGCACTGTGGTGTATTGGACGTTGCAACTGCTGCAGTGTCTTTGTTTAAGTCTGTGTGGAAGCGATTTTGTGGGCAGCGCATTTATTTGGTCACCGGTGACTGGGAGCAGGGACACATTGTGCGCATGAGCCAGTGGCGCTACACTTTATGGGTAATGTAGTCAATTATAGTTAGTAATGATGTTGAATACGTTTTGTGAGCAAAAATGAAATAAAGACGATATGTGCTATACATTTCAAAACTAATTAACACTAGTTATAAATATGTATATAATGCTCAATTGTTTATAATGTAATGTATTAGTGCTATATGTGTAATTCATTGGAAGGTAACCATCATAGTGAAATCTTGTTAATCTGTTTTGTTTCAGGTTTATGACCTGTGGTTTATTGTTCAATAAACAAAACAAACACGAGTTGTGATCGGTGTGCGCTTCTGATGAGCCCATTTGGAGGGCAAAACTCAAAAATATCCGAACAGTATGCTTTGGTGAATGGGTGATTGGTGAATTGTTTTTTTTTTTTTTTTAAATGATCAAAAAGAAGCACTTTCATGTAATTTTAATGGTCCCTCTATTTCGGATTGCAGTATCCAATAACTATATTGTACATGCATACAGTATACATGTATGTGATTTACCTGAATGTCCAGCGGACTGTTACACAGACGGTCTGGATAGGCCTCACGCAGATCCGTCAACTTCTCCCAGTCACCAGATCCCCTTTCATCATCCCTGTCAAACCATTCTGTCCACTCAGTCTCTGTGGGACACACACAAAGTAGGATTGACTGTCAGATTTATGTCAAATTCTTGACTTGCAACATCCATTTACGAGTATGCCATCTTAAAGTGACACTTGGATGACCTTAACATTGGCACTTAAATAATAGCTTTGCATGTAAAAATGACATCAGTACAAAAAAAAAAGACTTTGTAGTGATTTAAGAGACTTTTTTGGGATTAAATTTAAGACAAATGGCACGCCCCCTTTTGTAGCTCGGCTTGTTAATTTTTTCGGTCTCAGCAGTCTACGCCACAGGAGGGAGGCAAGCGTGGTAATATTGCTCGCTTTGTCAGTTCTGTTTAAAACGGTCCGATCGCCACCAAAATGCAAATGCACATTACTACTCTTGTCCACTTCAACTTGTGAAAGTATAAAAGTGTTCTGCTCAATCGTTTGGATTTATTGACTTCAAACGTGAGCTAATCATGATCACCTCCACAAAATCAAAAATATTAATTTAGCTACGATAAACTCGTGTCAACTCTCAGGAGGCAGACGGCGGCTGGGAACAAGCAACAGGCACGCATGGATCTTTATCCCTCCCCAGCTAATAGTAGGATAACAGCAAGGCTAATAGCAACAACTAGCTTCAGGCCGTTAAAACAAAAGGCGTTAGCACAACACCATTAGCTCCTTACTGTCTGTCCAGCCTGCGTCGATCTTCATGTCGCAGGGTTGCCTCCCAAGCAGTCGCGTGCGTTGTCCCAACACCGCTTGCAGCTGCCAGCTTTGGCGTGAGAGTGAGCTAAAACCTCCTCGAACACTGGGGCTGTCTTGAACGTGTACATCATCGCGGACCGCATGTGCTTTCAGCCGAGTGTGGCCACATTGGAACATACCGTTTCGGCTGTTAACGTTCCAAATTGGACGGCGTGTTGTAGGTCGAACTGGGGCCATTCCTCATCCAAATAAATGTGCACATCTACTCATTCCCACTTCAGTCTCTGTAAATATCCTGACTGGTGTTTAAGGCCTCGCCCGTCCCAACCGTAATCAGCAAAGAAGCAGTGTGTGCTCCTCCCAGCATAAATCTATGTAGCTCTGCTCACTTCCACATTTCCTCATTCTCATATAAATCAGCCATGGAGAGGTTAATCCTTTTGATATGTTGACGTGGGCATTAGTAGGGATTAGGGATGTGCGTGACTAGTTGTTTTAACCGTTTAACCGTCTACGATTTATTAAACGTTTAGTATTTTACTATTCGGTTAAACGCTGCAATATCACGCATCTTGTTCCTCATTACTCTCTGCCTCTGTAAAGAAGCCAAGCACAAAGAGAGAGAATTGCTCCTCTACATGCACACATAGTAGGGGGCGGCGACACTAAGTTTGGGGAAGAAAAGAGATGTCGAAGCTCCCACGAAAACCAACGTCACCGCCTGGCAGTATTTTGATGCAGCAGATGACAACAAGGTCGTCTGTAGGCTTTTTAAGCATAAACTCGCTTACAACTACTCTCCCGGAGCGATGAGAAACCACATGTGCGGCGCGCAGCCTCGTCTCCTGCCGCAAGCTGGGTAGCAACAATAGCACGTTAGCTCGCCCCCAGTCGCGCTCAGCTCCTCGTCATGGCCGGCAAGCGTGGGCAGCGGCGGTGGCGACTCTGGGCGGGGAGTGCCCTTCCCACAGATCTCCACATCTGCAGTGGCCGCTGGGACACCGCGGTGGCAGCAGTCGCCCTTCGCGGGGTCGGTAATCCGGGCCGGCCCGGCCGGCTCATTAAGCCGACGCTGATGCAGCTCATGACCCGAAGTCAGAATCGGCTAAATACGTCTAATTGCAATATTGAGCCAACAAGTTCAACACACAAATGCACATATCTAGCTAATATTTAGCTTATATCATGCGTAGCAGCAGCTACTGTACATACAGATACATCAGGTACCATATGATTACATAAATTGCTTGGATTAGATAGACTTTCCTTGCTTTCCCTTAAAATGCAGCGTTGTTTGTCATATATATTTTCTTTCTAAAGCAAGTCAAGGTTAGCCAATCAATTGGTGTTCAGTAGCATGCTTTCAGTAACAGCTGCATTATTGTATTGTCTTGAACTTCTCAAAAATAAAGCTCTTGTGAAAAATAATACAAAAACATTTATTAAAATAAATATTAAATATAGAATTTAAATTAACAAACTGTCCTGAATGTTTGGGTTAAAATAGCCCCTACTGTAAATACACAAAACATTTGCATTTTCAACTTTGAATTCAATATGTATTAAATTTCAAGTTTTCTTGCTTATAGACTAGTCGACTAGTCGCAAATAAAATATGAGACTAGTCGGCGGGCAAATTAGTCAAAATTCCCATCCCTAGTAGGGATGTCCACATAAATTGTGGTGCCAATTGATCACCGTTTTTGGACGTTATAAGTAATGAAAGTACAATGATTTCCAATGGAGTTTGTAATCAGTCCCCCCAGTGACTCCGACCGAACATGAATAGAGGGGTGGGGGGCGCGGCCTTTTTTCTCATTAAAAAGAGGCGTTATTCATGGAGTCAATTATTTCCTAATTCCTCCCAAATTTATTGATAAAATAGAAAATGACAACTCAAATGACACATTTTCCTGATCAAAAAATATATAAAATTAACTTGTTAGTGAAAACATGGCCATCCCGACCCAACCATCCCTTTAAATACTGTATTCACAGGAAATTTGTGCATCAGAATAACAGCAGAGCTGGGATTTTTTTGTGGTATTTGTGGTGTGCCAACAATTTTCTTTGCTGAAATATGCTTTGTCATGTAAAACAGGCATAGGTTTGGTAAGCTTTAGCTTCATTCTACGCCTTTTCGATGGGCTTGATTTCTTGAAGAACTATGTATTGACTGTTCTGTTCTCTTTTATTGAAGCTGTTTGAATAAAATAACCAGCCAACCACCTGTCCCTTTCATATGGTACACACATAAGTGGACTCTTGCAATGTCCGAAGTGTGCATTAACACAACTGATGTGGGTTGCCCTATAATATAATTAGACGGAGGGTGATGTCATTGTCAAACGATCTTTAGCAACATTTGGCATCGACAGTACGTTTTAGGTGTTAAACGTCTCGCTGTGGTTGCTTCCAGCTGAGTTATACCTCTGATAGGAGGTGGCAGGCAAATTCCACCCATCCCAAATTGGTCTTTTACACACAGGACATCAATCTGGAAAAAGCCAGCTTCCAGCCGGCTGCTTAGATGGCTGGTGTGAAAGAGGCCATTGAAGGACCCTTTCCCCCCATTACTTTTTCAGACTCGCTGTTATGAGATTAATATTTGGCTGTGGGCTGCATTTTAAGACTTAATCAGAGTCAGCCTACACATGAATCTTTAAACATACAGTATGTGATTCAGCCACTACTTTGATGCACACATATTGAACTTTGTGTGCCTGGAGAAGTGGTTTCATAAAGTTGCAATCAGATGAAAGATGAGAAGCATCTAATTAGAATCAGATATGAACCGTTTGTAAAAGCAAAGTCGATAACAGCAGCATTGCACTCGGGCAGACTATTGATGAGAACGTAACGCTGTGATGATAACACAATCGCTGATTAATTACAGTCAAGGAAAATGTGAAAGAATCCAAGCGAGATGATTAAACGAGTATGAAATTTTGCCTGCGTTGCATCTAATATCACATATACAGTGGTACCTCGCTATTTCACGGTTCGGTGATTGCTGCTTCACTCTATTGCAGGGTTCGGATTTGTGACCATAACTTGATTTTGCATGTTTTTCACAGATTTTAATCTTTTTCAAGGATATAATTTTTTCATAAAAATGATGTACAGTAATCTGTGTTTACAGTGCATTTCAGTAAAACATTGACATCAAAAAATTACAGTGGTTGGGAACCCGCAATGTGAATGCCAATAAAAACCTGTTTACCAAGACAAAATGATACAGACCATTGAAGTGGCCAATAGCAGCATGGGTTGTGTTCCTCATGCTGACGAGCTCATTAAGTGAAGTGTCCCTTCCATAAATTAGTGGCCATGAACCCAGCTTCCATTTTCTCAGCAGCCCACAGGTTACTTTGCTTGTGACTTTGATGATGAAATAATGAAATAAGCAACTGACTAAATTAAGTTAATTACATACTCGAAGATGTTTATTTACTTTTACCACTGCAACGTATGTAGACTAGTAGACAACTCAATGTTTTGTATGCTGCAGAATTGGCAGCTTCTCACTGCCTGAGCTATGAAGGAGCTGCACAGAAGGACATCGTGGCCACGTAGCTGCAGAAACACTTCATGAGACTCCATGAGATTAGTTTTTTTTTTACACTGCTGATAAATACAGAAATAAACCTGCCACTGAACCTTTGACATAACCAAAATATTGAACATGACAAAAGGTGCTTATATTTCACTGTGTCAACTGCATTTGAGTTTGACAAAAGAAAGAGCATTAATTCATTCATTCATTATCCATACCGCTTATCCTCACAAGGGTCGCGGGCGTGCTGGAGCCTATCCCAGCTGTCTTTGGGCAGTAGGCAGGGGACACCCTGAATTGGTTGCCAGCCAATCGCAGGGCACACAGAGACAAACATCCGCACTCACAATCACACCTAGGGGCAATTTAGACAGTCCAATCAACTTACCATGCATGTTTTTGGAATGTGGGAGGAAACCGGAGTACCCGGAGGAAACCCACGCAGGCACGGGGAGAACATGCAAACTCCACACAGGGAGGCCGGAGCCAGGATCGAACACACAACCTCTGAACTGTGAGGCGGACGTGCTAACCAGTCGACCACCGTGCCGCCCAAAAGAAAGAGCAATTAAGTAAAATAAAGTGCATTTATTGAATGATTGAAATAAATTCAACATTACATTTCACTACAGCACTGCAGCACTGTCACTTAGAGTATTTTTTCCTCTGTACTATGTACAGGCCGAAATGAGTGTTCCTCATATTTTTTATGTAGATGTAGGTTGGTGTGTATACACATGTGTATATACACGTTACTGCGTATATCTACATAGGTTTGATTCTAAATGTTTGCCGTCAATGTTATACATTAATGGCCACATTATGCCGCCGCCCCTGTGTGACCTATATCTTTGCTACTGTAACAACGAAAATTTCCCCACTGTGGGATCAATAAAGGCATTCTTATCTTATCTTATCTTATTAATTACAGAAAGCCTTGTTTCTACCCCGCAAAGATTCTCTCCCACACATGGTATTATTTTTCTTGATGCTATACAGTGCTGGTTTCATATTAATTTGTAAACAATTTAAAAATGACTTCTTCTGGGTGGCACTGATTGATTTAAAGAAGGAAACTGCAAGCTTCTGAGAAAAAACTCATCCAAAGTTTCCGCCATTTCATGATCAAGTCAACGGTTGAGTACATAAAGTGTAAGTATAGAATCGTATTTGTTTTTTCTGCTATTTTTTTAATTAAATTATTAACAAGTGTTTAAAAGGGTGGGAATCAATCAATCAATCACATTTATTTATATAGCACTTTTCATACAATGAAATGCAACTCAAAGTGCTGTGCAATAAAAATGTCCAAAACACATAAAAGGAAGACCCGCTCCCGCCCTCCCTCCCAACAAACCCAAAGACATATATCCGCCAGTACATCAGCACTCACACATACACGCACACACAAAGCACACAACCTGATAAACTGTGTTAAAAAAGACATGACAGGGCACAAAGAAACCATATGAGGAAAGGGTACCTAAGGGGGGCTCATTCACGCTGAGGGGATCACCGAGACCAGATTAGCCGGGGAGACCCCACACCTAGTGTAGAGGCCCCCGGTCACCTGGACCTAATGAGCCCCTGCAGTGACTCCCCCCGCGGGAAGGGCAGCTATCCCCCCAAGGCGGAGGCCCCCAATGAGGAAACACTGGAGCTAAAAGCTAACAACAGAAAACAAAACTAAAAGACAAAACAGTTATATAATCTAAGAACTAAAATACTAAACTAACTAAAAGTTCAGATTGTGGGCGGCACGGTGGTCGACTGGTTAGCACGTCCGCCTCACAGTTCAGAGGTCGTGGGTTCGATCCCGGCTCTGGCCTCCCTGTGTGGAGTTTGCGTGTTCTCCCCGTGCCTGTGTGGGTTTTCTCCGGGTACTCTGGTTTCCTCCCACATTCCAAAAACATGCATGGTAAGTTGATTGGACTCTCTAAATTGCCCCTAGGTGTGATTGTGAGTGCGGATGTTTGTCTTTGTGTGCCCTGCGATTGGCTGGCAACCAATTCAGGGTGTCCCCTGCCTACTGCCCAAAGACAGCTGGGATAGACTCCAGCACGCCCCGCGACCCTTGTGAGGATAAGCGGTATCGATAATGGATGGATGGATGGATTTAAAAGCCAAACTATAAAGGTAAGTCGTGAGCTTCCTCTTAAAAACATCAACAGTCTCTGCGGACTAGAGGTGGGCAATCTTGCTTTCACGATGTGTAATTTTACATTATCGAGTATTAATACTGTCTCAAAGCATAACGACTCGAGTCAGTCGACAGCCGCAAAGCATGAGGAAATGCTGAAAGCCAGGGTGCATTGACTGCAGAGGAGGAGGAAGTGATAATCATTCGCCGAATCAGGGGGCAGGACCCGGTCACGTGACTCTGTCCGCACTGCAGCGGAGCTGTTTCAAATATGGAGTGTCGAGCGGTGATTCATAGCTAGGCGCGAGTCCATGTCATCTGTCGTCTGTAAATTGTTTGGGGTTGACAAGACTGACGTCGGTGGGAGTACCAAAATGGTCACCGTGAAGAGCAATTCTGTTGCACCACGAGCCAAATAGATTACAAGGAAAACTTGGCGACCGCGCAAGCACGCTAAACAAAAGACTAAACACACACTCAGAAAACAGTCGCCAAGGGGAAGCATATAAAGATTAAAAAGTATTGGGCCTAAAATTGAACCTTGGGGAACCCCACATTTAATTTCATGGGTTCTGGAGGAACAAGTATCCATACTTACAAAAAGGTCAGTCTGTGAGATAGGAATAAAACCAGTTAAAAACAGTACCAAAGATGCCCACTAGGTTTTTAAGTCTATTTAATAAAATTTGGTGATATACTGTATCAAAAGCAGCACTTAGATCCAGTAGCACCAAGACTGTGAGTTTTCTCACGTCTGCAGTGCACCTAATATCATTTAAAATCCTTCAAAGAGCAGTCTCCGTACTGCGGGTCATCCTAAAACCAGGTTGATATTTCTCTAAAATGTTATTTGTGTTTAAAAAATGATTTAACTGGAGAAACACCAGTTTTTCTAAAATCTTACTTAAAAATGGTAAGTTGAATACAGGTCTGTAATTATTAAAAACGCTGGGGTCAGAGTTCTTCTTCAGAAGGGAATTCACCGCCGTTTTAAAGGCGGTGGGGAATACATCCGTCTGGAGAGAGCAATTGACTATATTTAAAATTTGTTCCTCGAAGAATCCATAAAATGTCTTAAAAAGAAATGTGGGAATTGGATCCAAAAGGCAGGTTGTTGGATTTACCTGGGAGAAAACTCGATCAAGTGTCCTTGCATCAACCAGGGCAAAACTTTCCAGTGTTTCCTCTTGTAAATATGATTGTCCAGGTTTATTTAAACTTGAGTTGTGACGGGCTAAAAGACTGGATCTTATGTCATCGATTTTACTCCTGAAGTGGTAGGCAAAGTCCTCACACGGAGCGTCTGTTGGTCTCTGTGGGGACTTGTTAAAAAAGAGAAATCTGGGGTTGTTTTTATTAACTGTAACGAAGTTTGAGAAATAGGAAGATCTTGCCCGTTTGACTGTTTTATTGTAGGATTTTAGTTGTTCACATAATATTTCGTAGTGTACTGTAAGTTTACTTTTTCTCTACCTCTCTGCACTTCTGCATTTTCATTTTGATATTCTGATTGAATTATTTCTCCACGGGGGTACAGCCTTTGTTTTTGTCGTTTTTATTAAAAGTGGAGTTACTGAGTCCTAGGATGATTTCAAATTCTGGTTAAAATTATCATCAATAAAATCACAGGGTGCAGGTAAAATGTCGGCAGGAGTGCTCTTTAAAATCTCAATAAAATTTGCAGCTACCTCAGAAGATAGATAGCGTTTCCTCACTGTTCTCATCAGGGATGCCAGATGGTTAAAACTGGCGATGTTAAAATACACAAAGTAATGGTCTGACACAGCCAGGTCAACAACAGAGGATACACTAGCGGACAGGCCATAGGTTATGACCAAATCCAGGGTGTGTCCGCTGTTGTGAGTCGGCTGCGGGACGTGCTGTTTAAAATCCAAGCAGTTTAAAAGGTTTGAAAATTATCTGGAGAGCCGGTACGAGATATCGTCAACGTGTACATTAAAATTGCCGGTTGTAAGTGGAATATAAAATGGATAAGAATTCTGAAAATTCTGTCATAAAAGAAGTGGTGTGATGGGGAGATCTATAAACAGTAATGCAGAGAATAGGAGAACTGCTAAAAGCAAAGGACTATAAATATATAAACTATAAATAGCTGCTAAAAATGATCTCCTTTGACATAAGAGTATTAACAAAAATTGATGTAGTCCCGCCTCCTCTTTTCCCATCCCTGGTAGAAAATAAAAAGCTAAAATTCGGTGGGCAAGCCTCGGTGAGAGCAACTCAAGCATATGTACCAAGCCATGTCTCAAATAAAAGAATACCTTGTAAATTATTGTCTAAAATCAGGTCGTTTAAGATAAAAGTTTTGTTTAAAAGGGAGCGCACGTTCAGCATGTTTTCTACTACTGTATTCCCTTGACTGTTTATGTACTCTGTTTGGCTTGAACTTCAAGGGACTAGCAACCATCCAGCACCAGAAACCTGTTTAGAGTGCCTTTCATTACTCGCATAACATATCAGACGACAGCGAGACCAGCGTACCGAGTCTGTAGCTTTCCAACGCAATATCTCTGTTGTAACAATGCTGTGAACATACTTCCTGCGTTCATTCTTTCATATTTAACCTAAAGCAATTATAACAATAGACATTAAGAAGGATGCTGTGAATATACACTTTGGCTTTTTGACATAACTGATTTTTCTAAGACGCAGCGTATACCGAACCAAACCGAAAATCGTGACCACAAAATCGAGATACGAAGCCAACCATTAGTGAATTGAAAAGCCAATCAAAACATCTGTGGAAACTACATGCTAGGATTGCGCTGAACTGTGCATCCAGGTCTGAATAGCATTAATTTAGTGAAAAGGTGTGAAGAGGTACCTTGCACCCACTGGCTGCTGGCTGTTACGGTGAAATGCTCTGCATAGCTCAACTGAAAAACACAAGAGCTCCGGGCTTCTGAGGAGGCTTTGGTCCCTTTTAACAAACACACAAATATGCAAAATACGTTAGTCTTATAAAAGTAAAATTTTTTGTCTTTTCCAGGGTTTTCTGCCCAAGCACAATTTTGGTTGTCTGACACAATAACATGCAATGACTTTTTTTTTCCCCCCTGTGAATGCCGGAGCGGAACAGGCTGAATAGAGAGCATATGTTGAATTGCTACCTTGATAGAGAGCATGATCTTCTACAGCAGAAGATGGGTTTCCTTTCACAACTATAAAAGACCATGGATGTCTGTGGACAAAAAGGACATAAAAAAACGAGCTGTAAAAAAATACAAAAAATAAAAATACAGGGACAGACAGAACAAATCATATTTTGGTAGAAATATAAAAAAGACTCACGCTCACACACATGCACGCACCCCCACACGCCCCCCCCCCCACACAGTCACCTTAATTAAATGAGCTATTTCAGTGTTTCAGTTCAAGAAAAGCTCTGTGCATAACTACGTCCGTATATGTGGTTCCATGAATGTGTCTCCCAATATATACAGTATACTGAAGTACATAATAAGTTTGTGTAAATAGAAATAGGAGGTACAATTCCTTGAAAAGTGCAAGTGCTCAGTAATTTTAAAAAAGGGGAAAAAAATCAATGAATAAGATGCATTGGTTGTAATATTTTACAAGCTTAACTTTTATTGAAGGCTATGCTCTTGGAAACAGGGTTTGTGAAAAATAAATAAAACCTACAGAATACTTTATTGTGTGAAGGAGAAGGCCATCACACATGTTATTCTGAATCTTTATTATTGTATGAAGGCGATCCTATAGTTTATTATTATTATTATTCCACTTTTTAACGCATTTTTTAGTGTGTGACTCCTTCCACATTTTTCACCCGATTCTCTTCATTCAAGTTTCAAAACATTCAGAAAATTCATGCCTTCCGGGGTAGCATTTTTTTTTTTCGTCCCTCAAATTTACCGTTTCCCCAATTTTTTCCACTTTATACCCCCAAAAAAACATTCATTTCCAATAGGACTTTCAACATTTCCCAATTCCACCATTCCAAAATTAAAATTCACAAGATTCAACTCATTCAACTCACATTGGTAAAGCTTTTCAACACACGCACAATTCCTACTTCCCAAAAATTCAACTTATTCACCCATAAAAAAAACATAAAATTCCACCACTCATTCCCATTGCCATATTCAACAATTCATATTTACATCATTCCAGTTTCAACAAATTCAAGTTATTCAACACATTCACCTAACATTTAGCTTTTCAACACCCCCAAAATTCCTACTTTCCACACATTCACTCATTCACACTTAAAAAGCCCACAAAAATTCAACTATTCACCATTCATTTCAATTGGAAATTTAACTTTTCACATTTACACCTTCCCAATTTCCACAAATTTAGGTCATTCAACTCATTCAACTCACATTCAGACTTTCAACACCCCTAAAATCCCTACTTCCCACATATTCAACTCATTCACCCTAAAAAAAAGCCACACAATTTCACCATTCATTTCCAGTGGACCGGTGTTATTGCCCCTTGGTCTCCCCAGTGCGGCTGCCATCTTGGGCAGGGACATTAGATAGACTGGGGATACTCACCCCAAGGTCTCCCAAGTGCGGTGGCCATCTTGAACAGGGACATTAGACAGACTGGGGATACTCACCCCGAGGTCTCCCCAGTGTGGTGGCCATCTTGGTCAGGGACATTAGCTAGACTGGGAATATTCACCCCGAGGTCTCCCCAGTGCGCCGGCCATCTTGGACAGGGACATTAGCTAGACTGGGGATACTCACCCCGAGGTCTCCCCAGTGCGTCGGCCATCATGAACAGGGACATTAGCCAGACTGGGGATACTCACCCCGAGGTCTCCCCCAGTGTGGCGGCCATCTTGGACAGGGACATTAGCCAGAATAGGGATACTCGCCTCGAGGTCTCCCCGGTGTGGCGGCCATCTTGGACAGGGACATTAGCCAGACTGGGGATACGAGGTCTCCCCGGTGCGGCGGCCATCTTGGACAGGGACATTAGCCAGACTGTGGATACTCGCCCCGAGGTCTCCCCAGTGCGGCGGCCATCTTGGACAGGGACATTAGCTAGACTGGGGATACTCACCCCGAGGTCTCCACAGAGCGGCATCCATCTTGGGGATACTCACCCCGAGGTCTCCACAGAGCAGCATCCATCTTGGACAGGGACATTAGCTAGACTGGGGATACTCACCCCGAGGTCTCCCCAGTGCGGCGGTCATCTTGGACAGGGACATTAGCCAGACTGGGAATACTCGCCCCGAGGTCTCCCCAGTGCGTCGGCCATCTTGAACAGGGACATTAGCCAGACTGCTGGGGATATTGACCCCGAGGTCTCACCAGTGCGGCGACCATCTTGGGCAGGGACATTAGCTAGACTGGGAATATTCACCCCGAGGTCTCCCCAGTGCGGTGTCCATCTTGGACAGGGAAATTAGCTAGACTGGGGATACTCGCCCCGAGGTCTCCTCAGTGCGGCGACCATCTTGGACAGGGTCATTAGCCAGACTGGGGATACTCACACCGAGGTCTCCCCAGTGCGTCGGCCATCTTGAACAGGGACATTAGCCAGACTGCTGGGCATATTGACCCAGAGGTCTCCCCAGTGCGGCGGAATCTCTTGAACAGGGACATTAGCCAGACTGGGGATATTCACCCCGAGGTCTACCCAGAGCGGCGGCCATCTTTGGCAGGGACATTAGCTAGACTGGGGATACTCACCCCGAGGTCTCCCCAGTGCGGCGGCCCTCTTGAACAGGGACATTAGCCAGACTGGGGATACTCATCCCGAGGTCTCCCCAGTGCGGCGGCCATCTTGGGCAGGGACATTAGCCAGACTGCTGGGCATATTGACCCAGAGGTCTCCCCAGTGCGGCGGAATCTCTTGAACAGGGACATTAGCCAGACTGGGGATATTCACCCCGAGGTCTACCCAGAGCGGCGGCCATCTTTGGCAGGGACATTAGCTAGACTGGGGATACTCACCCCGAGGTCTCCCCAGTGCGGCGGCCCTCTTGAACAGGGACATTAGCCAGACTGGGGATACTCATCCCGAGGTCTCCCCAGTGCGGCGGCCATCTTGGGCAGGGACATTAGCGAGACTGGGGATACTCACCCCGAGGTCTCCCCAGTGCGGCGGCCATCTTGGACAGGGACATTAGCCAGACTGGGGATACTCACCCAGAGGTCTTCCCAGTGCGGCGGCCATCTTGGACAGGGACATTGGCCAGACTGGGGATACTCACCCCGAGGTCTCCCCAGTGCGGCGGTCATCTTGGACAGGGACATTAGCCAGACTGGGGGTACTCGCCCCGAGGTCTCCCCAGTGCGTCGGCCATCTTGAACAGGGACATTAGCCAGACTGGGGATACTCACCCCGAGGTCTCCCCAGTGCATCGGCCATCTTGAACCGGGACATTAGCCAGACTGCTGGGGATATTGACCTAGAGGTCTCCCCAGTGCGGCGACCATCTTGGGCAGGGACATTAGCTAGACTGGGAATATTCACCCCGAGGTCTCCCCAGTGCGGCGGCCATTTTGTAAAGGGACATTAGCCAGACTGGGCATACTCGCCCCGAGGTCTCCCCAGTGCGGCGGACATCTTGGACAGAGACATTAGCTAGACTGGGGATACTCACCCGAAGTCTCCCCAGTGCGTCAGCCATCTTGAACAGGGACATTAGCCAGACTGCGGACACTCACCCCGAGGTCTCCCCAGTGCGGTGGCCATGTTGGGCAGGGACATTAGCTAGACTGGGGATACTCACCCCAAGGTCTACCCATTGCGGCGGCCATCTAGGACAGGGACATTAGCTAGACTGGGGATATTGACCCCGAGATCTCCCTGGTGCGGCGGCATAAACGTTTCCGGCGCCGCGCGAGTGGCAGCCCGCTACAGTAGCTCCGGCTCATCTGTGAGCCTTTTCGTGTGTTTTTGTTCTTTAATATTACTCTACCTCATACCTTTTTCGTATAATTGATAGTCGTAACTTGCGTAGAAATGGACACCCAAACTGCGGTATTCTTGTTGCTGCTGATGGCTATTTTTTGCGCGATCGTGTCCGGCGACTTGGTTCGGAGCCGAGCCCCCATTGTTTACAGCTGGAATCAGCTGTTAGCACTCCGTGCTAACCATGCACCGGCTCCCGGGGCGAGACCCGATATCCCCCGTGAGCTGAGGAGGAAGAGACGGGGATCTCGTGCGGGGGTTAAACGCCGGGAAAGGAGGAGACGATACCATCCCGTCCTCCCGTCTGTTATCATGGGGAATGTTAGATCGCTCCCCAACAAGATGGACGAGCTAGCGGCGCTTACCCGGCACGAGAGGGACTTCCGGGAGGCTAGCCTGATGCTATTCACGGAGTCGTGGCTAAAAACGCTAACGCCGAACGCGGTCGTAGAATTGGACGGCTTCCAAATCATACGCGCGGACAGGACGCTGGAGAGTGGAAATAGGAAAGGAGGAGGGCTGGCTGTGTTTGTGAACGATAGATGGTGTAATCCTGGGCACATCACGATTAAGGAGCAGCTTTGCAGCAGGTATATTGAGCTGCTAGCTGTTGGCATGAGGCCATTCTACATCCCGCGAGAGTTTAGTCATGTGATCGCCGTGACCGTCTACGTCCCACCAGCTGCCAGCAGCGACACAGCCTGTGATGTTTTGACTGCAGCAGTGAGCAGGCTACAAACACAGCACCCAAATGCCCTGGTATTCATCTCTGGTGACTTCAATCATGCCTCCCCTTCGTCCTCTCTGCCTTCATTCACACAGTATGTCACCTGCCACACCAGAGACAATAAAACACTGGACCTTTTCTATGCCAACACCAAGGAGGCATACACATCACTGCCCCTCCCCCCGCTGGGCAAAGCTGATCACAACCTGGTGGCTCTCCAGTCTGTGTACAAACCTATGGTCCGCAGGCAGCCAGCTGTGACCCGCACGGTTCAGAGATGGTCTGGAGAGGCCGAGGAGGCCTTAAAGGACTGCTTCAGCACAACTGTGTGGGAAGTATTCAGCGATGCTCACGGGGAAGACATTAGTAGTCTAACGGACACTGTTACAGACTATATAAATTTCTGCATGGAGAACACCATACGCACCAGGACAGTAAGGTGTTTCTCCAACAACAAACCCTGGATCACACCAGACATAAAAGCTCTCCTGAAGGAGAAGAGGAGGGCTTTTGCGTCAGGCAACATAGAGGAGCGGAGGACTGTGCAGCGCCAGCTGAGGAGGAGGATCAGAGAGGGGAAAAGGTCCTACAGGAAGAGGATGGAGGAGCAGCTGCTGCAGAATAACGCCAGGGGAGTCTGGAGGGGCCTGAAGACCATCTCAGGCCACGGACAACCCAAGACCCGGACTGGGGGGGACCTGCAGTGGGCAAATGAGCTGAATCTCTTTTTCAATAGGTTCGATCAGATGCCTGCCTCCACTCAGTCTCTCCTGCTGCAGCCTCCACCTACTCCTCCTGCTGGGTGTGTCACCCCCTCCCCTCTTTTCTCCACAGTCTCCAGCTCCCAGCTACACCAGATAGCCACCACTCCCTCCTGTCCAGCCTTGGCCTTCACAACATCTCAGGTGAGGAACCAGCTGAAGAAGATGAAGGCGAGGAAGGCAGCAGGTCCAGATGGCATCAGCCCCCAGCTCCTCAAATCCTGCGCAGACCAGCTGTGTGGAATTGTCCAGCACATGTTCAACCTGAGCCTGAAGCTGGGCAGGGTCCCCCAGCTATGGAAAACATCCTGCCTGGTCCCGGTGCCAAAGACCCCCCACCCGAAGGAGCTCAACAGCTTCAGACCAGTGGCGCTGACGTCTCACCTGATGAAGACCCTGGAGAGACTGGTACTTGTCCACCTGCGCCCCCTGGTGAGCTCCTCAATGGACCCACTCCAGTTCGCATATCAGCCTGGCATCAGTGTGGATGATGCCATCATCTACCTCCTCCACACTTCACTCTCCCACCTGGAGAAGGCGGGGAGCACTGTGAGGATCATGTTCTTTGATTTCTCCAGTGCTTTCAACACCATCCAGCCTACCCTACTGGGAGACAAGCTGGAGCGGGCGGGGGTGGGGCACCACCTCACCACATGGATCCAGGACTACCTCACAAACCGGCCACAGTATGTGAGGACACAGGACTGTGTGTCTGATGTGCTCCTCTGCAGCACGGGGGCCCCACAGGGAACTGTCTTGGCTCCCTTCCTGTTTACCCTCTACACCTCGGACTTCAACTACAACACCCCTACCTGTCACCTGCAGAAGTTCTCTGACGACTCTGCGATTGTCGGCCTCATCACAGGCGGAGATGATCGGGAGTACAGAGAACTTACTCAGGGTTTTGTGGACTGGTGCCAGCAGAACCGCCTCCTGGTCAATACGGGGAAATCCAAAGAAATGGTGGGGGATTTCGGTAGGCGCCAGCACTCTTCACCTGCACCAGTGAATATCCGGGGAACAGATGTTGAGAGAGTCTCAACTTACAAGTACCTGGGTGTTCATCTGAACAATAAACTGGACTGGTGCGACAACACAGACGCCCTCTATAGGAAGAGTCAGAGCAGACTCTTCCTACTCAGGAGACTGAGGTCTTTTGGGGTTCAGGGGACACTCCTCAGGAACTTTTATGACTCGGTGGTTGCATCGGTCATCTTCCAGGGAATTGGCACCTGGGCAGGCGGCGTCTCGGCCCGGGACAAGAAGCGGCTGGACAAACTGGTCAAGAGGGCCGGCTCTGTCCTGGGCTGCTCCCTGGACTCTGTGGTCTCGGTGGGGGACAGGAGGATGTTGGTCAAGCTGTCATCAATGCTGGGCAACCCGGACCACCCCCTCCAGGGCACCCTAACAGCACTCCACAGCTCCTTCAGTGACAGACTGTTACACCCTCGCTGTGCAAAGGAGAGATTCCGCCGTTCCTTCTTGCCTGCTGCTGTCAGACTCTTTAACAAGAACATTGTGTAGTCTCTACAAACTGGCGGACATTAGTGCAATTGTGCAGTCCTGCACCTGAGCTCATATCGTGCAATACCCAATATTCCCCACTACTGTAATACCGTGCAATACTCAACATTCCCCACTACTGTTAGTCTAGTTTTATTTTTATCCAATGCTGTTCCTTACATTTCACTACAGCACTGCAGCACTGTCACTTACTTAGAGTATTTTTTCCTCTGTACTATGTACAGGCTGAAATGAGTGTTCCTCATATTTTTTATGTAGATGTAGGTTGGTGTGTATATACATGTGTATATACACATGTTACTGCGTATATCTACATAGGTTTGATCCTAAATGTTTGTCGTCAATGTTATACATTAATGGCCACATTATGCCGCCGCCCCTGTGTGACCTATATATTTGCTACTGTAACAATTAAAATTTCCCCACTGTGGGATCAATAAAGGCATTCTTATCTTATCTTCTTATCTTGGGCAGGGACATTAGCTAGACTGGGGATACTCACCCCGAGGTATCCCCAGTGCGGCGGCCATCTTGGGCAGGGACATTAGCTAGACTGGGGATACTCACCCCGGGGTCTTCCTTAATGGGGCGGATATATTGGGGGAGGACCCAAAGTCAACTGGAAGTGACCCAAATGACCCGGAAATGAACCGGAAGTGACCCAAATGACCCGAAAATAAGAATAAGAATAAGAATAAGAATGCCTTTATTGATCCCACAGTGGGGAAATTTTCATTGTTACAGTAGCAAAGATATAGGTCACACAGGGGCGGCGGCATAATGTGGCCATTAATGTATAACATTGACGGCAAACATTTAGAATCAAACCTATGTAGATATACCCAGTAACATGTGTATATACACACCAACATACATCTACATAAAAAATATGAGGAACACTCATTTCGGCCTGTACATAGTACAGAGGAAAAAATACTCTAAGTGACAGTGCTGCAGTGCTGTAGTGAAATGTAAGGAACAGCATTGGATAAAAATAAAACTAGACTAACAGTAGTGGGGAATGTTGAGTATTGCACGGTATTACAGTAGTGGGGAATATTGGGTATTGCACGATACGAGCTCAGGTGCAGGACTGCACAATTGCACTAATGACCGCCAGTTTGTAGAGACTACACAATGTTCTTGTTAAAGAGTCTGACAGCAGCAGGCAAGAAGGAACGGCGGAATCTCTCCTTTGCACAGCGAGGGTGTAACAGTCTGTCACTGAAGGTGCTGTGGATGAACCGGAAATGACCCAAATTACCCGGAAATTAACTGAAAATTACCCAAATGACCCGGAAATGAACAGGGAGTGACCAGAATGACCTGAAAATGAACCGGAAGTCAACCAAATGACCCGAAAATGAACCGGAAGTGACCCAGAAATCACCCTAATGACCTGGAAGTGGCCCTGCGATTGGCTGGCAACCAGTTCAGGGTGTCCCCCGCCTACTGCCCAAAGACAGCTGGGATAGGCTCCAGCACGCCCGCGACCCTTGTGAGGATAAGCGGTATGGATAATGAAAGAATGAATGACCTGGAAGTGACCTGGAAGTGACCCGGAAGTTAAGTGTTGCCTTACCTCCTCTTTTCTTGCTCCCCTTTTGAGTTTTTTTGTCCTCAGTCCAGGCCATTGTACATCATTCGAGATCATTCAACTTCATTCAACTACATTCCACTTCATTCCACTTCATTCAACTCACATTGGTTCAACTTTTCAACACGCCTGCAATTCATACTTCCCAAAAATTGAAATGATTCCACTTTAAAAAAAACCCATTACATTCGCCATTCAGTCCCACTTCCACATTCAACATTTCAGTTTTACAGCCTTCCAGTTAGGTCCTTGATGGTCTTGTGGTACACACGCAGAGTTGTGTGCAGGCAGCGTTGGATCAATTCCCCCTCATTCCAAAATATTCCACAATTTTTCATAGTTCATTCAACTTCATCCCACTTAATTCAACTTTATTCAGTATCATTCAACTTTATTCAGTATCATTCAACTTAATTCCACGTTATTCCACTGTATTCAACTTCATTCAGTACCATTCATCTTTATTCAGTATCATTCAACTTTATTCCACTTTATTCAACTTCATTCCAACGCATTCCGCAGTTTCTTTTCAGCTTCCTTGGCCTTCACACGCAATTTCTAATGAAATTGCATTCTCTAGTTATTATTATTCCACTTTTAACAATTTGTTCGGTGTGCGACTCCTTCCACATTTTTCACTCGATTCACTTCATTCAAGTTTCAAAACATTCAGAAAATTCGTGCCTTCCGGGGTAGTATTTTTTTTCATTCCCCAAATTTACCGTTTCGCCAATATTTCCCATTTTTCACCCCCAAAAAACCCATTCATTTCCAATGGCACTTTCAACATTTCCCATTTCCACCTTTCCGATTTCAAATTCACAAGATTCAACTAATTCAACTAACATTTGTAAAGCTTTTCAACACACGCACAATTCCTACTTCCCAAAAAAATCAACTTATTCACCCGTAAAAAAACACACAAAATTCCACCATTCATTCCCATTGTCATATTCAACAATTCACATTAACATCATTCCAATTTGAAATTCACAACATTCATCTCATTCAACTCATATTGGTCAAGCTTTTCAATACACCCCAAATTCCTATTTCCCACACATTCAACACATTCACCCTTAAAAAACCCACAAAAATTCAACTATTCACCTTTCATTTCCATTGGCACATTCAACTTTTCACATTTACCTCATTCCAATTTCCACAAATTCAACTCATTCAGCTCACATTCAACTTTTTAGAACCACCCAAATTCCTAATTCCCACACTTTCAACTCATTCCCCCTTAAAAAACACAAAAAATCCACTATTAACCATTCATTTCCATTGGCAGATTTAACTTTTAGCATTTACACCATACCAAATTCTACAAACCCAAGTCATTCAACTCATTCAGTTTACATTCAGCTTTTCAACAACCCCAAAATTCCTACTTACCACACATTCAAATCATTCACACTTAAAAAAAAACACAACAATTCAACTATTCACCATTCATTTCCGTTGGAACATTCTACTTTTCACATTTACACCTTCCCAATTTCCACAAATCCAAGTCATTGAACTCATTCAACACTTATTCAGCTGTTCAACACACCCAAAATTCCTACTTTCCAAACATTCAACTCATTCATACTTAAAAACCCACAATTTCACCATTAATTTCCAGTGGACCAGTGTTATTGCCCCTTGGTCTCCCCAGTGCAGCGGCCATCTTTGACAGGGACATTAGCTAGACTGGGGATACTCACCACGAGGTCCCCCCAGTGCGGCGGCCATCTTGGACAGGGACATTAGCTTGACTGGGGATACTCACCCCGAGGTCTCCCCAGTGCGGCGGCCATCTTTGACAGGGACATTAGGTAGACTGGGGATACTCACCACGAGGTCTCCCCAGTGCGGCGGCCATCTTGGGCAGGGACATTAGCTTGACTGGGGATACTCACCCCAGGGTCTTCCAATTGCGGCGGCCATCTTGGACAGGGACATTAGCTAGACTGGGAATACTCACCCCGTGGTCGCCAAAGTGCGGCGGCCATCTTGGGCAGGGACATTAGCTTGACTGGGGATACTCACCCCGAGGTCTTCTAAGTGCGGCGGCCATCTTGGACAAGCGGCCATCTTGGGCAGAGACATTAACTAACTCGACTGGGGATACTGTTCTCACCCCGAGGTCTACCAGGCGCGACGGCCATCTTGAACAGGGACATTAGCTAGACTGGGGATACTCACCCCGTGGTCGCCACTGTGCGGCGGTCATCTTGGACAGAGACATTAGATAGACTGGGGATACTCACCATTAGGTTTCCCCAGTGCGGCGGCCATCTTGGACAGGGACATTAATCAGCTCGACTGGGGATACTGTTCTCACCCCGAGGTCTCCCCGGTGCGGCGGCCATCTTGAACAGGGACATTTGCTAGACTGGGATACTGAGACCGAGATCTCCCCGGTGCGGCGGCCATCTTGGACAGGGACATTAGCTAGACTGGGGACATTCGCCATTCAGTCCCACTTCCACATTCAACATTTCAGTTTTACAGCCTTCCAGTTAGGTCCTTTATGGTCCTGTGGTGCACATGCTGAGTTGTGTGCAGGTTCATTCAGTATCATTCAACTTTATTCAGTATCATCCAACTTAATTCCACTTTATTCAACTTCATTCCAACGCATTCTGCAGTTTCTTTTCAGCTTCCTTTGCCTTCACACGCAATTCCTCCAGAAATTGCATTCTCTAGTTATTATTGTGTGAAGGCGAAGGCCTTCACACATATGTTATTCCTACAGTTTATTATTATTATTCTACTCCACTTTTTTGGCGTGCGACTCCTTCCACATTTTTCACCCGATTCACTTCATTCAAGTTTCAAAACATTCAGAAAATTCATGCGTTCCGGAGTAGTATTTTTTTCCTTCCCCAAATTGACCATTTCCCCAATATTTTCCATTTTTCACCCCAAAAAAACCATTCATTTCCAATGGCAGTTTCAACATTTCCCATTTCAACCATCCCAATTTCAAATTCACAAGATTCGACTCATTCAACTCACATTCGTAAAGCTTTTCAACACAACCACAATCCCTACTTCCCAAAAATTCAACTTATTCACCTGTAAAAAAATGACAAAATTACACCATTCATTCCCATTGCCATATGCAACAATTCACATTTACATAATTTTAATTTGAAATTCACAACATTCATCTCATTCAACTCAATAATGGTCAAGCTTTTCAACACTCCCCAAATTCTTACTTCCCACACATTCAATTCACTCACCCTTAAAAACCCACAAAAAATCAACTATTCACCATTCATTTCCATTGGCACATTCAACTTTTCACATTAACACCATTCCAATTTCCACAAATTCAAGTCATTCAGCTCACATTAAACTTTTCAGAACCCCCCAAATTCCTACTTCCCACACTTTCAACTCATTCACCCTTAAAAAACCCACACAAATTCCTCTATTAACCATTTATTTTCATTGGAACATTAAACTTTTAACATTTACACCTTCCCAATTTCCACAAATTCAAGTTATTGAACTCATTCAGCTTTTCAACACCGCCAAAATTCTGACTTCTCACACATTCAAGTCATTCACCCTTAAAAAACCCACAAAAATACAATTATTCACCATTCATTTCCATTGGCACATTTTACTTTTTACATTTATACCATTCCAATTTCCACAAATTCAAGTCATTCAACTCATTCAGCTCACATTCAGCTTTTCAACACCCCCAAAATTCCTACTTCCCACACATTCAACTCATTCACCCTTAAAAAAGCCACACAATTTCACCATTCATTTCCAGTGGACCGGTGTTATTGCTCTCCCCAGTGCGGCTGCCAGCTTGGACAGGGACATAAGCTAGACTGGGGATACTCGCCCCGAGGTCTCCCCAGTACGGTGGCCCTCTTGGGCAGGGACATTACCCAATCTGGAGTTACTCACCCCGAGGTCTCCCCAGTGCGGCGGCCACCTTGGGCAGGCGCATTAGCTAGACTGGGGATACTCACCCCGAGATCTCCCCAGTGCGGCGGCCATCTTGGGCAGGGACATTAGCTAGACTGGGGATACTCAACCCGAGGTCTCCCCAGTGCGGCGGGCATCTTGGGCAGGGACATTAGCTAGACTGGGAATACTCACCCCGAGGTATCACCAGTGCGTCGGCCATCTTGGGCAAGGACATTAGCTACACTGGGGATACTCACCCCGAGGTCTCCCCAGTGCGGTGGCCATCTTGGGCATGTTGTTCAAAAGTATTGGGACTGTCTTCAGGCAGTAGGCGCGGGACCCCCCGAATTGGTTGCCAGCCAATCGCACGGCACACAGAGACAAACATCCGCACTCACAATCACACCTAGGGGCAATTTAGAGAGTCCAAACAACTTACCATGCATGTTTTTGGAATGTGGGAGGAAACCGGAGTACCCGGAGAAAACCCACGCAGGCACGGGGAGAACATGCAAACTCCCCACGGGGAGGCCGGAGGCGGGATCGAACCCACGATCTCTGAACTGCGAGGCGGACGTGCTAACCAGTCGACCATCATGCCGCCCGGAAGAAATTCCTTAAGTAGAACATTTTGTAAGTAGAGACGTGTTTTCCATGTAAATGCCCTAATACATTCCAAGCCCCCCAATATTCAGACATGTTTTATAAAGAATAAAAATGCATCAAAATATGTAACAAATACATGTTACAATTAGATTATTGCGCAATAAATTACAGTTCTGCATAATGTAAAAAAACCAAAGACTAGAGTAAAGAATAAAAATGATGGTCGTTTACCTTTTAAATGCTGTCCTCATCACTTTTTGCCCTCTTTGGTTCGTGTTCTGTCTCAGAAGTGTTTTTTTTATCCTGGTGTTTTGTAAAGAACTGATTTAATAACGTGGCGACTGTCTTATTCTTTGGCGAGATCAACCAAACGCATCCCCTTTTCATACTTTTCTATTATCTCTTGCTTCGTTTGTATGGACAAAAAAAACATTTTTTTTTTCCTTTTTTTGTCTTTTCCTCGTTTCTAATTCACGTCAAACAATCGGAACACCTCATGGCCCGAAGGGCGAATGACGAGGACGCTGCACAGACATATGTGTCACATATATATCTATCTACCTGCCTATCTAAACAAACAGACTATCTGAACCTAACCTGGCCGGGACCAGGTTTATCTCAATGAACCTCTAGTTTCTCTCTGTCCCCGCCCTCTTTCTTGTCTTCAGGCAGTAGGCGGGGGACACCCTGAATTGGTTGCCAGCCAATCACAGGGCACACAGAGACAAAAATCTGCACTCACAATCACACCTAGGGGCAATTTAGAGTGTCCAATAAACTTACCATGCATGTTTTTGGAATGTGGGAGAAAACCGGAGTACCCGGAGAAAAGCGGGGGGACTTGTCTGTCAATTTTGATAGATAAGTCACGCCCTCATGGGACATCAGCTGATAAAGACACGCCACAACCACACCAGTGACACTCTGATAAAGGCGGAAGTACACGCCGAAACATGTCAGGTAATTAAACGACCTAAAATCTCGATTGTCTGTTATATATGAACCAACCAAAATATAGATAACAAGGAAGACAAAATGAACTTAATACAACTAGTTCACATTTATTTATTTATTTTTTAATTTAAACGTCACAAATAGAAAATGTGCTCATATGTTTATAGAGCCAATAGTGTGACAACTACTGTAATGCAGTATTGAACAGGTTATGACCATTTTCATGGCCAGATATGCAGCTGTATAATGCTGTCTATGCTTTTTGGACACAGAAAATTGCCAATTAGCCAATTAGCCAATTCTGATTTTAAAATAACGAGATCAATACAATTTACATGTTTGTATAAGCATTCCATATGTATATATTAGGGGTGTAACGGTACGCTAAATCACATTTCGGTTCGGTTAGTTTTTTTGGAAACTTCGGTTCGGTATATTTTCGGTACAAAAAAAATGGTAATTTTTTTTTTAGAAAAAATAAGCAATAGCGAACCATTCGGGTGATATTCTAAGAAATTACACCAGAATAAAAAATACACTAACAATAAAGATCTCTTAATTTTGTAAATTATTAAGACAATGAAATCTTTAAACACT
>NC_141219.1:31841388-31968888 GCF_054856515.1 Filicampus tigris
TATGTAAGCAGGAAGCTCTTTATCTCAGTGTGATACAAAATGCTTACAGTGAATGAGGGCCTGCTGTAAACAAAGTGAGGTGAGTGAGCATAAGCAGCATTCACAATAGTCTCCCTTCTCTTATTTTTTTTTCGTCATCTTTCAAGAGCTTGACATGGAGCCTTCAAATACTAAACATCATTCTGTATTTATGTGTGGCATATTGTTTCTCTTCATTCATTGTATACTGGCCTGCCTACCTCCACTGTTAAGTAATGAAAAAGGCCGACATAACTTAATCTTAGAGAAACTAGTCTTTGTTTTCACATTTCAGATATACTTTTACATTTGCTGGTCTTGAGTGAATATAGGAACTACAATGTAGGCCTTGAACTCTGTCAAATTTTTGAGGATAATGCATAGTAGTAAGTTAGATTTGTTGAGCGGCACATATCAAAATCAGTAAGAATGTCATCATTTTGAGGTTAGAATTCTTGCACTGAGGTTTGTGTTTGTGTGTAAGTCGGTCTTTGCTGCATCGTCTGACTGCACCGTCATTGGCTGGCTCACTCATTCACTCACTCACTCACTATTTATACAATCAAATGGCAACCAGTGTAAAGTGAAAGGCATCCAACCAAAGAAATATCACCGTATTAGAGAGTGCTAAAAATATAATCATCTTGAGGTTAGAATACTCCAAGGTAGTGATGAGCATGACAGTCCTTTTAAGTGAACTGAATCATTAAATCAGTTCATAAAAAAGAACCGTTCAAAAACCGTTCATTCACCAAATCATCCCAGTGTGTCAAATTGCCCACATCACATATGTTTCATCCGCAAGGGAGATCTTGCAGTTTATACTGTACAGACACACTTTGCACATGCCAATCTCATCACTCAGACCCAGCGAGATAATTTTTGCTTCCACAATGTATATTGTGGTATACACTAGTTCGCTTCCACTGCCCTGATTTTAATGGGACTGAGGGGAGCGTGCTTCGATTGGCAGAGAGACGGCTTTTTCCATCCCACAATGGCGCACAACAGTGTAAACGCCCTGTTATGCCCAATTCTACGTGTGCAAAGTCTAGGAAAATTCCAAAAGAAAAAAAGAAAACCCCATCCATGTGTACAGTTAGTCATGCACTTTGCACCAGACTTGCGCTTGGCACGAAAATAGGGGCCTTCGTGTGTTCCTCAGAAAAGACTGCCTTCCATGGGTTATTGTTGTGGTGCTATAACCCCATCATGGATCACTAGTCTAATCTTTTAAGTCCTTGAAATGTTTTACTTTTTGATCAGTATTTTTTCAAATATTATATTTTTCCTATATTTCAGTTCAAGCCAATGACAGTCACTTTCTTTTACTCACAGGTATCCAGGTACCTATTATTTACAAACTTCATGAAATTCTCTAATTTGTGTGCCTGTGCGGTCCGGCGCCTAGCAGCGTAATCATGTAGTTACTACATTGTAGTACTCTTCCATACCAGCAGGTAGCAGCAGCTTTGTCTTTGTTTAGAGACAAGCGAATTAGTAACACATGTTTATACAAACAGGGCGGCACGGTGGTCGACTGGTTAGCACATCCGCCTCACAGTTCAGAGGTCATGGGTTCGATCCCGGCTCCGGCCTCCCTGTGTGGAGTTTGCATGTTCTCCCCGTGCCTGCGTGGGTTTCCTCCGGGTACTCCGGTTTCCTCCCACATTCCAAAAACATGCATAGTAAGTTGATTGGACTCTCTAAATTGCCCCTAGGTGTGATTGTGAGTGCGGATGTTGTTTTCTGTGTGCCCTGCGATTGGCTGGCAACCAATTCAGGGTGTCCCCCGCCTACTGCCCAAAGACAGCTGGGATAGGCTCCAGCACGCCCGCGACCCTTGTGGGGATAAGCGGTCTGGATAATGAATGAATGAATGTTTATCCAAACAGGCCCATGTTTCAGACTGAGTAAGTATCTATATTAAACATTATAAAATACTTTTTTCTTTGTGTTTATTTAATTCCTATTCAACATGTCATAACATAATTCTTCAATGTTCAAAAATGCTTATATATATATCAACAATATAACACTTATATTGTTAAAATTAGCTTTTTTTTTTTACAATTTCAGCTGGTGGTGTGTTCCAAAAAAGGGTCAAGTGCCCAGCTCTGTTTATATGATAGAACAGACCTATTCCTATGAAATAAATGTGCCTTGACTCAAAAAAGAAAAAAAAAGGTCTATTCCAGTGGTGCCCAAGTCCAGTCCTCAAGAGCCGCAATCCTACATATTTTAGATGTTCCCCGCCTCCAAAACTCCTGATTCAAATGATCAGGATCGTTATCAGACTTCTGCTAAGCTTGCTGATGAACTGATACCTTGAATCATGTGTGCTGGAGGAGGGAGACCTAAAACAGGCTGGATAGGGGCTCTTGAGGACTGAACTTGGGCACCCCTGGTGTATACTATATTTATATTCTTCTGTGACTATGTCTTTCTATCTCAAAGTATGCAATAACATTAACTCTGTAACCTAGGTGCAGTATAAAGGTAATGGGAATACAATTATGAGTGAGTTATCCAATTTTATAAAACAAACACTTCTATTGGGTTAAAGAACCTGTGATCAATCAGATTTGACTCAGTGACTGTAGCGGCAACTTATTGTATTTTTGCCACTATGTCAGCAGGGCATGAAAATCCTGACTCATGTCTTTTCCATCTACAAGCCTTTCAGTCCAGCAATGACAACACCAAAAGAATGACACCGTTGTAGTTGAACAAAAAAAAAAAAGTTCAAAATACTAAAAAAACTTCAAATAGTTTCGCCGCGAACCACGGCGACGAAGCTAAATAAATCACATAGATGGAAATACACAACAGTACGATGAATAAACACACTATACTAATTCACTTGTTCGTGTTACTGACTTTGGTTCAGAGACGAACACGAACACTGCAGGACCGAGCACATTCGACAACAGCGGCAGATTAATTACTTTTTTTTTTTTTCCTTTTTTTACGATTCACGCACTTGTCCTGTCCAACACTCACGCTCAGTTACAAGGCAACTAGTTTTCAAAAGATCACAATGTGTGAAGTACTTACCAAAACAGTGTGATAAATGAAGAAATCCAAATGTCAAATGTCGTTGACTTGACCGCGATGCTGCGTGTGTAGGCATATGAACAGGATGCCGGTGGCTGTCATGGCAGTCATACTTAATCTATGTGTCCATCTGGCACCTGTGTATGGGCCTGTACGGTTGATTTTTGACTCAACATAAAACATTACTGGCATATAACCCATCCATTATCTGTACCGCTTCTCCTCACAGGGGTCGCGGGGCGTGCTGGAGCCTATCTTTGGGCAGTAGGCGGGGGACAGAACTGGTTGCCAGCCAATCGCAGGGCACACAGAGACAAACATCCGCACTCACAATCACACCTAGGGGCAATTTAGAGTATCCAATCAACTTACCATGCATGTTTTTTGGAATGTGGGAGGAAACCGGAGTGCCCGGAGAAAACCCACGCAGGCACGGGGAGAACATGCAAACTCCACACAGGGAGGCCGGAGCCGGGATCGAACCCACGACCTCTGAACTGTGAGGCGGACGTGCTAACCAGTCGACCACCGTGCCGCGGCATATAACCCGATATGTAGTTAATTTGAACCAACAATTGGGTTAATTTATAAGAAATAACCCAGAATTTTGACCCAACACAAACAATCCAAAAGTTGGGTTATAACCCAACTGTTTTTAGAGTGGTGTCCTAGTAGGGTTTGAATCTGAAGAATCCGCCATAGCGCTTGTTCCAAATTTTCCACAGTTCTCCCCTAGCGCTGGAAATCCAAACATTATGTAGCGAATTGATACAGCTCATAAAACAGCTTCAAAACCTAAGAAACCCCCTACCACATGTTCAACAGAGCCTCTCATCTTAAATGATGACTCAAACTCAGTGTGCAGATTTAAAAGGACCTGTATTGTTGAATGCAACGCCAGATCTTGAAAGGGACATTGTGTAGGAATTTTTGATTTTTCAATTTTTCATTTTTTTTTAAACACTATATTGAAGCCTCCTGGGTGGCATACTGGGATAATCATCTATCTCCCAAGTGGAATGACTGCTTGATAACAAATGAATTTGTTTTTAAATGAAACGCATCGGGGACGGCACGGTGGACGACTGGCTAGCACGTTGGCCTCACATTTCAGAGGTCGTGGGTTCGATCCGGCTCTGGCCTCCCTGTGTGGAGTTTTTATGTTCTCCCCGTGCCTGCGTGGGTTTTGTCCGGGTACTCCGGTTTCCTCCCACATTCCAAGAACATGCATGGTAAGTTGATTGGACTCTCTAAATTGCCCCTAGGTGTGATTGTGAGTGCGGATGTTTGTCTCTGTGTGCCCTGCGATTGGCTGGCAACCAATTCAGGGTGTTCCCTGCCTACTGCCCGAAGACAGCTGGGATAGGCTCCAGCACGCCCCGCGGCCCTTGTGAGGATAAGGGGTATCGATAATGGATGGATGGATGAAACGCGTCGGCGTTTCTTTTTGTGCTTTTATTTTGAAATTGGCTTCAGCAGCGCGTTGACCTAGCGTTATCGTAATGCAGAGTGTAAACAGACATTGCCGATCTAAGTGGAGGCTGGATTGACTTCGTCTTTTCAAAACGAAGCTTTCCTGGCAACTTTTGGGGAGTTGACCTTTTTCAGCACATGGTAAGCAGATGAAAATGCAGATTACACTGCATTTTCCACAAACTAATAATTAAGGAAGTTGATGTTTACGCAATGAAGCCGCGACGAATTGGTAAACATCATACGTGATTTAGCTGTGACTGTTCAGATTTACAGTTTTCCGTTTATCTGCAGGCAAATTTGGAGCTGCCTATTTTTCGGATTTGGATTGCATGTTCGTGTTGGCGTGGAATATATGAAATACGTAACAAGTGTTGCTTCACCGTGCTCGCCCAGTTTCGGGCAGATGTTACAGTAATGTTTACACGGCGTATCATTAACAACTAATGTACCTTACACGGTGAACACGTCTATTCTCGTTGCAATTACACTATAGCGTAATTTCCAAATCCGTTGAAAAAGTCAGATTGTTTGTTCACGGGTAACAAACAAGTGGGAACACTTGGTTTCCACTATCCAGTCCCACAGGAAATTACTTTCATTGTGCCCACAACACATTGTTGGGATCGCATCACATGTTCACAGCTGTCTTCCTGCATAATATACAAGCATGGAATGCCCAATTACTTTGCAAGTATTTTGTTTGTTGAGTAAGAGATATACTTTGCTGGTGAACAATTTGACAGTGTGCCTAAACTGCTTAAGTGACCTCTCTTCAGCAAGCACTTTGGTTGTTCATGTGTCGTATTATTTATCATTATTATTATAATTTTTTTTTTGTATTTAATTTCTTAACCAGACTGCTCGTGACAGATTTCTTTTTACATACAAGTAATCAATTTTCCAATAGTTAGATTGTACATTTCCTTATTATTATTATTATTATTATTATTATTATTATTGTTATTATTATTATGACAACCTGATATACTAGAAAATAAAACGAGGGCAGAGTGTGAATTGGTGAAAAAAAATCTACTCAAAGTTTAGTTGCATCCATGATTGAAAAAATTGTACACATTTGCGAGCAGTGTAAAATTATTCATATAACGAACACATTTGTCACATGCCTGTGTTTTATTGTGCCCATTCAAATTAATTTCCGAATGATGTCTTTGCCAGCACATTAACATGTTCAGCCTGACTTGCAAATTGCACAGAGGTAGGTCGGAGCCACCTCTCATAAATTAAATACTTAGCAATCATGAACTAAATCTGAACTGCCTTTTTTTGCAAACTGAACTAGACACATGAGATTACATGGTCACCATTTGCCTGCCCAACAATTTCTGGAAATAGGAATCAAATCCCTTCCATTCATCCATTTTCTACGCCGCTTAATTTGAATCGCTCTGGAGATGGCATTTTCAAAATAGTATATAATGTGTAGTTTCTATTGCGTGGAAGATATTTTGCAAAACCTAATCAAGTGTTTTCGAAAACAATTTGTTGTTTCTTTTTTGAGTTAATTTAGGATTAAGTTGAATGCAAAAAGAGCATAGTAAATATTCCCTAATGTTAGTTGACAATGTGTCGCAGATCAGGAAAATCCAGTGAGAAAAAAAAAATCTACCTGGTGGATTACAAGAAAACTGTTATCATGGCAGGAAAGCTGGGAGCTCTCAATGTTTAACGGGGAAGTCAACCCAAACATTTTTTTTTTTCAAGAATATGTTCTATGCAGGCCCACTACTTGAAACAAGGCATTCTGATTAAGATTGTGTTTGTGAATTATGAGTTAAGCAGCAAAATTCACCTGTTTTTAGCCATCACTGGGGGCAGCCAACTTCTGTCGATGGAAAAAAAAACATCACAGTTGCTCAGGGCTCAGGTAACGACCAATCAAAGCTCACCTGTTTTCTGAAGCTGAGCCATGATTGGTCGTTAACTGATCCCTGAGCAATTGTGGCCCAATCCCAATACCCACACTTGCACCCTTGTATCCCTCACATGCTTGTTTATGCCGAGGGTACGAGTGTGTAGGGCGTCCCAATTCTGCGAATTGCTCGGTCGCCCCGCCCTCTTTGCGCCCTTGTTCCGCACTTCATCTGAGCCTGCATCCATGGTTGCGGATTTGACCTAAATTGCGGGAAACTGACGACAATTGGTGGAATCCCTTTACCTGTGTCGAAAAAACGTCTCTTCAAGTGTAAATATCGAATTATTACAAAGCATTTGTATGTGTGTAATTTAATCCATATTTTAAAGTCACTGTTTACCCGTTACCATTTACCTACGTATTTTGTCGTAGTGTAGCTGCTGTACTTAGCAACCTTCTGCGCATGCAACGCATATCGTGCAGGAGATGCAAATAGTCCAAATAATGGAGCATTAGCTCCCATTGACTGGATGACCGAGCCCGACTTTTACTTTACTACTACTTTACTGAAGTTTTAATATAATTTTAAGATGCAAAATTGCCAAAAATGTTTGTACTCTTGTAACCTGCGCACTCGAACCCTTCGTGCACTTCGACTACGTGTGCACTTCAGCGAAGACCATAGGGTGCAAATGTGGGTATTGGGATTGGGGATGTGATGTCATTTTCAGTCGACAGAAGTGACAAAATGGCCACCCCCTGACATGGCTAAAAATTGGTGGATTTTGCTGTTTAACTCAATATTCCACAAACACAATATTAATCAGAATGCCTTCTTTCAACTGGTGGGCCTGCATAGAACATATTCTTGAAAAAAAAGTTTGGGTTGACTCTCAACTTTATTGTTGTATCAGCTGCGCTATAAACCCCCAAACTCGAGTTTCTCTGGACCAGTCTGGACATTTCCTAAGACACGCTCATGTGCAAAAACTGTTTTCAGCTTTTTGGTCTCTTACCATACTTTCTGTTACTGTACATGTCACCTGGAATTCAACATATTGTAAAGTTGTGTTTTCTGTGTCTCGTCCCCGATAGAAGATGAGTGAGGATGTGTTTGACGTACCAGAAAGGACAGAGTACCGCTACCTGGTGCAGGAGGAGGATGAAGAGGAGGTGCAATATGTCAGACACCGACACTACATCAGCCCCTTCCTGGTGCTTTCCAGACGCTGCATTTTGCTCATCTGCCTTGGGGTACTTGCTCTTCTTGTTCTGGCCACTTACCTGGGCTATGTAGCCCAGACACTCCCACCTGGAGTTGTCCAAGTGACCACTGACTGCGGCGAATACAGAGGAAGACACGTGAGTTTAAAATTTTTGACGATTTATTTGTTCATCGAGTTATAAATGCAAAAAAAAAAAAAGCATTTTCTCAATGTTTGGTCAGGTTGTCTTTTAATTATTTAGCAACACTTAGTGGCTAGCCTGCTAGCTGATGTCAGCTCTGCAGCGCATATTCCATTTTACCTATGCCATTAATTTGAACAACAAAAAATTCCAATAATTAACAAGTCCCTCAATGATCATGTTAGCTATGTCTGAATTTCCACAACATCTATTTTTGAATAAAATTACCCGTTGAAATGTAAATTACAGCTGGCCTTATAATCGAAGCATCCATCCATCCATTATCGATACCGCTTATCCTCACAAGGGCCGCGGGGCGTGCTGGAGCCTATCCCAGCTGTCTTTGGGCAGTAGGCGGGGGACACCCTGAATTGGTTGCCAGCCAATCGCAGGGCACACAAAGACAAACATCCGTACTCACAATCACACCTAAGGGCAATTTAGAGAGTCCAATCAACTTACCATGCATGTTTTTGGAATGTGGAAGGAAACCGGAGTACCCGGAGAAAACTCACGCAGGCACGGGGAGAACATGCAAACTCCACACAGGGAGGCCGGAGCCGAGATCGACCCCACGACCTCTGAACTGTGAGGCGGACGTGCTAACCAGTCGTCCACCGTGCCGCCCCTATATCGAAGCAGTTTACCTCAAATATTGCTGGCATCGGGCCAAAGCCTTGTACCTCCAAGATGGTCACTTTTAAAAAAGGCAAGTTTTTTTTCTCACATTAGCATTGCCCTGTGAAAGAGTGCACGCCTTTTTCAACACTTTAGATTGGTCAATAATGTGTAACAATAACACCCACGCGTGTGGACTGACCAATAGTAAAACAGTAACAGTAATAGTTACAGTATTAGTGACATATTTTTGAAAAAATATGAAATTCATCAAAATGTGATTTATGACGTTTTAGCCTACACCAGCTATCTCTTCTTTTGGACTAACACTTCACACATTCAAGCACGAGAAAAAAAGAAAACATTCAAGTCTTGTACTTTGTTTTCTCAATTACTCTGCCTTTGAGAAATGATATGTAAGGCTAGGGTCACTCCGCAGGTAAATACGACCCAGATCAGATTTTTTTGCCCATATGTGACCTTTTTTTTATGATAGTATGAACGGCTCAATTCCGATTTTTTCAAATCCGACCTGGGTCGCTTTCATATGTGGTCCTAAATCGCATATGTATCCAATATTTTTCATTGCGACCGCGGTCTGAAAGGCCAGGTCGCATATATCCGACATTGACGTCATCTGGAGCCCATCATGCACTCCGCACAGGTGGAGGGAAAGTGCTGGCAGCAGCGGGATCGAATCTGCAAAGTTGTTTTGAGTAACAGTATTGACTTTACATTTGACTTTAATTTAATCCCACTTGAAACATGAAGCATAAAGTGGACATTTATGATGATGGTAGTAATTCAGCCACGGTTCAGATCGATTCATTTTTTACGCACAGTTATGATGTCACATCATCGATAATGATGTCTCCATGAAATGAGCAGAGCTGGGCACTTGACCCTTTTTTGCCAGTCCGGCCGCGACCCTCCACCCTTGACCTGGGTACCCCTCCTGCCGCGACCCCCCGCCCTTATTCATAAAAATTATCAATCCCCGCCCCGCTCCACCCTGTGCCCCCGCCCCCAAAAAAACAACAAATGCGTCAGTGATTGACGCCGCCGTGGGAGAGATACTAACGGCAGAGCTTTTTAAGGATCATTAACTGGCTAATTTACTATTCGAACCCGCTGTGGACACGCTTCAAACACGCTTCAAAATGCGGCACTAGTACTTTACTACTTACCCAACTGCATGTGCTTACTTCCATTGCGAGCCCCGGGGTTGGTTTTGTCGTACTGTATAATTATTTGGGTCCAACAGACGGCCAGAAGTCGCATTCAACAAGTTATTTATTTTCCACACTTCCCTCCGTTCATGGCCTTAAAAATAAAAGCATACCAGCAAACCACTATACACAGCAGGTTTGCTACGGCCTATTTCCGGAAGTAGAAGACGCCAGAAGAAGTCGCATGAACTCCACCTTGACGTGGCATTAATTGCCAGGTATTAATTAAAATGGTAGACACAGATACAATTTAGCCTTTCAAAAATATGAATGAGCAAATGTGAACAATGGTGACACCTAACGGTCAACTTGGTGACTTACATATGTAACGAATATGCTTTCATGTGGACGTCTCCAGGGCTGCACACAAGATTCAGCCAGGACTGCCACCAAGTTTGCTCTAGCCTCACTTCAAAACAATTGAATCCCCAGGGAATCTCTGCCATTTGACTTGACAAAGACATGCTCTGACTCAAAATTAAAGAACCCCTGTAAGGACAGACACTTTGTCGCCTTTGCAGATTCAGTCTCCCAGAAAATAATTTTGCGTTATCTCGCAATCTTTGCGAGAGAATGCATAGTGTTTTGCAAGGGAACGCAATTTATTTATATTTTTTTAACTTTCATGTCACCTTAGGGGCTACGTACATTCCTGTACAGGCAGCGAATATGACACTACCGTATTTTCTGGACTATAAGCCGCGTTTCTTTTTCATAGTTTGGCTGTGGGTGCGACTAATACGTGAAATTATTAACACAATATTACTGTCATAGCTTGTTAGTGCTGACTTGTATTTATGATGTTGTGTCTCCCTCTGCAGGCGCTTTAGCGAAATTCACTCTGTCCCCAATATTTCTAACTTGTCTTCTGATTGCCAGATTTAATCATGCCACCTCCATTTCATAGTTCACGTAGTCTGCTCTCTAGTTGTTATGAAATGCGCTATATAAATAGAATTGTATTGTATTGTAAAGCGCGGCACGGTGGTCGACTGGTTAGCACGTCCGCCTCACAGTTCAGAGGTCGTGGGTTCGATCCTGGCTCCGGCCTCCCTGTGTGGAGTTTGCATGTTCTCCCCGTGCCTGCGTGGGTTTCCTCCGGGTACTCCGGTTTCCTCCCACATTCCAAAAAACATGCATGGTAAGTTGATTGGACACTCTAAATTGCCCCTAGGTGTGATTGCGAGTGCGGATGTTTGTCTCTGTGTGCCCTGCGATTGGCTGGCGACCAATTCAGGGTGTCCCCCGCCTACTGCCCAAAGACAGCTGGGATAGGCTCCAGCACGCCCCGCGACCCTTGTGAGGAGAAGCGGTACAGATAATGGATGGATGTATTGTAAAGCGCCTGCAGAGGGAGGCAAAACATCATAAATACAAGTCAGCACTAACAAGCCATGACAATTACCTATCATTTCACATGTTATTGTAACCCACATAAAGAAACATAAGATAAATCCTAAAAGCTATTCAAATGCATGAATAATTTAAACGGTTAAAATCTAATGTCTTCTTAAATAAGTAATTAAAATAGTATGATAAAAAGACAATTTGACTGTTTAGGCCTTGCTAGTTGAGGAAGCTATCTTATCCAAACAGCTAAACATTCACAAACAAACTCCACTGACTGCATGCGTGTAGCGAAGTTGCCTGTTTATATTGTGAAACTGCACAAGAAACAGAAAATACAATCAATCTATGCGTTACACACACTTGTATTTTCATAAACATGAACAAGATGATCCAATAATGTTCATCTTGTCTTCGTATTTGTTAAGAGTTTCAAGTTTCTTTTGTTTCGACAATGACAATGATCCTCTTATTTTTTGTGAAAAGAAAACTCTCTTAACCATGCTGACAGTTTCGGCTGTCACTGCAGCCTTCCTCGGAGCTGTCACTGCTGACACATGATGTGTCCGGAGCAAAATAATACAATACAATACAATACAATTTTATTTATATAGCGCATTTGCGGAGGGTTGGAGTGCAGCCTTGATCGGGTCGGGGAGCCTTATTTTGAAGATTCGCCCGACCGGATCAGTTGTTTTTAGACACGTCACATGGAAGCAGTGACAGCTCCGAGGATAAGGCTGCAGTGACAGCCGAGGGTAAGAGAGTTTTCTCTTCACAAAAAAATAGGAAGATCATTGTCATTGTCGAAACAAAAGAAACTTGAAACTCATGAACAAGATGAGCCTATGCTAACGATTAGTGATCGCGATTAGCATTAGCTTTAGCTATCAGTATGTTCAGTCAACAACCCACAATCATCCACACTTCAGCTCATATATAAATGTTGCATGCTCATTACACACAATTGTCTAAGTTACTTACAGACGATGGTTGAACAAGAATGAACCACAAACAGGCAAACATGCTAACGATTGGCAACCGTGATTAGCATTAGCGATAGCGATTAGTATGTTCAGTCAAAAACACAGTACAATCACCACAATTCAGCTCCTGTATAAATGTTGCATGCTCATTACACAGAGTTGTCTAAGTTACTTACAGATGATGGTTGAACAAGAATGAACCACAAACAGTCAGTTGCCTGCCTCTGGCTGGGGTATTGCATCATACAGCCACACACGTAAGAAGCCGAGCACAGAGGAGACGAAGACATAATTACGACCGAATACATAAATACTTTTGGAGACTTGGAAACATTCTACATGGTCGGGGATAAATAAAAGACTTATTTAATTGATCTACAACCATTTTGGTGAGTTTAAAGTTATCTTACCATAACTTTCGTGTCTGCTACATGTGTGAATGTGTTAGGTTTAAGGTCTAAATCACGATACTTACCCTAATTATCTGACTCCAAATTATTTACCATATATTTATTATTTGAACCGACATTAACCTTAGCTTCACCTTACCTAACAATTATGCGTGCTCGTTCCGTAAGAGAGAAGACCAGAAAGCCAATCAGCCGAATCACCGAGATTTTATTCCTAACAGCAAAAGCTAATACAGTATCGGGCGCTCGGTTCCCTCTCAATACAGATAGGTGCGCTCCTGTGGCCATCAGAGAGCGACACCACACCCGAGTTGCCCCGAACAGTTATAGAAAACAATATGCAAATTAAACACACCAAAAACACGAGCCACTATCATTTCATTAGTTACATGGTATCTGCAATATATTTCTTCAGATGCTGATTGGTTCTCTTTTCCCCGCCGTCTCAGATGACGCCTTTTCTTGTGCACATGACTTGCTGGGTTGTAGCTCCTGAAAACACCAAGTTATCTGCATTCCAAGAGGCCGGGGCCTTCAGAGAAACTGTGGCTCCCGCCTTTGTCTCCCTGTTTTTCACTGGCGGCACCTGGTACCATCAAACCTCCCACACATTGTGTTCCTCTGATACATCCGCTCCCCTGATACTTCAACCTTGAAACAGCTCTACTTCTACTAATTTGTAATACAACTTTGAATCATTAATAAATGGTTAAAATACATTTATATATCTTCACAAACTAATAATAAAACCCTTCACTAGCCATACATGTATATGTCTTCACAAACTAATTATAAAACCCTTCAAATGTTAGCTAAATGTTACCATCGTAGCTCGGTGGAAATGATGTGTACTAAGCGCACAATTTCCTCCAAAAATGCGACTTATACTCCAGTGCGACTTGCATATGTTTTCCCCTTTTTTATGCATTTTATGGCTGTTGCGACTTGTACTCCGGAGCACTTATAGTCTGGAAAATACGGTAACTGGAAGCCACACTTAATGCAAAACAGGGAACAGTCAGAAGCCTCACACAGACAATGTCAAAATGCAGCTGTGAACAAAGGGAATATTTTTTAATTATTTTCAAATTCATTTCACACATTTAACTCTTTCTCCCTTGGATCTTTGAGGAAAAAAAACTGTCAGATGTAACGATTCACTCAAGACTGCATGCTCCCCCCGAGGTCTCCCGAGTGCGGCGGCCATCTTCGTCAGTGACATTAGCTAGACTGGGCATACTCACCCAGAGGTCTCCCCAGTGCGGCGACCATCTCGGACAGGGACATTAGCTAGACTGGGGATACTCGCCCCGAGGTCTCCAAAGTGCGGTGGCCATCTTAGACAGAGACATTAGCTAGATTGGGGGTACACACTAGGAGGTCTCCCTGGTGCAGTGGCCGTCTTGGTCAGGAACATTATATAGACTGGGGATCCATGTCCCGAGGTCTTCCCAGGGCGGCGGCCATTTTGATCAGGGACATTAGCTAGACTGGGGATACTCGCCCCGTGGTCTCCCCGGTGCGGCGACCATCTTAGTCAGGGACATTAGCTAGACTGGGGATACTCGCCCCGAGGTCTCCCCTCTGCGGCGGCCATCTTGGTCACGGACATTAGATAGAATGGGGATAGTCGCCCCGAGGTCTCCCCGGTGCGGCGGCCATCATGGTCGCTAGACTGGGGATACTCCCCTCGAGGTTTCCCCAGTGCGGTGGCCAACATGGTCAGGGACATAAGCTAGACTGGGCATACTAACCCCGAGGTCTCCCGAGTGCGGGGGCCATCTTGGTCAGTGACATTAGCTAGACTGGGCATACTCATCCAGAGGTCTCCCCAGTGAGGCGGCCATCTCGGACAGGGACATTAGCTAGACTGGGGATACTGGCCCCGAGGTGTCCAAAGTGCGGTGGCCATCTTTGACAGAGACATTAACTAGATTGGGGGTATACAGCAGGAGGTCTCCCCGGTGCAGCGGCCATCTTGGTCAGGGACATTATATAGACTGGGGATCCATGTCCCGAGGTCTTCCCAGGGCGGCGGCAATTTTGGTCAGGGACATTCGCTAGACTGGGGATACTCGCCCCGAGGTCTCCCCGGTGCGGCGACCATCTTGGTAAGGGACATTAGCTAGACTGGGGATACTCGCCCAAAGTTCTCCCCGGTGCGGCGGCCATCTTGGTCAGGGACATTAGCTAGACTTGGAATACTTATCCCGAGGTCTCCCCTCTGCGGCGGACATCTTGGTCAGGGACATTAGATAGAATGGGGATACTCGCCCCGAGGTCTCCCCGGTGCAGCGGCCATCTTGGTCAGGGGCATTAGGTAGACTGGGGATACTCGCCCCAAGGTCACCCTGGTGCGGCGGCCATCTTGGTCAGGGTCATTAGCTAGACTGGGGATACACGCCCCGAGGTCTCCCTGGTGCAGCGGCCATCTTGGTCAGGGACATTAGCTAGACTGGGCACAGTCAGCATGAGCTCTCCCCAGTGCGGCGGCCAATTTAGGAAGGGACATTAGCTAGACTGGGGATACCCACCCCGAAGTCTCCCCGGTGCGGCGGCCATCTTGGACAGGGACATTAGCTAGATTGGGGATAATCACCCCGAGGTCTCCTGAGTGCGGCGGCCAACATGGTCAGAGACATAAGCTAGACTGGGCATACTCACCCCGAGGTCTCCCGAGTGCGGTGGCCATCTTGGTCAGTGACATTAGCTAGACTGGGCATACTCACCCAGAGGTCTCCCCAGTGTGGCGGCTATTTCGGACAGGGACATTAGCTAGACTGGTGATACTCGCCCCAAGGTCTCCAAAGTGCGGTGGCCATCTTAGACAGAGACATTAGCTAGATTGGGGGTACATGCCAGGAGGTCTGCCCGGTGCAGCGGCCGTCTTGGTCGGGGACATTATATATACTGGGGATCTATGCCCCGAGGTCTTCCCAGGGCGGCGGCCATTTTGGTCAGGGACATTAGCTAGACTGGGGATACTCGCCCCGAGGTCTCCCCGGTGCGGCGACCATCTTGGTCAGGGACATTAACTAGACTGGGGACACTCGCCCCGAGTTCTCCCCGGTGCGGCGGCCATCTTGGTCAGGGACATTAGCTAGACTGGGGATACTCGCCCCGAGTTCTCCCCGGTGCGGCGGCCATCTTGGTCAGGGACATCAGCTAGACTGGGGATACTCACCCCGAGGTCTCCTCAATGCGGCGGCCATCTTAGGAAGGGACATTAGCTAGTCTAGGGATACTCACCCAGAGGTCTCCCCAGTGCGGCGGCCATCTTGGTCAGGTACTTTAGCTAGACTGGGGATACTTGCGGCGACCATCTTGGTCAGCTATACTGGGGATCCTCGCCAACGAATTCTCCCCGGTGCGGCGGCCATCTTAATCAGGGACATTAGCTGGACTGGGGATACTTGACCTGAGGTCTCCCTGTTGCGGCGGTCATCTTGGTCAGGGACATTAGCTCGACTGAAGATACTTGCCCCGAGGTCTACCCGGTGCGGAGGTCATCTTGGACAGGGACCTTAGCTAGCCTGAAGTTACTCGCCCCGAGGTCTCTCTGGTGCGGAGGTCATCTTGGACAGGGACATTAGTTAGACTGGGGATACTCGCCCCAAGGTCTCCGCAGTGCGCCGGCCATCATAATCAGGGACATTACCTAGACTGGGGATACTCACCACGAGGTCTCCCCACTGCGGCGACCATCTTGAATAGAGACATTAGCTAGACTGGGGATACTCACCCCGAGGTCTCCTCAGTGCGACGGCCATCTTAGGAAGGGACATTAGCTAGACTTGGGATACCCACCCAGAGGTCTCCCCAGTGCGGCGGCCATCTTGGTCAGGGACATTAGCTAGACTGGGGATACTCACCTAGAGGTCTCCCCAATGTGGCGGTCATCTTGGTCGCCTGACCAAGGCGGCCATCTTGGTCAGGCACATTAGCTAGACTGGGGATACTTACCAAGACGAAATGGACCGAAAGTGACCCAAATGACCCTGAAATGGACCTGAAATGGTCTCAATGTCCTGAAAATAAACCCGAAGTTGCCCAAATGACCCGGAAATGGATCGGAAGTGGCCCAAATGACCAATAAATTTACCGGAATTGACCCAAATTACCCGGAAGTGACCCAAATGACCTGGAAATGAACTGGAAGTGGTCCAAATGACTAGGAATTGGACCGGAAGTGGTTCAAATGACCCAGAATTGGACCGGAAGTTACCCAACTGACCTCAAAATGGACCGGAAGTGACCCAAATGACCCGGAAATTGACTGGAAGTGACCCAAATGACCCGGATATGAACCAGAAGTCTTTTCTTACCTTCTTATATATAATTTCCTCCTCATTCGAGGCTATTCTCTATAATATGAGGTCATTCAACTGCATTAAACTTCATTCAGTATCATCTCAACGAATTCCAAAGATTTCATAGAAGGCATTCACCTTCATGCAGTATTATTCAACTCTATTCAGTATCATATAATTTGATTCAACGTCATTCCACTTAATTCAACTTCATTCAGTATCATTCAACTTTATTCAGAATCATTCACCTTCATTCAGTATCATTCAACTTCATTCCACTTAATTCTACCTCAATTCATTACATTACTCTTCATTCAGTGTCATTCAACTTAAATCAGTATCATTCAACTTAATACAGTATCATTCAACTTAATTCAGTATCATTCAAATTCTTTCAATTACATTCAACTTCATTCAAATCAACTTCATCTCACTTTTTTCTACTTCATTTCAATTAATTACTTTTCACTCAATTTCATTCAACTTCATTCCACTTAATTCAGAATCATTGAACTTCATTCAGTATCATTCAATTTAATTCAGTATCATTCAACTTAATCCAGTATCATACAACTTCATTCAACTACATTCAACTTCATTCAACTTTATTCCAACGCATTCCGCAGTTTTCATTCAGTTTCCTTTGCGTTCACACGTAATTTCTTCAGAAATTGAATTCTCTAGTTGTGTGAAGGATAAGGCCTTCACCCATATGATATTCCTTAACTTTATTATATTATTATTATTATTATTATTGTGTGAAGGCAAAGGCTTTCACACATATGTCATTCTAGTACTTTATTAATATTATTATTATTATCATTAATAATTGTATTCCTCCCACTTTTTCGGTGTTCCATTACTTCCACATAATCCATCCAATTCACCCTGTTCCAACTTTAAACTATTCCAAAAATTCATGCCATTGCTGTTCCTTTTTTATTTCACCCCTAACATTAACGATTCCCCACAATTCAACCTTTTGCACCCCGAAAAAAAACATTCATTTCCAATGGCATAATACAAACATCAACTACTTCCACATACTTCATCTGATTCACCCTGTTCAAATTTCAAATTATTCCACAAATTCATGTCATCACACCTTGAATTTTTCTCGCCCCTAACATGTACGGTTCTGCCAATATTTCCCGTCGTTCACTCCAAAAAAATCTCATTCATTCTTAACGGCACATTCAACATTTCACATTTACACCATTCCAGTTTGCAAAAATTCAAGTCATTTAACTCATTGAGCATTTCAACTTTTTGTTTTCACCTCTAATATTTACGGTTCCCCAACAATTCAACCTTTTGAACCCCAAAAAATGCCATTCATTTCCAATGGCACATTCAAACTGTAACTCATTCCACATACTTCATTCTATTCGCCCCGTTCGAATGTCAAATTATTCCAAAAATTCATGTAAACACACTTCGTATTTTTTTCGCCCCTAACATTTAGGGTTCCCCTCATATTTCCCGTCTTTCACCCCAAATAATCCCATTCATTCTTAATGGCACATTCAACATTTCACATATATACCATTCCAGTTTACATAAATACATGTCCATCCATCCATCCATTATCTATACCGCTTATCCTCACAAGGGTGGACAATTGAAACCATGATTGAAGCCGGCGTGATAGCCATAAGGGAAAGTGACCATTAACTCTCCAGCCTCTCCAGGTGTGCTGGAGTCCAGCCCAGCTGTCTTAGGGCAGTAGGCGGGGGACATCCTGAATTGCTTGCCAGCCAATCGCAGAAAAATAAAAGTCATTCAACTCATTTAATGTCACATTCAACATTTCACATTTATACCATTCCAGTTTCCAAAAATTCAAGTCATTCAACTCATTAAGCTTTTCAACTTTTTGTTTTCACCCCTAACATTTACGGTTCCCCCAAAATTCAACCTTTTGCACCCCAAAAAAACCCATTCATTTCCAATGGCACATTCAAACTGTAACTCCTTCGACATACTTCATCCGGTTTACCCCATTCAAATTTCAAATTATTCCACAAATTCATGTCATCACACCTTTGTATTTTTTTCGCCCCTAACATTCAGGGTTTCCCCAATATTTTCCGTGTTTCACCCCAAAAAATCCCATTCATTCTTAATGACACATTCATTATTTCACATTTACACCATTCCAGTTTCCAAAAATTCAAGTCATTCAACTCATTAAGCTTTTCAACTTTTTGTTTTCACCCCTAACATTTACGGTTCCCCCAAAATCAACCTTTTGCACCGTAAAAAAACCCATTAATTTCCAATGGCACATTCAAACTGTAACTCCTTCCACATACTTCATCCGGTTCACCCATTCAAATTTCAAATTATTCCAAAGATTCATGCCATCACAACTTCTATTTTTTTTCACCACTAACATATACAATTCCCCCAATATTTCCCATCTTTCACTCCAAAAAATCCCATTCATTCTGAATGCCACATCCAACATTTCACATTTACACCATTCCATTATCACCCCGAGATCTCCCCAATGCGGCGGCCATCTTGGGCAGGGACATTCGCTAGACTGGGTATACTGGGGATACTCACACCGAGGTCTCCCCAGTGTGGCGGCCATCTTGAACAGGGACATTAGCTAGACTGGGGATAATCACCCCGAGGTCTCCACGGTGCGGCGGCCATCTTGGTCAGGAACATTAGCTAGACTGGGGATAATCACCCCGAGGTCCCCCCGGTGCGGCGGCCATCTTGGACAGGGACATTAGCTAGACTGGGGATAATCACCCCGAGGTCTCCCCGGTGCGGCGGCTATCTTGGTCAGGGACATTCGCTAGACTGGGGATAATCACCCCGAGGTCTCCCCGGTGCGGCGGCCCTCTTGGACAGGGACATTAGCTCGACGGGGTATTCTCTCCCCAAGGTCTTCCCAGTGCGACAGCCATCTTGGTCAGGGACATTAGCTAGACTGAGAATACTCAGCTAGACTGGGGATACTCAACCCGAGTACTCTCCAGTACGGCGGCCACCTTGGGAAGGGGCATTAGCTTGGCGGGGGGTACTCGCCCCGAGGTCTCCCTAGGGAAATAAGCTAGATTGGGGGTACTCAACACCGAGGTCTCCCCAGTGTGGCGGCCACCTTGGTCAGGGACATTAGCTAGACTGGGGATACTCGCCCTGAGGTCTCCCTGGTGCGGCGGCCATCCAGGGCAGGGACATTAGCTAGACTGGGGATAATCGCCCTGAGGTCTCCCTGGTGCGGCGGCCATCCAGGGCAGGGACATTAGCTAGACTGGGGTACTCACCCCGAGGTCTCCACAGTAAGGCGGCTATATTGGTCAGGGAAATAAGCTAGAATGGGGCTACTCACCCCGAGGTCTTCCCAGTGTGGCGGCCATCTTGGGCAGGGACATTAGCTAGAATGGGGATACTCACCCCGAGTACCCTCCAGTACGGCGGCCACATTGGTCAGGGACACTTGCTAGACTCGGGATACCCACCCCGAGGTCTTCCCGGTCCGACGGCCATCTTGGTCAGGGACATTAGCTAGACTGGGGATACTCACCCCGAGTACCCTCCAGTACGGCGGCCACATTGGGAAGGGGCATTAGCTAGACCGGGGGTCCTCGCCCCGACGTCTCCCCGGTGCGGCGGCCATCTTGGTCAGATACATTCGCTAGACTGGGGATACTCGCTGCGAGGTCTCCCTGGTGCGACGGCCATCTTGGACAGGGACATCAGCTAGACTGGGGATACTCACCCCGAGGTCTCCCCATTGCGGCGCCCATCTTGGACCGAAACATTAGCTAGACTGGGGATACTCACCCCCAGGCCGCCGCACTGGGGAGGCCATCTTGGGAAGGGACATTAGCTAGAATGGGGACACTCTCCCAGAGGTCTTCCCAGTGCGGTGGCCATCTTGGGCAAGGACATTAGTTAGACTAGGGATACTAGCCCCGAGGTCTCACCAGTGCGGCGGCCAATTTGGGAAGGGACATTAGCTAGACTGGGGATACCCACCCCGAAGTCTCCCCGGTGCGGCGGCCATCTCGGACAGGGACATTAGCTAGATTGGGGATAATCACCCCGAGGTCTCCTGAGTGCGGCGGCCAACATGGTCAGAGACATAAGCTAGACTGGGCATACTCACCCCGAGGTCTCCCGAGTGCGGTGGCCATCTTGGTCAGTGACATTAGCTAGACTGGGCATACTCACCCAGAGGTCTCCCCAGTGTGGCGGCTATTTCGGACAGGGACATTAGCTAGACTGGTGATACTCGCCCCAAGGTCTCCAAAGTGCGGTGGCCATCTTAGACAGAGACATTAGCTAGATTGGGGGTACATGCCAGGAGGTCTGCCCGGTGCAGCGGCCGTCTTGGTCGGGGACATTATATATACTGGGGATCTATGCCCCGAGGTCTTCCCAGGGCGGCGGCCATTTTGGTCAGGGACATTAGCTAGACTGGGGATACTCGCCCCGAGGTCTCCCCGGTGCGGCGACCATCTTGGTCAGGGACATTAACTAGACTGGGGACACTCGCCGTGAGTTCTCCCCGGTGCGGCGGCCATCTTGGTCAGGGACATTAGCTAGACTGGGGATACTCGCCCCGAGTTCTCCCCGGTGCGGCGGCCATCTTGGTCAGGGACATCAGCTAGACTGGGGATACTCACCCCGAGGTCTCCTCAATGCGGCGGCCATCTTAGGAAGGGACATTAGCTAGTCTAGGGATACTCACCCAGAGGTCTCCCCAGTGCGGCGGCCATCTTGGTCAGGTACTTTAGCTAGACTGGGGATACTTGCGGCGACCATCTTGGTCAGCTATACTGGGGATCCTCGCCAACGAATTCTCCCCGGTGCGGCGGCCATCTTAATCAGGGACATTAGCTGGACTGGGGATACTTGACCTGAGGTCTCCCTGTTGCGGCGGTCATCTTGGTCAGGGACATTAGCTCGACTGAAGATACTTGCCCCGAGGTCTACCCGGTGCGGAGGTCATCTTGGACAGGGACCTTAGCTAGCCTGAAGTTACTCGCCCCGAGGTCTCTCTGGTGCGGAGGTCATCTTGGACAGGGACATTAGTTAGACTGGGGATACTCGCCCCAAGGTCTCCGCAGTGCGCCGGCCATCATAATCAGGGACATTACCTAGACTGGGGATACTCACCACGAGGTCTCCCCACTGCGGCGACCATCTTGAATAGAGACATTAGCTAGACTGGGGATACTCACCCCGAGGTCTCCTCAGTGCGACGGCCATCTTAGGAAGGGACATTAGCTAGACTTGGGATACCCACCCAGAGGTCTCCCCAGTGCGGCGGCCATCTTGGTCAGGGACATTAGCTAGACTGGGGATACTCACCTAGAGGTCTCCCCAATGTGGCGGTCATCTTGGTCGCCTGACCAAGGCGGCCATCTTGGTCAGGCACATTAGCTAGACTGGGGATACTTACCAAGACGAAATGGACCGAAAGTGACCCAAATGACCCTGAAATGGACCTGAAGTGGTCTCAATGTCCTGAAAATAAACCCGAAGTTGCCCAAATGACCCGGAAATGGATCGGAAGTGGCCCAAATGACCAATAAATTTACCGGAATCGACCCAAATTACCCGGAAGTGACCCAAATGACCTGGAAATGAACTGGAAGTGGTCCAAATGACTAGGAATTGGACCGGAAGTGGTTCAAATGACCCAGAATTGGACCGGAAGTTACCCAACTGACCTCAAAATGGACCGGAAGTGACCCAAATGACCCGGAAATTGACTGGAAGTGACCCAAATGACCCGGATATGAACCAGAAGTCTTTTCTTACCTTCTTATATATAATTTCCTCCTCATTCGAGGCTATTCTCTATAATATGAGGTCATTCAACTGCATTAAACTTCATTCAGTATCATCTCAACGAATTCCAAAGATTTCATAGAAGGCATTCACCTTCATGCAGTATTATTCAACTCTATTCAGTATCATATAATTTGATTCAACGTCATTCCACTTAATTCAACTTCATTCAGTATCATTCAACTTTATTCAGAATCATTCACCTTCATTCAGTATCATTCAACTTCATTCCACTTAATTCTACCTCAATTCATTACATTACTCTTCATTCAGTGTCATTCAACTTAAATCAGTATCATTCAACTTAATACAGTATCATTCAACTTAATTCAGTATCATTCAAATTCTTTCAATTACATTCAACTTCATTCAAATCAACTTCATCTCACTTTTTTCTACTTCATTTCAATTAATTACTTTTCACTCAATTTCATTCAACTTCATTCCACTTAATTCAGAATCATTGAACTTCATTCAGTATCATTCAATTTAATTCAGTATCATTCAACTTAATCCAGTATCATACAACTTCATTCAACTACATTCAACTTCATTCAACTTTATTCCAACGCATTCCGCAGTTTTCATTCAGTTTCCTTTGCGTTCACACGTAATTTCTTCAGAAATTGAATTCTCTAGTTGTGTGAAGGATAAGGCCTTCACCCATATGATATTCCTTAACTTTATTATATTATTATTATTATTATTATTGTGTGAAGGCAAAGGCTTTCACACATATGTCATTCTAGTACTTTATTAATATTATTATTATTATCATTAATAATTGTATTCCTCCCACTTTTTCGGTGTTCCATTACTTCCACATAATCCATCCAATTCACCCTGTTCCAACTTTAAACTATTCCAAAAATTCATGCCATTGCTGTTCCTTTTTTATTTCACCCCTAACATTAACGATTCCCCACAATTCAACCTTTTGCACCCCGAAAAAAAACATTCATTTCCAATGGCATAATACAAACATCAACTACTTCCACATACTTCATCTGATTCACCCTGTTCAAATTTCAAATTATTCCACAAATTCATGTCATCACACCTTGAATTTTTCTCGCCCCTAACATGTACGGTTCTGCCAATACTTCCCGTCGTTCACTCCAAAAAATCTCATTCATTCTTAAGGGCACATTCAACATTTCACATTTACACCATTCCAGTTTGCAAAAATTCAAGTCATTTAACTCATTGAGCATTTCAACTTTTTGTTTTCACCTCTAATATTTACGGTTCCCCAACAATTCAACCTTTTGAACCCCAAAAAATGCCATTCATTTCCAATGGCACATTCAAACTGTAACTCATTCCACATACTTCATTCTATTCGCCCCGTTCGAATGTCAAATTATTCCAAAAATTCATGTAAACACACTTCGTATTTTTTTCGCCCCTAACATTTAGGGTTCCCCTCATATTTCCCGTCTTTCACCCCAAATAATCCCATTCATTCTTAATGGCACATTCAACATTTCACATATATACCATTCCAGTTTACATAAATACATGTCCATCCATCCATCCATTATCTATACCGCTTATCCTCACAAGGGTGGACAATTGAAACCATGATTGAAGCCGGCGTGATAGCCATAAGGGAAAGTGACCATTAACTCTCCAGCCTCTCCAGGTGTGCTGGAGTCCAGCCCAGCTGTCTTAGGGCAGTAGGCGGGGGACATCCTGAATTGCTTGCCAGCCAATCGCAGAAAAATAAAAGTCATTCAACTCATTTAATGTCATCATCTTCCAAACCGCTTATCCTATATAGGGTCGCGGGGAGTTGCTGGAGCCTATCCCAGCCGTCAATGGGCGAAGGCAGACTACACCCCGAACTGGTCGCCAGCCAGTCGCAGGGCACACATAGACACTGTCACTGAGCGGGAATCGATCCCACGCTGCCCGCACACAACTCAGGCGTGTGTACCACTACACTATCAGCGGACATCTCATTTAATGTCACATTCAACATTTCACATTTATACCATTCCAGTTTCCAAAAATTCAAGTCATTCAACTCATTAAGCTTTTCAACTTTTTGTTTTCACCCCTAACATTTACGGTTCCCCCAAAATTCAACCTTTTGCACCGTAAAAAAACCCATTAATTTCCAATGGCACATTCAAACTGTAACTCCTTCCACATACTTCATACGATTCACCCATTCAAATTTCAAATTATTCCAAAGATTCATGCCATCACAACTTCTATTTTTTTTCACCACTAACATATACAATTCCCCCAATATTTCCCATCTTTCACTCCAAAAAATCCCATTCATTCTGAATGCCACATCCAACATTTCACATTTACACCATTCCATTATCACCCCGAGATCTCCCCAATGCGGCGGCCATCTTGGGCAGGGACATTCGCTAGACTGGGTATACTGGGGATACTCACACCGAGGTCTCCCCAGTGTGGCGGCCATCTTGAACAGGGACATTAGCTAGACTGGGGATAATCACCCCGAGGTCTCCACGGTGCGGCGGCCATCTTGGTCAGGAACATTAGCTAGACTGGGGATAATCACCCCGAGGTCCCCCCGGTGCGGCGGCCATCTTGGACAGGGACATTAGCTAGACTGGGGATAATCACCCCGAGGTCTCCCCGGTGCGGCGGCTATCTTGGTCAGGGACATTCGCTAGACTGGGGATAATCACCCCGAGGTCTCCACGGTGCGGCGGCCATCTTGGTCAGGAACATTAGCTAGACTGGGGATAATCACCCCGAGGTCCCCCCGGTGCGGCGGCCCTCTTGGACAGGGACATTAGCTCGACGGGGTATTCTCTCCCCAAGGTCTTCCCAGTGCGACAGCCATCTTGGTCAGGGACATTAGCTAGACTGAGAATACTCAGCTAGACTGGGGATACTCAACCCGAGTACTCTCCAGTACGGCGGCCACCTTGGGAAGGGGCATTAGCTTGGCGGGGGGTACTCGCCCCGAGGTCTCCCTAGGGAAATAAGCTAGATTGGGGGTACTCAACCCCGAGGTCTCCCCAGTGTGGCGGCCATCTTGGGCAGGGACATTAGCTAGAATGGGGATACTCACCCTGAGGTCTCCCCAGTGCGGCGGCCATTTTGGTCAGGGACATTAGCTAGACTGGGGATACTCGCCCTGAGGTCTCCCTGGTGCGGCGGCCATCCAGGGCAGGGACATTAGCTAGACTGGGGATACTCACCCCGAGGTCTCCACAGTAAGGCGGCTATATTGGTCAGGGAAATAAGCTAGAATGGGGCTACTCACCCCGAGGTCTTCCCAGTGTGGCGGCCATCTTGGGCAGGGACATTAGCTAGAATGGGGATACTCACCCCGAGTACCCTCCAGTACGGCGGCCACATTGGTCAGGGACACTTGCTAGACTCGGGATACCCACCCCGAGGTCTTCCCGGTCCGACGGCCATCTTGGTCAGGGACATTAGCTAGACTGGGGATACTCACCCCGAGTACCCTCCAGTACGGCGGCCACATTGGGAAGGGGCATTAGCTAGACCAGGGGTCCTCGCCCCGACGTCTCCCCGGTGCGGCGGCCATCTTGGTCAGATACATTCGCTAGACTGGGGATACTCGCTGCGAGGTCTCCCTGGTGCGACGGCCATCTTGGACAGGGACATCAGCTAGACTGGGGATACTCACCCCGAGGTCTCCCCATTGCGGCGCCCATCTTGGACCGAAACATTAGCTAGACTGGGGATACTCACCCCGAGGCCGCCGCACTGGGGAGGCCATCTTGGGAAGGGACATTAGCTAGAATGGGGACACTCTCCCAGAGGTCTTCCCAGTGCGGTGGCCATCTTGGGCAAGGACATTAGTTAGACTAGGGATACTAGCCCCGAGGTCTCACCAGTGCGGCGGCCATATTGGGCAGGGACCATAGCTAGACTGGGGATACTCACCCCGAGGTCTCCCCAGTGCGGTGGGCATCTTGGTCAGGGACATTAGCTTGACTGGGGTTATTAACTCGAGGTCTCCCCAGTGCGGCGGCCATCTTGGTCAGGGATATTAGCTACGCCCATGATTCTCACCCCTCAGCCAGCCACAGTAAGGTGGTGTTTTAGGAGAGTAACATAAAGTACAGCTAGCATTCTGGCCCCTTGGCCTCCCTTGGTGTGGCGACCATACTGTTCAAAAGTACTGAACATCCAGAATTTTCATCCCCAGGTGTCCCTAATGAAGCGGCCATGTTGTTCAAAAGTATTGGGACACCCTGACTTTTCATTTCCAAGTGTCCCTAATGAAGCGGCCATGTTGTTCAAAAGTATTGGGACACCCCAATTTTTCATCCCCAGGTGTCACTAATGAAGCGGCCATGTTGTTCAAAAGTATTGGGACACCCTGATTTTTCATCCCCAGGTGTCCAGGTGTCCCTAATGAAGCGGCCATGTTGTTCAAAAGTATTGGGACACCCCGATTTTTTTCATCCCCAGGTGTCCCTAATGAAGCAGCCATAATGTTCAAACATATTGGGACACCTCGATTTTTTCATCCCCAGGTGTCCCTAATGAAGCGGCTCTTTAGTTCAAAAATATTGGGACACCCTTATTTCTCATGGACAGGTTCCGTCCTTCCCGTGATTCCTTTTTTTCTTCCTTCCTTGCTTCCTAGTGTCCTTTCTTCCCTTTTTTCTTCCTCATCCTTCCTTCCTACTATTTTGTATTATTACTGCCTCACTTGGTGTGACCCTGACACTTTCCTATCTTGGTTATTTGCTCCCGCCCTTCCTTTGATTCCATCATTCTTTGTTTTACTTAATTTTTTCCCTGACTTCCTTCTTTCATTTTTTCCTTACTTCCTCTTTTCTTGTTTCCTTTTGGATTTTTTTCAAGGTCATTCAGCTTCATTCAACTTCATTCAACTTCATTCCAACGCATTCCGAGGTTTCCATACAGCTTCCTTTGCCTTCACAATCAATTTTTCCAGGAATTGCATTCTGTATTTAATAAACAACATACTGTAAATTCAACCGTGGCATTTTTGCTCTACGAGAATGTGCTGAAAAGACTGTTTTGGCTCCATAAATCCATAATCACAAAAATGTTATCCACTATTTGCAGAAAAATGGGGCTTACTCCTTCAAAGGCATGCCATATGCTGCTCCGCCAGTTGGCCACCTGCGTTGGGCACCTCCTGCTGACCCAGTGTGCAGGCACGGCCTCACTGATGCCAGCCGCTTCCGCAGCATGTGTCCTCAAGTGCAACCGCTGTCAAGTACAGGCAAGGTGATGGGCCAAGAGGACTGTCTCTTCATCAACGTATGGACACCAACACTCAAGGCCGACTCAAAGCTGCCCGTCATGGTGTGGATCCATGGAGGTTACTTACACATGTTCAGTGGTGGCGAGCAAGGCTACTCACCCACGGAGAAGCTTGCCACAGAAACTGGGATTGTGTATGTCAGCTTCAACTACAGACTCAATGCGTTTGGCTTCATGGCACTGGAGATACTAAGGGAAGGTTCTCACAAAAACACCTCAGGTCAGTTGTTTTTGTTTTATGGAAAGCATGGGTTTCTGGCTTGGATCACAAGTTGGGCAGGTATGTCTTGGCAGAAAGTTTTTGCTCTCATATGTCGGATCACTATTTTACAATGTGTTGGATAATAAAGCAATGACATTTAGTAGACGTTTTACAACAAAATATATAATTATATAAATTAGTGTTGACAGGGAACCTGTCTCATCCACTCTTAGTTCAAAGGATTATCTGATTAAAGGGTTTATTTCTGACTTGAAAAATGGGACAATCGAAAGAATCACCTGTCTTCCTCCATAGGGAATTATGGCTTCATGGACCAGATTTCTGCATTAAAATGGGTACAAAGAAACATCCACGTTTTTGGAGGCGATTCTGGGAAAGTTACGATCTTTGGCCAGAGCTCAGGTATGAAAGCATTATATTTTGACATTTTTTTTTTCCCTTGACCAATATTAGTGATTTATTGTCAACATAAGATGTGAATTGCCTTGAAAAATTATTTGCACACCTTCCTGATTTCAGATTTCCTTTTTTTTCCACATTTATCACACTTAAATGTTTCGGGCCAATGATAATATCTCACAAAGTCCGCCAAAGTAAATACAAAATGCATTTTCAACAAGGTAAATGTAATAAAATGTCTCAAGCCTGTTTTGAATGTTTTAGTGTTTTGCTTTGGTGTACACTAAATGTATAAAATATTTGCCAACCAGGAACATGTTCCTATGAAGTTATTGTACATTTGGCAGCATCATAAATAAACCTTCGTGACTGTTACATGTTTTGTTGCAGTTTCTCGTAAATTACTCTCCGAAAACAGTCCACTTAATTAAGGCTTCCTGTTATGACATGTTTTTCTTCTCTGTAAGGTGGAACCTCTGTGTGGACTCTGATGATGTCGCCTCTCGCAAAGGATCTCTTCCATGCGGCAGTGGATATGAGTGGCTCGTATGTCTACAATGCCACACTGGAACAAGCTGAGTCAGACAATCTGCTCTTTCTGAACAACACGGGCTGCAAGGACATTTCATGCCTAAGAAGTCTCTCCGTTAAACAGATATTAAAGGTGCACATTTTAATTTTCCTAAATTGACCAGTTGACAACATCTCAGCGAGAAGCCCTTTTTTAAATTATTTATATTAAGTGGCCTTGCTTTCTTATCTGACATTAAGCAAATGTAGTTTAATTTGTTGCTTTTATAAATGTGAATGTATAAAATAAGGTCAACATACTGTATATCCATTCCTGAACATACTATATGTAAAGAATCTCTTTGTCTTATATTTTTGGACTGAAGTTCAAAATGTAAAAATGAATTAACATGCAGCCACAGATGATCGCAAAAATGTTATTACTCGTGGCTTTGACAGGCTATCCCATGGCATCAATACCCATCTTGGGCTGCTGATGACCTGGTTAACCTTCCGACTAGGGGGCTCTTCTGTGGCCCTGTTGCAGTGGTGGACGGATATGTCCTTGAAGCGTCACCCTTTGAGATATGGGAAAAGAAAAGAGCTTACAATGATGTTCCCTTTGTCATTGGGACAACAGAGCAGGAAGTGGACTTCAGGTGAAGTTGGACCTTGTTCAGCTTTTTACATTTATAATTCTGTTGTAACTGTGATCAAACTACTGTTTCCTCTGCAGTCCAGCACCTAAAAATATCTCCATGTGGACATGGGGCGACTACAAGTGGTTTGTGACAGGTAACTAAACACACATAGCAGCTAGATAGCTCGAGTATGCAGTCAATAAATGTAAAATAGGGAGGTGGAAAGCAAAACTTTTTTTTGACAGGGTGAACACGAAAACGTAACATTTTGTAACTTTTTCAAATGAACACAATTATTTCTAAATAATATATTCATCATTCAAGGGTCTTGGATTTACCGCATTGTTTGCCAATTTGATCAGACCACCAAATAAAAATCTACTAGTATACTTTATTTTGTTGGGCATAGATTTGTAAAAGTAAAAATAGCTGCTCACGTGGATTAAGATTATGTTTCACGTAGATGCGGAAAAGGCCTTTGACTCAGTAAATTCAATTATTTTATTTAAAGTATTGGAAAGATTTGGCTTCAATAATAAGTCTGTGCAATGTATTAGGTCATCATACCAACTACCCAAAGTCAGAATTAAAATTAATGGCAACCTGACAGACAGAGTATATTTACAAAGGTCAACTAGACAGGGTTGCTGTCTCTCACCCACTTTGTTCGCCCTTTTTATTGAGCCATTAGCGCAAGCAGTACAACAGAGTGAAGAAATTATAGGAGTAACAATAAACGACATAGAGAATAAGATTGGACTTTATGCCGATGATGTTATTGCGTACCTCAGATAACCAGAGAACTCTTTACCCGCACTAATGATTCTCTTTGAAACATATGGTCATATATCTGGATATAAGGTTAATATTTTAAAAACACATATACTGAAGATATATTACACTCCATCGAGATTCATACAAGAAACATATCAATTCAATAGGAACCAAGATGCATTTCAATATTTAGGGGTCCACATCACCAAAAAAACGAACTGATTTGTACAAAGTAAATTATGATATCAATAGGGAAATTCAAAAGGACATAGAGGGATGGTCTACTTAAACAATGGACTTTAGCTCACGAGTTGAGGAGATCAAAATTAATATACTACCTAGGCTTCTCTACATGTTCCAATCCTTACCAGTAGAGGTCCTACAAACACGGTTTATACATTGGGATCGGGGAATATCTAGATTCATTTGGAGTGGAAAAGACCCAAGAGTGAGATATGTGACTTTACAATTACCAAAAGTACAAGGAGGTGTGGGTCTCCCAAATTTAAAGGAGTACTTCCGCTGGGAGTACTTTCGCTGCCCAATTCAGATATATAATATGCTGGTGTAATACAGAATATGCTGCTAATTGGAAAGGTATCGAAAGAGAGTTTGAGGGTTGGGCCTACCCAATTCAGAGTTTGGATGCAGATAAAGTTATATATGATAAGGTGCGGGAAAAACTAGATCCTGTTACGTTATTCACTCTGGAGTTGTGGTTTACAGTTACACAGAAACATAAAATTGAGGATATAAAGCTGTTGAAGTGGGTGGCATATGATAAAACTTTCAAACCGAACAAATACAGTGAATGAATGACAGTGAATTTGATATGTAAGGGAATAACAGCTTGGTGCACCTTGTTGGACAGAGGGGAAATGAAACGTTTCCAAGACATTAAGGAAGAAGGTGTTCTGGACAATCAAGACTTCTATAGATATTTACAAGCAAGGGATTATTATATGAGGAAGATCAGACTTGATCTCTCTCATGAAATATGGGGTGTCATTCAACTTTTACTCAAATCTTATAAGGTTATTCCTGCACTACAGAAAGCATTGATGGCAAATACGAATTCAGCTAATTATGTAAAGACAAAATGGGAATCTGAATTTAGGATAGAAATCACTGAGCAACAATGGTGTGAAAGTGGAGGGCACATCAGTCGACCACAAGCTCACAATCATGGAGAGAGTTCTCATGGAAAATTTAATAAGGTTTTTTGTAACCCCCAAAATTAAGAATAGATATTCTAAAACGAATCTCAACTGTTAGAGAGATTGTGGTAAATTGAATGCAGATCATGCACATATCTTCTGGAATTGTCATAATAACCCCTGTTTGGAAAAAAATACATCCTGCAATACAAACAAATTTTAAGGTATAATGTCCCTTTTGACTGTAAAATCTTGTACATGGATGACTTTGGTGAATTAATGGTATATGACGGGGATAAATATCTTGTGAAAATATTATTAGTGGCTTGTAAAAAAGCTCTAACTAGAAAATAGTGTAATGTAGAACCACCTGGCCAGGGTCAATAGATGGCAATTGTGGAGGAATCCGTATGATGGGGATACTGACTTTTCGTATGAGACTACAGGGTACTCAAGGTGACCAAAAATGGGAAAAATGGACAATGTTTAAAACAGGACTGACAAATGGCGATTGACAAAAGGAAGAAGAGGAAGTGGAACTGAATTGTGAAAGAAATGTGACTCCCCGGGTGTTGTTGTTATTGTTAGTTATTATGTTTTGTTTTGTTTTTCTTAATTGTACTTTTTTTGATGTGATTTTTCAAATATGTTGAAAATAAAAATCTAATTTAAAAAATATATATATGTTTCACATATTTACAAAAGACTGATCTGTATATAAAATGACATGTTCCTAATGGAGAAACATTATGGAAAACCAACTTTATGTACACTTATTTGGGTCTATAGATTGCCTATCTTCCTATCAAGTGTGGTAGTTTTTTTAGCTGCCACTGTCAGAAAGGATTTGAACCAGTCTGGACAGAATTTGGACCTACTGTTACATCACATCACAGCCAAGCAAATTTAAATAGTACTAGTACAGAGGTTCTCCCCTCATGACTTTGACAAATAGCAGCCATTATATTTTCTTGCAAACAAGACCCAGATTACATGGGACAACTATCACGTTGGGCTGTGAAAACGTTGACAAAAAAATGCCAACACCAAATCTTTGCCCCGAAGCTTCGCCGGCACTGTGTTACGGCATCCACACGGCAGCCATACCCTCACCGTGTCATCGACTTGGGGCACGGACTGCTAAATCAGTGGATTTTAAGGCTCAGAGGAGTAAGGTTTTACTAACATACACTCATGCAGTGGTAGCTTGCACCCTTTCCATTGGGTTAGTTCGTAGCATCTGTTAGTTCGTAGCATCTGCAAGACTAGCTAATTTCCACTCAATGCAACCGTGACGCCAGGGGTCAACAACTCCGGTGGTTGAAGGCCACTTATCCTGCATGTTTCCCTCATACAAACACCACTTGATTCAAATGATCAGGATGCTAATCAGGCTTCTGCACAGCTTGCCGATGAGCTGATTATTTGAATCAAGTGTGTTAGAGAAGGGTAACATATAAAATATGCAGGATAGGGATCCTCAAGGACTGGAGTTGGTGATGCCTGCGTTGCACTTAGTAAAAGTTTGGTTCTTTTTGGTTTAAGTGGTTATGCCTGGAGCTTGGAGAGGGACGGAGGGATGACGTAGCAATTTTGCTGCGGATTGCACGTTGTCACAAGTGCAATCAATCATTAAAATGTCAGGGGGAAACAAAAGCAAGCTTAAAAAAAAGAAAATGGATACCTTTTGGGTGAAATATTTGATGCAGCCCACACACACCCAGATTCTATCTCCGGTGGCCCTCACATAAGTTGAGTTTGAGACCCCTGGTGTAAAGGCTCTTGCCTAGGAACCCACTGGGATGTTACCCTTCATGACCTTGATTTGAACCCAAGTCTTCTGTGTCCAAAGCAGTGTTAGCAATCCATCGCATCACGTGAATGCAATATAACGTGTTAGCAACGTTGGGAGGGTTACTTTAAAAATGTATTCTGATGTAGTTACTAGTTTAAAAATGTAGTTAATAATGTAATCCAAGTACTATTAAAGTAATGGAACTAGAACCGGGTAGGAAATGTTCAGAAATGTATTCAAATTGAATATGTTAGTTTTGTTATATATGTCTCATTACCTGTCTCCTTTCAGAAAAACTCAAGTCTTTTAACGAGAATCTTCCCAAAGCGGCATTAGAGCTTTATCCCCCCTCCGACCCTTGCTCCACCACAGGCCGCTGTCCTGAGAGAGCATACACGAGCATGGTTTCTGATATCAGAGTGACATGTCCCAACAATGATCTAGCCCAGAGGGCCGCAGGTAAATATCTTCTTAATTATTAAGTTATAATTGAATTTATATTTTGTCCTGATAGGTTAAAAAAGGTTGACTTTTATTCAACAGGCAATGAATAAATATTGAATAGTCATGTGTGTGCTGTTATGAGACCAAATGGAGCACAACAGCTTTTATTCAGTCTCTTTACTAAATTTCCAAATCAAGTCAAAATTATATCATCTTTCTTTTGTCAATGTCCTCTATAGTTAAAATAGTGAAAATACTCAAGAAATTAATGAATTTTATAAAAGGACATGTAGTTGGTCTTGAACATTGGTCTTCAAATGGACCTTAAAAGTAGAAATGTTGAGGCTAGAGCCATACAGAAAATGGCTTAATGGAGAGATCATGACCTTAATTAAAGCGTCAAAAGAGCACCCTTGTTAAGTCAAGGAAAGTATGTGTTTCTTTTCATCTTACAATAAAATACATCCTACACTGCAAATCTGCTGGTGTTAATACAACACATAGGGTGTTCATTTTAACACTTTCAAAGTGTCAATACCCACACTGCATCCACACTACCTGGTGTTAAAGGAACATTTACTAACGTGAAATATTCAACATCCAATAGTGTTTAATAGCAACCAAAATAGTGTTGACAGGCAGGATTTAATGACACTATCGAGTGTTTAGATTAACACAAATGAGTGTTCATGCCAACACTATTTAGTATAGGCAAACAATGCCCCATGCCTCACTACCTTAAATAAAACACATTACAATATTTCAATTTCAATTTTCTTTTATTAAATCCATTTCAGAAAGATCATGCAAAACAGGAGTATGGCACAGTGTACGTTCTTCTATCATTTTCATGTGAAAAGTGCCCATCATGCCAATAACAAAATCAGGTCAGACACACCAATAACAGTGAACAAATCCTCAGTTTTAAATGCATTCAGGTAATCATCAAAACCCATTATAATAACATTTGTGGTCAAAAGAAATGCCTTATCGTCAAGATGTTAACAATTTTCCTGAAAGGAGGGAATTCATTCTCAGTACTCACATATACAAACATTTCATTCTGACATCCAGTTCCATAGTTTTTTCACCCAAGGGGTAGGGCAACAATAGACATTACATATTTGACAAGACCCTTACACCTGGTATGGTGAGTGTAGCATCTCTGTGTGTGAATGTTGCCTTCATTTTTACACTGTGACACCTGGCTGGTTTGTCAAACGTTTCATTGTGGACATACATTCAGCAGCTGATGGCTGTTTAGATGGCGAGTAGTCTTGCTGAGTTTTTGGGGTACCTTCAAAATCACATGGCATGGCAACAAAACAGACAGAAGAATGTGGACACAAAACAATTAGCATTACATACTCAAGTCTATTTCCTGTAGGCCTACATGGCCAAATGAGAAAAGCCGATAGATTTGTGAAACTGAATACTCACTTAACTAATTGGTTGACTTGAATCCATCTTGCAAGGTATGAGGAGCTACCCAGTTAACTTCAATCATTATGTCAGGGCATGGTTTCACTTTTAAATAGACACCAATCAGGGTCGAATCCAAGTGACATCCCACTTTAACAACGTATCAGTACTACATCCTAGACTACACAAACTATTTTATTACTGAGTGGTGTGAATGACAAACACCGACATTCTGTGTTTGACATTGTCTCTGAACTTTTAGCAATGGTCAATTTGCAAAGTACCTTTGATATTATGTATGTAGTCACCATTTTGCAGCAGCTTTGCCCATGCTTTGAGGAGATCTAGGCCTCTGAACTACTTTTAAATATTCGATTTCAAGAGGGAGTTGACAGCTAAGTGGGGCAATCGGCAAGTTGTTTTGTACATTTCACCACAAATATCTTTACTTTTGAATAGTATATTTAAGAATGTATCCATTTAAACATTTTAAACTTGGAAAGCCAGTAAGCACCCGTTGTCATAAAGTATAATAATGTATACTCTGTAAAAAATATTTTGGGGTGTTGGTGTATAATTTAAAGATTTATTAAGTGTTTTTTTGTGTTGGATTCCTGCCTCACATTGCCTGTTAAATGAACTTTTGTTTCTGCAGCAGCCCTTCAGAGTCCTGTTTATCGCTATGTGGTGACACACACACCTTCTGGAGCAGTCAACACAACTATTCCTCTGATGCCATTTCACAGCCGCTTCTCTTTCCACTGCTTGGATGTCATTGCTTTCTTTGGGGGACTGGAGTTAGTTCTGGGGAAACCACTCTCTGATCAGGACAAGAGTTTCCAGGATGTTGTAACACAAAATCTTGTGAACTTTGCCAAAACAGGTACGAGTGTTAGTGTGCTTCTGTGTCTGTGTGTGTATTGTGTGATTCACCCAGAATCATAGTGTAGAGTGGACCACCAGTCTGTTGACACTAATGACTATAATGAAGGACATGAGAATAAACAGTATATTTCGTTAGTCGAGGAGCTTAGCACCTACAAATTATTATTATTATTATTATTATTAAATGTATTTTTATTTGTGTTAAAAGCATGGAATTTGGTACATTGTAGCCAAAGGCATTCCCCCACACTGTAAAATGTAATTTTACATTTCTAGTTCACTTTACTTAAAAATAGTCAGGAAATCTATTGCCTTAAAATTACCAAGTAAAGTAGATATCTAATTTTAAGTTGTTATTACTGAAATAACTTTGTTTAGACAACAAAAAAGTGTATGATGAAACTTCGTTTTCCATTTAATATGTTGTCTGTCTTTGTTTCATTAGCTCATCAGGTGAAGTTCAGCTTACCTGAGCAAGGGTTTCCTGATATTTGTCTAGTAGTGTGGATGATTGAACTTGCAACTTGGGGTCGGCATGGTTCAGTGGTAGAGTGGTCGTTTCCCAAGCGGGAGTTGGTTGGTTCGATCCCGGGTCAGTGTGACTGTGTTGACATTTTTAACTTAATTTTTCAGTTTTATGTACTCAGGTTTACTGCCATTATCTGAGTTGTCTGGATCAAAATTTTTATAGTCAACTTAACTAATGATTTTGAGTTAAATTCACTTAACTGCAATTATCTAAGTTGTCTAAACAATGTTGTTTTCAGTAATAACTTAAAATTAGGTAACATCAACTTTACTTGGGAATTTTGAGGCAATCAGTTTCCTGACTTTTTTTTAAGTAAAGTGAACTAATTAATTTTACTAATTAATTTTAACCCATTTAGGACGGGAGCGCATAACCGCGTTTCTACCACTAGAGCTGGGAGCACTGTTGCGTCTTTCTACCCTTAAAGACGAGAGAGCATATATGTCATTTTCCATTTATTATTTAATTTTCGGTCTCTTCACCAATTAAATGCATCAGAATAGACACGTGACAGTCTCGTGGGTCATCTGAGGATATCTAGAATTCTTTCCAGCCTGCAATGGCGGCACAATCGATCGCGGGAACTCTGATATAAGTCACAGCAGTGATAGATTGTGGACTTTGAACCAGTAGAACAAGTCGAACATGACATATGGTTAAGATATATGTTTGTAGATAATGACAACATCGACGTCTTTGTAACAGAAAAGAGGATGGTAATTACCACTCCATTTTTTAAAATTAAAAGTAGTCAGGTCGCATATATCCAACATTGACGTCATCCTCAGCCCAAAGTGCGCCCCGAGGGGTTGTAGGTAAAATGCTGGGAGAGTGAATCTGCAAAGTTGTTTTGAGTAAGAGTATTGACTTTATATCTGACTTTGATTCAGTCCCACTTCAAACATGAAGCATAAGACATTTATGGTGATAGTAGTAATTCAGCCACGGTTCAGATCGATTCATTTTTTACGCACAGTTATGAAGTGACTTCATCTTCGGTGACGCCTCCTTGAAATGAGATAGAAAAGCCACACCATTTCCCCCAAACACTGTATTTATATAAAAATATATATGCAGTGAGGAAAATAAGTATTTGTACACCCTGCTATATTGCAAGTTCTCCCACTTAGAAATCATGGAGGGGCCTGAAATTTTCATCGTAGGTGCATGTCCACTGTGAGAGACATAATATAAAAAGAAAAATCCAGAAATCATAATGTATATTTTTTTAACAATTTATTTGTGTGATACAGCTGCAAATAAGTATTTGAACACCTGAGAAAGCCAATGTTAGTAATTGTTACAGTCGCCTTTGTTTGCAACTACAGAGGTCAAACGTTTCCTGTAGTTGTTCACCAGGTTTGCACACACTGCAGGAGGGATTTTGGCCCACTCCTCCATACAGATCTTCTCTAGATCAGACAGGTTTCTGGGCTGTCGCTGAGAAACACGGAGTTTCAGATCCCTTTAAAGATTTTATATTGGATTTAGGTCTGGAGACTGGCTAGGCCGTGCCAGAACGTTGATATGCTTCTTACGTAGCCACTCCTTGGTTTTCCTGGCTGTGTGCTTTGGGTCATAGTCATGTTGAAAGACCCAGCCACAACCCATCTGCAATGCCCTGACTGAGGGAAAGAGGTTGTTCCCCAAAATCTCACAATACATGGCCGCGGTCATCCTCTCCTTAATACAGTTCAGTCGTCCTGTCCCATGTGCAGAAAAACACCCCCAAAGCATGATACTACCACCCCCATGCTTCACAGTAGTGATGGTCCATGTTCTTGGGATGGTACTCATCATTTGTCTTCCTCCAAACACGGTCAGTGGAATTATGGCCAATTTGGTCTCATCTGACCACAAAACTTTGTCCTCTGTATCATCCAAATGGTCATTGGCAAACTTAAGACGGGCCTTGACATGTGCTGGTTTAAGCAGGGGAACCTTCCGCACCATGCATGATTTCAAACCATGACTTCTTCGTGTATTACTAACAGTCACCTTGGAAACGGAGGTCCGAGCTCATTTCCGGTCATTGACCAAGTCCTGTCGTGTAGTTCTGGGCTGATTCCTCACCTTTCTTAGGATCATTGAGACCCCACGAGGTGATATCTTGCATGGGGCTCCACTTCGATTGAGATTGACCGTCATGTTTAGCTTCTTCCATTTTGTAATGATTGCACCAACAGTGGACCTTTTTTCACCAAGCTGGTTGGCAATTTCTCCGTAGCCCTTTCCAACCTTGTGGAGTTGTACAATTTTTGTCTCTGGTGTCTTTGGACAGCTCTTTGGTCATGTTATAAGTTTGAGTCTTATTGATTGTATGGGGTGGAAAGGTGTCTTTATACAGCTAACGAACTCACAGAGGTGCATCTGATACAGGATAATACATGGAGTGGAGGTGGACTTTTAAAAGCGGACTAACAGGTCTTTGAGGGTCAGAATTCTAGATGATAGACAGGTGTTCAAACACTTATTTGCAGCTGTATCACACAAATAAATCGTTAAATCGTTAGATCATCTCCCTCACAGTGAACATGCACCTACGATGAAAATTTCAGACCCCTGCATAAAAGTGGGAGAAATGACAATATAGTAGAGTGTTCAAATACTTTTTAAACCAACACGTGCTGGCAGTCAAGCCTCTCTGAGCCCTCCAGCTTCCAACCTGGCCAGATGCTGTCCTGTGCACCGCGTGTACCTGCAATTGTGTGAGCAGTTGTAAGCTGGTAGGAGGGAGAAGCCTTTTTGTTTATGTATTTCAAACTCCAGATCGAAAGAAAAAAGAGAGAGTGTGTCACATCAACATGCTTAAGTAATATGTTAGTCATGAAGGTAGTGATGTTTTGACTTTTGTTGTTGCCCCTGTAGTATCTGTGGCTGTTGTCAGCCCGCCCCACACATATTGTGCCAGTGATGATGGGCTTGATGATAAGCATAGTCCTGTCTCCTGTGCTCGCTTGCGTAATTCTGAAATTTTGTCAAATTTACCTGTACACCTGGAGCATCTTTCGACTAGGGCTGATATATGCAGCCTCATTAAAGACTATTTACCCCTTTTTGGTGATGTTCCCACCCAAACTAACGTACTCAAGCATGATATTTTATGTGGGAAGCCACAAACCTCTGAAGCAACATGGCTATCGTGTCCACCCGGCAAAACGAGCTGTCATGAAGAAGGAAGTACAGTATCTTCTTGATAATGGTTTTGCAATTCCAAGTGGTAGTCCTTGGAGTTCTCCCTCACTTCTTGTCCCAAAACCTGATCAGACTCCGCGATTTTGCAATGACTATCGCAAGATTAATGCTGTGACCAAGCCTGACTCCTTTCCGTTGCCGCGTATGGAGGATTGTATCAATCGCGTGGGGGCTGCCAAATATGTTACCAAGTTAGATCTTCTTAAAGGATATTGGCAGGTTCCATTAACTGAACAGGCATCTGAAATTAGTGCTTTTGTCACCCCAGACTACTTTCTAAAATACACAGTGATGCCATTCGGGCTAAAGAATGCCCCAGCCACCTTTCAGCGGTTGATGAGCTTGGTTTTAAATGGTGTTAGTGATTGTGAAGCCTATCTGGATGACATTGTGGCTTATTCGACAGATTGGACTGGGCACGTAAGAACTATTTGTTACATTTTTGACCGATTACTTATTACACTTAACACTCTTAACCTGCCTCCTTAACTCTTAATCTGGCAAAATGTGAGTTTCGAAAGGCCATAGTTGTTTACCTTGGTAAACAGGTTGGGCAAGGGCAGGTTTGTCCTGTGACTGCAAAAATACAAGCCATTGTTGATTTTCCTGCTCCCCAAACTCGTGACCTCCGCCAATTTTTGGGTATGGCTTTTTACAGAGCCTTCTGTAAAAACTTTCCTCAAGTGGTAGCTCCACTGACGGATTTGGCAAGCCCCAAAGTTCCATTTGAATGGTCGGAAGAATGTCAAACGGCATTCAATGCAGCTAAAGCTATCCTTTGCAGTGCTCCTGTGCTAGCTGCACTGGTTTTGATTTTCCCTTTAAGCTTGGTATTGCAACATTTTGAGGTGTACTTCAGTTCTAGCCCCATACCTGCTATTGTTTTTTCTGACCACAGCCCACTTGTGTTTTTGAGTCGAATGCAAAACAATAATCAAAGTTTGATGCATTGGTCATTGTTGGTTCAGGATTTTAACATCAAGATCCGGTACAGATGTGGGCATGAAAGTTTGTATGTCCTGAGTGCAACTGTCCCGTTGATCATCACTGATATCTGGTGATTCTTGTACATACAAAAGCATATTTGATGCCATCTCCATAGCTTCCTTGCTGGACGGTGGCTTTACATCAGGACTCGTAGATTTGAGGTTTTCTACCTCCAAGTGTCTCCTGGATGTGTTTTATTTTGTGTCCAGCTTCGGATGCGTTTCACTCTCTCTTCCATGGTCATTACTGTTCTTCTTCGTTTGAATGCCATGATTGACAGAAGAAAATTTAAATTAATACATTTTAAATCTTTCGCAATTTCAGTAAAACACATGCCAAAGAAGTAACATACATGTCGCCGTTATGGATCTGATGATGGCGGCGCGCTGAAAGTTTTTCCGTAGTATCGAGCGGGAACTGCTTGAGTTTGCGCTACTGCGGGCTTCGCTATGGGTTCCGGATACAGTACTGGAGCTTCGTTGTAAGGAATCGATCGTTAAAGAGACACATGGATGAGCTTAACATTGGCACTTATATAATAGGTTTTCATGTAAAAATGACATTAGTACTAAAATGCCCACCTCAAAAGACTCTGTAGTGATTTAAGGTCTTTTTTTGTGATTAGGTTTACGACAAATTTCCCCGCCCCAAAAAGGTGCGTAGCTTATGTTATGTTTTCGGTCTCAGCCATCTACGTCACACGAGTAAGGAATGCTTGGTAATATTGCTCGCTTTGTGAGTTCTGTGGTCTAAAACAGTGATCGATCGCTACCAAAATACAAATGCACATTACTGCTCTTGTCCACTTCAACCTGTGAAAGTATAAAAGTGTTCCGCACAATAGTTTAGATTTATCGACATAAAACGCGATCTCATCATGATCACCTCCACAAAATCAAAAATACCGTGGCGATTGCTCCTCCACTTTCACAAGCTGAAGCGGACAAGAGCATGAATGCGCACACGAACCCCGACTGGTTATATTTCGGACATTTAGCAACGCTAAACTCGTGTCTCAGGAGGGAGAGAGACGGCGGCTTGCAGCAGCAGCAGGCAGATTGGAGCCCCCCGCTTCCCTCCCCAGCTAAAGGTAGGATTGGGACGGCGAATAGCAGCAACTGGCTTCAGGCCGTTAAAACAAAGGGCATTAGCACAACAACATTAGCTCCTTACTGTCCGCCCAGTGTGTGGAGAGCCTCTGTCTTCATGTCGCCTCACAAGCAGTCGCGTGCTGTGTCCCTGCTTGCTTGCTTGCAGCCGCGACCTGCCTTAGTGAAGCGGCGTGAGAGTGACGAAAACCCTCATCGAACAGCGAACAAAAAGTGCGAAGGCCTTCACACATATGTTATTATACACCATTCATCTTTATTATTATTATTATTATTATTATTATTATTATTATTATTATTATTATTATTATTATTATTATTATTATTATTATTATTATATATTCTATTTTATTCCTCACACTTTTTTGGCATGCTTCTACTTCCACAGTTTTCACCCGTTTCTCGCCATTCCAACTTTACTGGATTCCAAAAATTCACGGATTCCGGGGGTCCATTTGTTTTCCCCCTTAACGTTTATGGTTCCCCCAAAATTCACCCTTTTTCACCCCCAAAAGCCCCATTAATTTCCAATGGCAAATTCAAAGTTCTACTACTTCCACATACTTCATCTGATTCACCCTGTTCAACTTTCAAATCATTCAAAAAATTTATGCCATCGGAATTTCCTTTTTTTTTTTTTGCCCCTAACATTTAGGGTTCCCCCAAAATTCACCATTTTTCACCCCAAAAAAACCTATCCATTTCCAATGGGACATTGAACACTTCCTCATTTGCTGCGTAGGTTCGATTCCTGCTCAAGGAGGCCATTCAACTTCATTCAGCTCATTCAACTTCATTCAGTTCATTCAACTCACATTGCACATCACACACAATTCCTACTTCCCCAAAATTCGAATTATTCAACCTTAAAAAAAACATTTGAAAATTCACCATTCATTCCCAATGGCACATTCAACACTTGACATTTAAACCATTCCAATTTCAGATTCACAACATTCAGCTCCTTAAACTCACATTACACATCACACACAATTCCTACTTCCCCAAAATTCAAATTATTCAACCTTTAAAAAAATGTGCTGTGAATGCGCCTTTGGGGGAAAAAAAAAAAAAATTCCCAATGGCACATTCACACCCTTCAGCTCATTTAACTCACATTCCAATTTCAGAGGCTGTACAGCTCAGTGGTAGGATGGTGGTTTCCCAACCACGAGGTGGTGGGTTCAATCCCATTATATTCTTGTTCCGTTTTTTTTCATTCCACTTTATTCATCTTTATTCAGTATCATTCAACTTTATACAGCATCGATCGATTTTTTTCCACTTTATTCAACTTCATTCAGTATCCATCCATTATCTTTACCGCTTATCCTCACAAGGGTCGCAGGGCGTGCTGGAGTCTATCCCAGCTGTCTTCAGGCAGTAGGCGGAGGACACCCTGAATTGGTTGCCAGCCAATCACAGGGCACACAGAGACAAACACCTAGGGGCAATTTAGAGAGTCCAATCAACTTACCATGCATGTTTTTGGAATGTGGGAGGAAACCGGAGTACCCGAAGAAAACCCACGCAGGCACGGGGAGAACATGCAAACTCCACACAGGGAGGCCGGAGCCGGGATCTGAACTGTGAGGTGGACGTGCTAACCAGTCGACCACCAGTCGTATCATTCAAGTTTGACACAAATAACAACTCACCACACCTGAATTCTCATCCCGGTGGCCCTACGTTCACACCCTTCAGATCATTAATCTTACATTCCAATGTTGGCGGCTGCATGGCTCAGTGGTAGAGTGGTCATTTCCCATTCAGGAGGTTGTTGGTTCAATCCCAGCCATTCCAGCCTGGGTTTTTTTTCCTGACTTCCTTCTTCCCCAAAATTCAAATTATTCAACCTTAAAAAAAACGTTAAAAAATTCACCACTCATTCCCAATGGCACATTCAACACTTCATATATAAACCATTCAGATTTCAAATTCTCAACATTCGGCTCATTCAATTCGCATTGGTTAAGCTTTTCAACACACCTGCAATTCCTACTTCCCAAAAATAGAAATTATTCAACCTTAAGAACACCATTAAATTCGCCACCTGCAATTCCTACTTCATTCCACTTTATTCAATTTTTTCAGTGTTATTCAACTTTATTCCAATGCGTGCCGCAGTTTCTTTTCAGCTTCCTTCGCCTTCACATGCACTTTCTCCAGAAAGCTAGTCTGGGGTTACTCAAATCGAGGTCTCCCTGGTGCGGCGGCCATCTTGGACAGGGAAATTAGCTAGACTGGGGATACTCAACCCGAGGTCTCCCCAGTGCGGCAGCCATCTTGGACAGGGACATTAGCTAGACTGGGGATACTCACCCCGAGGTCTCCACAGTGCGGCGGCCATCTTGGACAGGGACATTAGCTAGACTGGGGCTACTCACCCCGAGGTCTCCCCAGTGCGGCGGCCATCTTGGGCAGGGGCATTAGCTAGACTGGGGATACTAAATCCGAGGTCTCCCTGGTGTGGCGGCCATCTTGGATGGGGACATTAGCTAGACTGGGGATACTCAATCCGAGGTCTCCCCAGTGTGGCGGCCATTTTGGACGGGGACATTAGCTAGACTGGGGATACTCACCCCAAGGTATCCAGAGTGCGGCGGCCATCTAGGACAGGTTTATGAGCTAGAATAGGGATACTCACCACGAGGTCTCCCCAGTGCGGCGGCTATCTTGGTCAGGGACATTAGCTAGACTGGAGATAGTTATTCCGAGGTCTCCGCGGTGCGGCGGCCATCTTGGTCAGGGACATTAGCTCGACTGGAAATAGTCATTCCGAGGTCTCCCCGGTGCGGCGGCCATCTTGGACAGGGACATTAGCTAGACTGGGGATACTCACCCCGAGATCTCCCCGGTGCGGCGGCCATCTTGGAAAGGGACATTAGCTAGACTGGGGATACTAAATCCGAGGTCTCCCTGGTGTGGCGGCCATCTTGGATGGGGACATTAGCTAGACTGGGGATACTCAATCCGAGGTCTCCCCAGTGTGGCGGCCATTTTGGACGGGGACATTAGCTAGACTGGGGATACTCAATCCGAGGTCTCCCCATTACGGCGGCTGTCTTGGTCAGGGACATTAGCTAGACTGGGGATACTCAATCCGAGGTCTCCCTGGTGTGGCGGCCATCTTGGATGGGGACATTAGCTAGACTGGGCATACTCAATCCGAGGTCTCCCCAGTACGGCGGCCATCTTGGACAGAGAAATTAGCTAAACTGGGGATATCACCCCGAGGTCTCCCCGTTGCGGCGGCCATCTTGGAAAGGGACATTAGCTAGACTGGGGATACTCGATCCGAGGTCTCCCTGGTGCGGCGGCCATCTTGGACAGGGACATTAGTTAGTCTGGGGATACTCAATCCGAGGTCTCCCTGGTGCGGCGGCCATCTTGGACAGCTTCATTAGCTAGACTGGGGATAGTCACCCCGAGGTCTCCCCAGTGCGGCGGCCATCTTGGACAGGGACATTAGCTAGACTGGGGCTACTCACCCCGAGGTCTCCCCAGTGCGGCGGCCATCTTGGACAGGGACGTTAGCTAGACTGGGATATCACCCCGAGGTCTCCCTGGTGCGGCGGCCATCTTGGTCGCGGACATTAACTAGACTGGGGATACTCACCCCGATGTCGCCCCGGTGCGGCGGCCATCTTGGTCAGGGACATTAGCTAGACTGGGGATACTCACCCTGAGGTCTCGCCAGTGTGGCGGCCATCTTGGTCAGGCACATCAGCTAGACTGGGGATACTCACCCAGAGGTCTCCCCAGTGCGGAGGCCATCTTGGGCAGGGACATAAGGTAGACTGGGGATACTCACCCCGAGGTCTCTCCAATGCGGCGGCCATCTTGGGGTAGGACCCAAAATCAACAGGAAGTGACCCATATTCAACAGGAAGTGACCCCAAATGACCCGGAATATGAGCAGTTAGTGACCCAAATGACCCAGAAATGGATCGGAAGTGACCCAAATGAGCCAGACATGGACTGGAAGTGACCCAAATGACCCGGAAATGAACCGGAAGATACCCAAATGACCCGGAAATGAACCGGAAGTGGTCCAAAGAACTAGGAAATTGACCGCAGGCGGCCCAAATGACCCGGAAATGGACCGGAAGTGACCCAACTTACCCGGAAATGGACCGGAAGTGACCAGAATTACCTGGAAATGGACTGGAACTGACCCAAATAACCCAGAAATGAAACGGAAGTCTTTTCTTCCGTTCTTCTTTATTATGTCCTCATCATTCAAGGCTCATCTCTATAATTTGAGGTCATTACACTTCATTCAACTTCATTCAGTATCATTTCAACGAATTCCAGTTTTTCGTAGAGGTCATTCAACTTCATTCAGTAATATTCAACTTCATTCAGTGTCATTCAAATTGATTCAACTTCATTCAACTTCATTTGGTATTATTCAACTTTATTCAGTATCATTCACCTTCATTCAGTATCATCCAACTTCATTCCACTTAATTCTACTTCAATTCAATTCATTACTTTTCATACAGTTTCATTTCACTTAATTCAGTATCATTCAACTTAATTCAGTACCATTCAACTTAATTCAGTATCATTCAACTTCATTCAACTACATTCAACTTCATTCAAATAAACTTCATCTCACTTATTTCTACTTCATTTCAATAATTCCTTTTCATTCAATTTCATTCAACTTCATTCCACTTAATTAAGAATCACTCAACTTCATTCAGTATCAGACAAATTCATTCAGTATCATTCAACTTAATTCAGTATCATACAACTTCATTCAACTACATTCAACTTTATTCCAATGCATTCCGTAGTTTTTATTCAGCTTCCTTCGCCTTCACATGCAATTTCTCCAGAAATTGCATTCTCTAGTTATTATTATTATTAATATTCTATTTTATTCCTCGCACTTTTTTTGCGTTCTTTTACTTCCACATTTTTCAACCGATTCTTGCCGTTCCAACTTGAATGTATTCCAAAAATTCACGGCAACATGGGGTCATTTTTTCCTTCATTCAAAATAATCACGTTTTACCCCAAATTACCCGTTTTTCACCCCAAAAATCCCATTCATTTCCAATAGCACATTTAACATTTCCCATTTCCATTCATTCATTCCATCCATCCATTATCTGTACTGCTTCTCCTCACAAGGGTCGCGGGGCGTGCTGGAGCCTATCCCAGCTGTCTTTGGGCAGTAGGCGGGGGACACCCTGAATTGGTTGCCAGCCAATCGCAGGGCACACAGAGACAAACATCCGCACTCACAATCACACCTAGGGGCAATTTAGACAGTCCAATCAACTTACCATGCATGTTTTTGGAATGTGGGAGGAAACCGGAGTACCCGGAGGAAACCCACGCAGGCACGGGGAGAACACGCAAACTCCACACAGGGTGGCCGGAGCCGGGATCGAACCCACGACCTCTGAACTGTGAGGCGGACGTGCTAACCAGTCGACCACCGTGCCGCCCCCATTTCCATCATTCCAATTTAAAATTCACAAGATTCAACTCATTCAACTCATTGGTAAAACTATTCATCACACCCATAATTCCTCTTTCCCCAAAAATCTACTTATTCACCCGGAAAAAAACACAAAATTCCACCATTCATTCCCATTGCCATATTCAACAATTCATATTTACATCATTCCAATTTGAAATTCACAACATTCATCTCATTCAACTCATATTGGTCAAGCTTTTCAACACGCCCCAAATTCCTATTTCCAACACATTCAACTCATTCACACTTAAAAACCCCCCCAAAAAATCACCTATTCACCATTCATTTCCATTGGCACATTAAACTTTTCACATTTACACCTTCACAATTTCCACAAATTCAAGCCATTGAACTCATTCTACTTACATTCAGCTTTTCAACACCCCCAAAATTCCACCTTACCACACATTCAACTGATTCACACTTAAAAACCCACAAAAATTCAACTATTCACCATTCATTTCCATTTGCAAATTCAACTTTTCACATTTACACCTTCACAATTTCCACAAATTCAAGTCATTGAACTCATTCTACTTACATTCAGCTTTTCAACACCCCCAAAATTCCACCTTACCACACATTCAACTGATTCACACTTAAAAACCCACAAAAATTCAACTATTCAACATTCATTTCCATTTGCACATTCAACTTTTCACATTTACACCTTCACAATTTCCACAAATTCTAGTCATTCAACTCATTCAGCTCACATTCAACTTTTCAACACCCCCAAAATTCCTACATCCCACACATTCAAGTCATTCACACTTAAAAAACCCACAAAAATTCAACTATTCACCATTCATTTCCATTGGAACATTCAACTTTTCACATTTACACTTTCCCAATTTCCACAAATTAAACTCATTCAACTCCCATTCAGCTTTTCAACACTGTCAAAATCCCTACTTTCCACACATTCAACTCATTCACACTTCAAAAAAAAAAACAAAATGCAAGTTTTTATCATTCACTTCCATTGAATCGTTCAACCTTTCACATTTACACCTTTCCAATTTCCACAAATTCAAGTCATTACACTCATTCAACTCACATTCAGCTTCTCAGCACCCCCAACAATCCTTTTTTCAAAAACATTCAACTCATTCACTTAAAAACCCACAAAAATTCACCATTCATTTCCAGTGGACCAGTGTTATTGCCCCTTGGTCTCCCCTGTGCGGCGGCCATCTTGGACAGGGACATTAGCTGGACTAGGGAAACTCACCCCAAGGTCTCCAAGGTGCGGCGGCCATCTTGGGCGGAGAAATTAGCTAGACTGGGGATACTCACCCCGAGGTCTCCCCAGTGCGGCGGCCATCTTGGACAGGCGGCCATCTTGGGCAGGGACATTAGATACACTGGAGATACTCACCCCGAGGTCTCCCCAGTGCGGCGGCCATCTTGGGCAGGGACATCTGCTAGACTGGGGATACTCACCCCGAGGTCTCCCCGGTGCGGCGGCCATCTTGGGCAGAGACACTAGCTAGACTGGGGATACTCACCCTGAGGTCTCCCCAGTTCGGCGGCCATCTTGGGCAGAGACACTAGCTAGACTGGGGATACTCACCCCGAGGTCTCCACGGTGCGGCGGCCATCTTGGGCAGGGACATTAGCTAGACTGAGGATACTCACAACAAGGTCTCCCCAGTGCGGAGGCCATCTTGGGCAGGGACATTAGCTAGACTGGGGCTACTCAGCCCGAGGTCTCCCCATTATGGCGGCTACCTTGGTCAGGGACATTAGCTAGACTGGGATAGTCATTCCGAGGTCTCCCCAGTGCGGCGGCCATCTTGGACAGGGACATTAGCTAGACTGGGGCTACTCACAACGAGGTCTCCCCAGTGCGGCAGCCATCTTGGGCAGGGACATAAGCTAGACTGGGTATACTCACCCAGAGGTCTCCCCAATGCGGCGGCCATCTTGGGCTGGGACATCAGCTAGACTGGGTCTACTCACAACGAGGTCTCCCCAGTGCGGCAGCCATCTTGGACAGGGACATTAGCTAGACCGGGATACTCACCCCGAGGTATCCCCAGTGCGGCGGCTATCTTGGACAGGGACATTAGCTAGACCGGGGATGCTCACCCCGAGGTCTCCCCAATGCAGCGGCGATCTTGGGCTGGGACATTAGGTAGACTGGGGATACTCACCCCGAGGTCTACCCAGTGCAGTGGCCATCTTGGACAGGGACATAAGCTAGACTGGGTATACTCACCCAGAGGTCTCCCTGGTGCGGCGGCCATCTTAGACAGGGACATGAGCTAGACTAGGTATACTCACCTAGAGGTCTCCCCGGTGCGGCGGCCATTTTGGGCAGGGACATTAGCTATACTGGGGATACTCACCCCGAGGTCTCCCCGCTGCGGCGGCCATCTTGGGCAGGGACATTAGCAAGACTGGGGATACTCACCCCGAGGTCTCCCCGTTGCGGCGGGCATCTTGGACAGGGACATTAGCTAGACTGGGGATACTCACCCCGAGGTCTGCCCGGTGCGGCGGCCATCTTGGGCAGGGACATTAGCCAGACTGGGGATACTCACCCTGAGGTCTCCACGGTACGGTGGCCATCTTGGGCAGGGACATTAGCTAGACTGGGGATACTCACCCCGAGGTCTCCCCAGTGCGGCGGCCATCTTGGGCAGGGACATCAGCTAGACTGGGGATACTCACACTGAGGTCTCCCCAAATCGGCGGCCATCTTGGGCAGAGACACTAGCTAGACTGGGGATACTCACCCCGAGGTCTCCACGGTGCGGCGGCCATCTTGGGCAGGGACATTAGCTAGACTGGGGATACTCACAACGAGGTCTCCCCAGTGCGGAGGCCATCTTGGGCAGGGACATTAGCTAGACTGGGGCTACTCAACCCGAGGTCTCCCCATTATGGCGGCTATCTTGGTCAGGGACATTAGCTAGACTGGGGCTACTCACAACGAGGTCTCCCCAGTGCGGCAGCCATCTTGGACAGGGACATTAGCTAGACCGGGGATACTCACCCCGAGGTATCCCCAGTACGGCGGCTATCTTGGACAGGGACATTAGCTAGACCGGGGATGCTCACCGCGAGGTCTCCCCAATGCAGCGGCGATCTTGGGCTGGGACATTAGCTAGACTGGGGATACTCACCCCGAGGTCTCCCCAGTGCAGTGGCCATCTTGGACAGGGACATAAGCTAGACTGGCTATACTCACCCAGAGGTCTCCCCAATGCGGCGGCCATCTTGGGCTGGGACATCAGCTAGACTGGGGCTACTCACCCGAGGTCTCCCCAGTGCGGCGGCCATCTTGGACAGGGACATGAGCTAGACTAGGTATACTCACCCAGATGTCTCCCCAGTGCGGCGGCCATCTTGGGAAGGGACATTAGCTAGACTGGGGATACTCACCCCGAGGTCTCCCCAATGCGTCGGCCATCGTGAACAGGGACATTAGCTAGACCGGGGAAACTATCCTCGATGTCTCCCCAGTGCGGCAGCCATCTTGGGCAGGGACATCTGCTAGACTGGGGATACTCACCCCGAGGTCTCCCCGGTGTGGCGGCCATCTTGGGCAGAGACACTAGCTAGACTGGGGATACTCACCCCGAGGTCTCCACGGTGCGGCGGCCATCTTGGGCAGGGACATTAGCTAGACTGGGGCTACTCACCCCGAGGTCTCCCCAGTGCGGCGGCCATCTTGGGCAGGGACATCAGCTAGTCTGGGGATACTCACCCTGAGGTCTCCCCAGTTAGGCGGCCATCTTGGGCAGAGACACTAGCTAGACTGGGGATACACACCCCGAGGTCTCCACGGTGCGGCGGCCATCTTGGGCAGGGACATTAGCTAGACTGGGGATACTCACAACGAGGTCTCCCCAGTGCGGAGGCCATCTTGGGCAGGGACATTAGCTAGACTGGGGCTACTCACCCCGAGGTCTCCCCATTATGGTGGCTATCTTGGTCAGGGACATTAGCTAGACTGGGATAGTCATTCCGAGGTAGCCCCGGTGCGGCAGCCATCTTGGGCAGGGACATTAGCTAGACTGGGGATACTCACCCCGAGGTCTCCCAAGTGCGGCGGCCATCTTGGACAGGGACATTAGCTAGACTGGTGCTACTCACAACGAGGTCTCCCCAGTGCGGCAGCCATCTTGGACAGGGACATTAGCTAGACCGGGGATACTCACCCCGAGGTATCCCCAGTGTGGCAGCTATCTTGGACAGGGACATTAGCTAGACCGGGGATGCTCACCCCGATGTCTCCCCAATGCAGCGGCGATCTTGGGCTGGGACATTAGCTAGACTGGGGATACTCACCCCGAGGTCTCCCCAGTGCGGCGGCCATCTTGGACAGGGACATTAGCTAGACTGGGGATACTCACCCCGAGGTCTGCCCGGTGCGGCGGCCATCTTGGGCAGGGACATTAGCTAGACTGGGGATACTCACCCCGAGGTCTCCCGGTGCGGCGGCCATCTTGGTCAGGGACATTAGCTAGACTGGGGATACACACCCCAAGGTCTCCTCAGTGTGTAGGCCATCTTGGGCAGGGACATTAGCTTGGCTTGGAATACTCACCATGAGGTCTCCCCAGTGCGGCGGCCATCTCGGGCAGGGACATTAGGTGAACTGGAGATACTCACCCGGGGTCTCCCCATTGCGGTGGCCATTTTGGGGGAGGATCCAAAATCAACAGGAAGTGACCCAAATGCACCAGAAGTTACCCAAATGACCCCGGAATGAACCGGAAGTGACCCAGAAGTGACCCAAATGACCTGGAAGTGACCCAAATTACCTGGAAGTGACCCGGAAGCAGGGTTATTATAGTTTTGGATTTTTCATTTTTAGTTTAGTTTTTATTACATTTTGACTTTTCTATTTCTAAAACAGTTAGTTTTAATTAGTTTTTAGAATAGATTTGTTAGTTTTTATTAGTTTTAATTATGGGGAAAATGCTTTGTTTTAGTTTAGTGTTTATTAGTTTTAGTTTTTTAGAATTAGATGTATTTGTCAGGTGCGGCTTTTTTTTTACAGTAACAAGTGTTACTGTAACCAATAACAACAATAGACCAATAACCATCAACAAATAAAACATAACAGGCCACTTCAACTTAAGTACAATAAGGCCAAGAAAGGTACAGTGCATTAATGCTGCTTCTAAAGTGAAAATGCAGATGTAACAAGTAACATAAAACATAACATGAAAACCTGGCAATTGTACAGGAGAGTGCAGACGTGTCAGAATTTGTCAACAAATTCAAGTCCTTCCATATTGAAAGATTGTGTGTGTGAGAGAGAGAGAGAGTGAGCGAGAGAGAGGTTTTTCCCCTCGAGAAATATGCAGGACGAGACAATACATTTGCTTTTGTCTGAGACACAATCATTATCAAAATAATCCCAAATGGGGTTCTGTCGTTTTCTCCCAACTTTCGCCATTATAATGTTGTTTTAGTTTTGCTTTGTACCCATCAGACCTAATTGTAAACGCCTTAAGTCACTTCAGACGTCAAGGTGCCGTACGGCTGTACAACTGTCGTAAAACCGGCAGCACCGTGTTTTACATTTATAAATTATCACAAAAGCTTTCAAAGACGAAAACGAATGGTATTTTTGCTACTATTATCATTTGTTTTAGTCTTGTGAGCAGACAATGTTGTTTTAGTCAATTATCGTTTTTCAAAAAACATTTTCGTTTTTATTTTATTTCGTACACGAAAATGTTTTTTTTAATTTTAGTTTTCGTTATTTCGTTCGTTTTCGTTTACGATAATAACCTTGCCCGGGTTAAGTGTTTCCTTACTTCATATTTTCTTGCTCCCCTTCTGTTTTTTATGTCCTCAGTCCAGGCCATTGTACATCATTCGAGATCATTCAACTTCATTCAACTACATTCCGACAGTTTGTAGAGACTACACAATGTTTTTGTTAAAGAGTCTGATAGCAGCAGTCAAAAAGGAACGGCGGAATCTCTCCTTTGCACAGCGAGGGTGTAACAGTCTGTCACTGAAGGAGCTGTGGAGTGCTGTTAGGGTGCCATGGAGGGGGTGGTCCGGGTTGTCCAGCATTGATGACAGCTTGGCCAACATCCTCCTGTCCCCCACCGAGTCCACAGTGTCCAGGGAGCAGCCCAGGACAGAGCCGGCCCTCTTGACCAGTTTGTCCAGCCGCTTCTTGTCCCGGGCCGAGACGCCGCCTGCCCAGGTGACCACTCCCTGGAAGATGACCGATGCAACCACAGAGTCATTAAAGTTCCTGAGGAGTGTACCCTGAACCCCAAAAGACCTCAGTCTCCTGAGTAGGAAGAGTCTGCTCTGACTCTTCCTATAGAGGGCGTCTGTGTTGTTGCACCAGTCCAGTTTATCGTTCAGATGAACACCCAGGTACTTGTAAATTGAGACTCTCTCAACATCTGTTCCCCGGACATTCACTGGTGCAGGTGAAGAGTGCTGGCGCCTACCGAAATCCACCACCATTTCTTTGGATTTCCCCGCATTGATCAGGAGGCGGTTCTGCTGGGACCAGTCCACAAAACCCTGAGTAAGTTCTCTGTACTCCCGATCATCTCCGCCTGTGATGAGGCCGACAATCGCAGAGTCGTCAGAGAACTTCTGCAGGTGACAGGTAGGGGTGTTGTAGTTGAAGTCCGAGGTGTAGAGGGTGAACAGGAAGGGAGCCAAGACAGTTCCCTGTGGGGCCGCCGTGCGACAGAGGAGCACATCAGACACACAGTCCTGTGTCCTCACATACTGTGGCCGGTTTGTGAGGTAGTCCTGGATCCATGTGGTGAGGTGGTGGTCCACCCCGGCCCGCTCCAGCTTGTCTCCCAGTAGGGTGGGCTGGATGGTGTTGAAAGCACTGGAGAAATCAAAGAACATGATCCTCACAGTGCTCCCCGCCTTCTCCAGGTGGGAGAGTGAAGTGTGGAGGAGGTAGGTGATGGCATCATCCACACTGATGCCAGGCTGATATGGGAACTGGAGTGGGTCCATTGAGGAGCTCACCAGGGGGCGCAGGTGGACAAGGACCAGTCTCTCCAGGGTCTTCATCAGGTGAGACGTCAGCGCCACTGGTCTGAAGCTGTTGAGCTCCTTCGGGTGGGGGGTCTTTGGCACCGGGACCAGGCAGGATGTTTTCCATAGCTGGGGGACCCTGCCCAGCTTCAGGCTCAGGTTGAACATGTGCTGGACAATTCCACACAGCTGGTCTGCGCAGGATTTGAGGAGCTGAGGGCTGATGCCATCTGGACCCGCTGCCTTCCTCGCCTTCATCTTCTTCAGCTGGTTCCTCACCTGAGATGTTGTGAAGGCCAAGGCTGGGCAGGAGGGAGTGGTGGCTATCTGTTGTAGCTGGGAGCTGGAGACTGTGGAGAAAAGGGGGGAGGGGGTGACACGCCCAGCAAGAGGAGTAGGTGGGGGCTGCAGCAGGAGAGACTGAGTGGAGGCAGGCATCTGATCGAACCTATTGAAAAAGAGATTCAGCTCATTTGCCCACTGCAGGTCTCCCCCAGTCCGGGTCTTGGGTTGTCCGTGGCCTGAGATGGTCTTCAGGCCCCTCCAGACTCCCCTGGCGTTATTCTGCAGCAGCTGCTCCTCCATCCTCTTCCTGTAGGACCTTTTCCCCTCTCTGATCCTCCTCCTCAGCTGGCGCTGCACCGTCCTTCGCTCCTCTATGTTGCCTGACGCAAAAGCCCTCCTCTTACTAATGTCTTCCCCGTGAGCATCGCTGAATACTTCCCACACAGTTGTTTTATTGTCTCTGGTGTGGCAGGTGACATACTGTGTGAATGAAGGCAGAGAGGAGGAAGGGGAGGCATGATTGAAGTCACCAGAGATGAGTACCAGGGCATTTGGGTGCTGTGTTTGTAGCCTGCTCACGGCTGCAGTCAAGACATCACAGGCTGTGTCGCCGCTGGCAGCTGGTGGGACGTAGACGGTCACCGCGATCACATGACTAAACTCTCGCGGGATGTAGAATGGCCTCATGCCAACAGCTAGCAGCTCAATATCCCTGCTGCAAAGCTGCTCCTTAATCGTGATGTGCCCAGGATTACACCATCTATCGTTCACAAACACAGCCAGCCCTCCTCCTTTCCTCTTTCCACTCTCCAGCGTCCTGTCCGTGCGTATGATTTGGAAGCCATCCAATTCTACGACCGCGTTCGGCGTTAGCGCTGTTAGCCACGACTCCGTGAATAGCATCAGGCTAGCCTCCCGGAAGTCCCTCTCGTGCCGGGTAAGCGCCGCTAGCTCGTCCATCTTGTTGGGGAGCGATCTAACATTCCCCATGATAACAGACGGGAGGACGGGATGGTATCGTCTCCTCCTTTCCCGGCGTTTAACCCCCGCACGAGATCCCTGTCTCTTCCTCCTCAGCTCACGGGGGATATCGGGTCTCGCCCCGGAAGCCGGCGCATGGTTAGCACGGAGTGCTAACAGCTGATTCCGGCTGTAAACAATGGGGGCTCGTCTCCGAGCCAAGTCGCCGGACACGATCGCGCAAAAAATAGCCATCAGCAGCAGCAAGAATACCGCAGTTTGGTGTCCATTGCTACGCAAGTTACGACTATTAACTATATGAAAAAGGTATGAGGTAGAGTAATATTAAAGAACAAAAACACACGAAAGGCTCACCGATGAGCCGCAGCTACTGTAGCGGGCTGCCACTCGCGCGGCGCCGGAAATCTTATTTTATAAGCTATCGTATGTTTTACCATTGCTGTGCCCAATAATGCGGCGCACCTTGTGTGTGTTAAATACAGAAATAGTGCCCGTAACTGAGACTGCGCCTTTTAATACGGTGCGCCAATTGGTCAGGAAAATACGGTATATGTATATGTGTATGTGTATTCGCATATGTATATATATATATATGTATGTATGTCTGTATATATGTATGTATATATATATATATATGTATGTATATATATATGTATGTATATGTATGTATATATGTATGTGTATATATATATGTATATGTATGTGTATATATATATATGTATATATGTATGTGTATGTATATATGTATGTGTATATATATATATAAATATATATATATATATATATATATATGTATCTGTATGTATATATATATATATATATATATATATATATATATATATATATATATATATATATATACATATGTATGTATATATATATATATATTGTTAAGTAACACGCCGAAACATTTCAGGTAATTAAACGACCTAAACACTATTGTCTGTATAAATGAAATCAGTCAAAATATAACTAGCTTCAGGCAGTTAAAACAAAAAGCATTAGCACAACAGCGTCTTAATGTTGCGGCATTGCCTCCCAAGCAGTCGCGTGCCTTGTCCGACACCGCTTACAGCCGCCAGCTTCGGCGTGAGAGTGAGTGGGCGTCGATTTTAGATAAAGACCTCATCGAACACCGGGGCTATCTTGAACATGCGCATCGCGGGGCGGCATGTGCTTTTAGTCGGGGCCGCTTCGGGAGCGTCAATATTCAGCGACTCCACAGCTAAGTATGGCCGCATTGGAACTTACCATTTCGGCTGTTACTTTCCAAATTAGACGGTAGGGCTGGGTGATATGTAAAAAATATAAATTAAATAACGATCACGATTTTATCATGATTCTTTTTTTACATTGTTTTTATAAGACTAATTTGCACATTGGTCCACTGATAGTGTAGTGGTACACACGCCTGAGTTGTGTGCGGGCAGCGTGGGATCGATTCCCGCTCAGTGACAGTGTCTATGTGTGCCCTGCGACTGGCTGGCGACCAGTTTGGGGTGTAGTCTGCCTTCGCCCATTGACGGCTGGGATAGGCTCCAGCAACTCCCTGCGACCATGTATAGGATAAGCGGTTTGGAAGATGACATGACATGACATTTGCACATTTCTGACCATTTTTCTCATGTCAAACATATAAAACATATTCAAAACGTATATAAAATTCTAATAAAAAATCACATTTTAAGCCAGCTAAGCTTTCTAAACAGGTTTTAGTTTGAATAGTGACAATCTTTATCAAAATGTGCAGTGCATGTAAACATAAAAAGCAACACAATGTAAACATAAAAACACAGCTCGTAACGTAGGTCTAGTACTTTGAATAATCTTTTAAAGCCCTCGTTTTCCACTGTTTTAATGAGAATCATGTCTTCAGCAAAGTAATAAGTCACTGCCTCAGTTACTTCTTTACACTGCTTGCTTGTTTTTTCCTATGGAGTTCGCTTTTTAAATGACTGTGTTACCGTGTGTTGCGTTAGCTTGGAGCTAGCGGCTGCCTCTGGCTGATCTTTTTTTGCTTTGCTTTGTCTGTTGGTGCTGACGTCCGAACCGAGTCTCTGCAAACTTTGCAAATAACTGGTTTGCGCTTTCTCCTCCGAGGTAAAGTCAAACCCCATCGACACGGTGGATGTGGAGTTTCTTTTCGGGACCAACTCTGCTTCGTGGTGACTTTACGTTATAGCCTCCCGCTTTACAAACAAACAGGGAGGCGGGGAGTGTCACGTACGGTGCACTGTGCGTGCTGTGATTGGTTGGTCAGGTATACGCGTCAGCGGCTTTGACATAGTGTCAGCTTTCAACGTGCCGTCCAATTTGGAAGGTAACAGCCAAAATGGCATGTTCCAATGCGGCCACACTCGGCTGTGCAGTTAGCCTCGCTAGAAAATTTTATTCGCAGTTCGTTGAGGGCTTTCGTCACACGCAGAAGGTGGCGGCTGCAAGCAAGCAAGCAGGGACACCACACGCGACTGCGACTGAAGCAACATGAAGACACAGGCTCGCTCATCTTCACCTCCACACACTGGGCGGACAGTAAGGAGCTAATGTTGTTGTGCTAACGCCTTTTGTTTTAACGGCCAGAAGCTAGTTGTTGCTATTAGCCGTCCCAATCCTACCTTTAGCCGGGGAGGGAAGCGGGGGGTTCCAATCTGCCTGCTGCTGCTGCAGGCGCGGTCTCCTTCCTGAGAGCTGACACTAGCTTAGCGTCGCTAAATGTCCGAAATATAACCAGTTGGGGTTTATGTGCGCATTCATGCTCTTGTCCGCTTCAGCTTGTGAAAGTCGATGAGCAATCGCCACGGTATTTTTGATTTTGGGGAGGTGATCATGATGAGATCACGTTTTATATAAATGAATCCAAACTATTGTGTAGAACACTTTTATACTTTCACACTTTGAAGTGGACAAGAGTAGTAATGTGCAATTGCATTTTGGTGGCGATCGGTCGTCGTTTTAGACAACAGAACTGTCAAAGCGAGCAATATTACCACGTATGCCTTCCTCGCATGATGTAGACCGCTGAGACCGAAAACATAACATAAGCCACGCCCCTTTTTGGGGTGGGGAAATTTGTCGTAAACCTAATCACAAAAAAGCCCTTAAATCACTACAGAGTCTTTTGAGGTGGACATTTTAGTCCTAATGACATTTTTACATGCAAACCTATTATATAAGTGCCAATGTTAAGCTCACCCAAGTGTCCCTTTGACAATCTTATATCGTCATATCGCCCAGCCCATTAGACGCCGCGTTGAAGGTCGTAAAACTGGGGCCATTCCTCATCCAAATAAATGTGCATGTCTACTCATTCCCACTTCAGACTCTGTACATATCCTGACGGGTGTTTAATGCCTCGCCCGTCCTAACCGTGATCAGCAAATAAGCGTGTGCGCTCGTCCCAGCAAAAATCTATGTAGCTCTGCTCACTTGCACATTTCCTCATTCTCATATAAATCAGCCTTGGAGAGGTTAATCCTTTTGATATGTTGAAGTGGCAATCAGTAGGTATGTCCACAAATTTTGGTGCCAATTGACCGTTTTTGGACGTTATAAGCAATGACAGTACAATGATTTCCAATGGAGAGTTTGTAATCAGTCCCTTCAGTGACTTCTACCGAACATGGAAAGAACGGTAGGGGGCGTGGCCATTTTCCTCATTGAAAGGAAGCGTTATTCATTCATTCATTCATTTCTCCAAAATGAATGGATAAAATAGAAAATGACAAGCTCTTTTCATTTTCCTGATCAAAAACTATATAAAATGAACTTGTTAGTGAAAACATGGCCATCCCGACCAAATTATCCCTTTAACTGCTCAGTCACCTGCTCTTTCTTACCATTTTTGGGAATGTGCTTGTTGTTGCTTACCATGTTGGTATGTCGTCACTGTCCTGTGAAAAACACTTCTGTCCAATTTTGGAAAAAATAAATACATTTCATGTTAATGCGATGTTTGAATATAAGAAATATTGATAAGAAAATAAGAAAATTAAAAAAAAAATGGACATAAGTGTTTTTCACAGGACAGCGATGATATATTAGTTCCATTCCCATTGTTGGTATGTAATTATTGTTGAAACATAATACATGTATTTTGAATCATGCAAACCATTATTTTGTTTGTAAGTATATGTAATGTATTATATATCATTTTTTCTAATCTGTTATCTATATTAGTTGGACTTGTATAGGTGTAACTTAACCATTAGGGAAGCGAAAGTTAATATGTGCAGCTTGTAATATAAATGTGAGATGGGGGTGGGATTTAGTACGTTTTCTTCTTCCCATTCCCTTTTTGAGCAACACCGTGTAGAGCGGTTGCAAATGGTGACCTTTTGTTTTTGTCTGGGAACTTTTATTGTTTTTTTTTTCTGAAAAATGATACAGTATGCTTGTGGTGGCCTCCTCAAAAACAAATAATCAATCAGTCAATCAATCAATTATTTCATGAAGACTGGTAATGATAAAATGTCTGTGTCTTCCAGGTAATATGGTTGATGGGTGGTCAGCTTACCCAGCAACCACCGCCCTCCTGTCCAGCAAGCTCTCGTTTGTCAACGAATACTCAGCTGCACGCTGTCAGTTGTGGAAGAAGAACGGCCTATATGCCTATGCATGGATAAACTGATCGTTCGTTGGCGTTCACTGGACATGCCATCATCCCAAAACATGTTCGCTAGATTAACTGAAGGATCCAAGTTTCGAGATGAGAGAGAAATGTGAGACTTGTTTGTCAACGTCTACCCTGTGATTGACTGAAGACGAGTCCAGGGTGAACCCTACCTTTTACCCATTTGAGGATATCGTCGGCCACGTAGCATAATTGCCTAACTCATATTTCAATGATTTTGGAAAACAAGTCAAATCACATTTTTGAGATTACATGACATGACATTGGTATTTATTATAGATATTGTAACAAAACACTTAACCTGTGTGAATAGTAAGCAAAAGGAAAAAGACCCTTCATTAATTGCTTCACAAATAAAAGTGACTTAGGCAGAATGTGCCATGACTAAGGCATTTTATTCTCTCACATCCAAATGCAAACATAACCTAACCAAAGTTGTTTTACCCTCCTCAATATAACCATATTAACCAAGTTGTTCTTCCTGTTTAACCTTAAGTTTTACTTTCCCACCCTTAAGGAGACACTTGATTGGGTTGAACATGGCACTGACTGTATATAATGTATTTTCCGGACTATAAGCCGCGACTTCATTCCTAGATTTTGAGCCCTGTGGTTTATAGCTATTCTGCGGATTTTTCTTCCACCGCTCAGGCGCTCTAACCGGAATTCAGTACAATTCCTACAACAGTACAATTCAATAGAATACATTTCCCATTGACTGGATGTGACTGCAGGTGGAGGAGTTCACCAGGAGAGGGCGCCATGCACTAGGTTATTGCATTAGGTGCTGTAATGCTTTGATTTTATGTTTTTGTGAGAATAATAATGTATACCATGATTCATGTGTTAGATCAGGTGTGTCAAAGTCAAATGGACGGAGGGCCAAATACAAAATTTTGCGACAAGCGGAGGGCCGGACTGATAGAATGGTCATTGAATTTTTTTTAAATGTCCAGATTGGATCGGGTCATTCACGCCTGCTGATGATGTCACGCTTTATATATCTGTAATATATTTCTTTGCGTCTATGTTTGTCACCCCCCTGGCTGTTGTGTTTTTATCTTCGAAGTTTCTAAATAGAAAATAAAATAAAGTACATTACTGCTACTTTTGCGAGGCAGCTCATACGTCACTTCCGTTTCCGTTTCTCCTGCCAAACTGGAAACACTTTTCTGGTTGACTTGGGCTGCAAGATTGTATGAACTGTACACAATGTGAAGTAAAACGGAGAGGATCATATGATTGGTATGATGTCTCCATCTGACTATTTAAAGTGGCAAGGTATGAATTTGGGTTCTCCTGTCAGAAAACACAGGCCCGTATTCCACTTGACACGTCTATTTATTGTGGTCTGCAACAACACAGACAAAGAATAACCTAGCAACATCATCCAATGCATAGCCATTTGTTAACAATATGCCTAAACATTACAATTCACTGTATTGAGAAATTAATCAGCCAAACAATACATACAATACACATTCACACGTTTCATCACAAGAATAGTTAGCATATGAGCCAAAATAACGAACTAGTGTTCATCAACGTGACATCATTCACGAGAACATATCTAGGCTATTATGTACAGCAGTTACCTGACACGAACTTAAATTATTAAACTCACCTTTTAACATTTACACACAACAACGCAGGTGGTGAAACACGGGAAATCTGCAACTAGTGAGTTTGCTGGCACGAACAAACTACAAGCTGTGTCGAAGAAGGAAAGAGAAAAAAAAAAGTCACTCACTATCAACACTTAGCGCTCGGATCGCGTTCAATGCCTGCTCACAGTGTGGGACATCTCAGCACTACGTCGAAACTCAATGAATTGATCAAATGCCAACAATGACTAATAATAAAACAATGTGAGATTTCGAACATGAAGTATTTCTAATAAAGTGTGTTTTACTCCAAAAAACTTTTTACAACAATCCGATTCGGGAAGCCATGAAAAGTGACGTGAAGTCTTCGGTCAGCATGTAGAACAGCCATGGGGTGGCAAACATTGATACAAAGAAATATTTTACAGAAATAGTGTATGGAATTGGGTTATCTGTGTTGTGGTCGAATTTGTGCCTTGCCAAGTTGTTTTGTTTCTGAGGTTAATGAATGCATCGTGCGGTTCGCTGGATGGGCCATGCGAGCGAGAGTAGCGGTGGACGAACAGGAGAGCCGTTGCTCTTTTTTGACTGAACGGTTGTCGCACTGTATTGGCATCGGCTGCGGCCCTTATTAGCCCTTTGGACTAATAAAAACATGATAATTAATCTACATCTGACGGCGTGTTCTTTGAAGTCGCTACAATATATTTTAAAGCGTGACGTCATCGGCAGGCGCGAAGAACCCGATCAGATCTGCTACCCACACCGGCTTTCTGCGGGCCAGATCTAATAATAAAGCAATATCCTCCCAGGGGCCGTAGAAAACCTTCTTGCGGGATGTGGCCTGCGGGCCTTGACTTTGACATATGCGTGTTAGATATTTCGTAATTAGGCTTGTTAGCTTTATTAGCTTTGTAGGTTTAGCTTTATATTATATAAAAACACTGGGGAATGTAAGAATAATAATGTATATCATGATTCATATGTTAGGTTTTTCATGATTAGGCTTGTTAGCTTTATTAGCTTGTGGGTTTAGCTTTCGCTTTTTCCATATCCAGGCCCATCTTGCTCGGTGTGCTTTGCCTCCACATATGTATGATAATGGCTCACACACGCACACACACATAGACAAAACAAGTTCAGAGTGTTCCAGCTGCTTTCGCTCCCCTTTCCCTTAGAGCTGGAACACCTTTGTAATCAGGGACTCCTAAGAAAATAAAAGCGAGGAGGCGGAGGTGCTTATCAAAGGGTTTTAGGAACTGTTGCGGTAGTTCCCTTCGGTCTCCTTGCACAAGTAAAATGACACTATTGTGTTGAGTGTCTTCTATCCTCATTTTGTGCGTTGTTTACTAATGTCTCACTTGGTGTGAACCTGACAGTTTTCCTAGAGGTCCGTGAAGTGCACATGAATGCGATTGGCTGATGTTACGTCTGTTCTGTTGTTTCGATGTGAAATGCTATTGTTGATTTAGCACGTTGTGTGTTAGATTGGCTAATTTTATTAACATAAAACAAAAAAGGTGCATATTTAGAATGTAGTAGAACAATAGATGGTGGAGTCTGGTGGACATTAGCTGACAAACTGGAGCGGCAGTCGGCAGTGAAATACTGTTTATTTTCTCTTGGTTCTCTTCTGTTTTAATCAGCAACGTTGCTGCAATGTTAAAAGGCACCGTTAGGAAAGAATGTGCTCAGGTACATACAAACATTTACAGTTCATAATCATTCTGTAAATGCAGTAAATATAAAAGTTTTCAACATACATAGGCGCGGCTTATATAAACTGCGGGGTTTTTTTTTTATAATGTTCTAAAAATAGAGTGGGTGCGGCTTGTTTAACAGTGCGGCTTGTAGCCCGGACAATACGGTAGTAGGTCTCTGTAAAAATTATGTTCGCACAAAAATTCACCCCCCGAAGAAACTTAGAAGTGATTCATGCGTCCTTATTACTACATTCAGCACATCTTAATGATGCCTATTTTTTTATGGGTGTGGGCTGTTATTTTTTGTGTTTTTTTTTCATTTCAGCCTGTCAACGTCATTGAGGGAAATAGCAAGCAGTGTATAATACAGTATGTTTTCCAGGCTTGTTTTATCATGTTCTGTTGAAAGTTTTTGTCTGAAAACGGTGACCAATAATCATCCAAATTCATTTGTACAGCTCTACTCATGACCACTGCAACCTGTGAAAATATAAAAGCGATCGGCAGAATGTTTGGGATTTTATTGACATTAAATGTGAGCTCCATTGAGGAAAAAACAATCACCTCCACAATGTTACAGCCAAGGTCAGCGGTAGGAAATTATCGTAGGACGGTAAGAAGATCTTTTCATACTGCTATACCCTTGGCTGTATCAGCGGCCGAATGCTAATTGAGCTAACTGAGTTGCGTTAGCCTGTTAGCAGAGGGGGACTAATCTGCCCGCTCATGGAGTCTATCGTTGCTCTCCGCGCAGTTTGCCTTTTTATTCGCGTGCAACCCACACGTGTTGTTTTGAAAATGTGTTGCGCTTTGACTCCAAGTCGGAGGGTGTCGCTACAGCTGATATTGGCTAGGACACCGCAGGGTGGAATTTCTTCTGCGTTTTGTGGCCTTTACCTCGCCTAACGAACAAAGCGACAACAATGGGGCTCGTGCCTGCTAGAACAAATGGACCTTGATGACTAGGTAATGCATTTAACTTTTTTATGATTGCAAAATCGATCAGAGAGGTGGCGACAAAAGTGGTATCTGCGTGTGTAGGCCTCTTTACACACACATACATAACACCCCACGCCGTCTCCAAGCTGCGGATCCTCTCCGTGGTGACAAATAAATTACCGAGACACTAGAGAGACAAACAAATTCTTCTTTTTTCTAGTCCCCCTCACCCCTGTGGGGCTATACAGATTTCGAACAGGGCTATAGCCCCTCCCAAGCCCCAGTCTAGCGCCATCGCTGAAACATTCCTTCACCAAGCTTTGATGTACAGTGTGTGGCACATGCTGCATACATATGGCCAGATGCTACCAAGTCCCAATTCAATTTACATAAAACAAATTAAAAGGAAATATTCCAAAATATTTAAAGAAATGGATGCCACTACATAACACACACGGCTGTTTCCACTACTTCTTAACCTTGTTTATTGGCTATGGATATTTGCACTTTCCTGTGAAAAGACACTGTTGTACATGTATTGAATTCTATTTGCGTAAACAAGTGTGAAAAAATGTGTTATGAAGCTGTTATTACCAAATAAAACAATTTCAGAATATTTGCTGCATGTTTTGCTTGTTAACACAAATTGGTTAAATCGATTCTAATCCAAAGGAATGAATCTTATTTGTAGTTCATTGATAAGTGCTAAAGCACTGTTTGTTTGAAAATTAATGATAAATCTGTTGCTAAATTCTGGTGTGTGTGCCTTGGAGTCCTGATGTGAGTATAATACAGTCATATGGATATACTGTACATTGAGGCAGCCTCAACTAAGTAAGTTCCAGTACTAGTCCTTTTTCATAAAGGATAAAGATCATACGCCTGTGTATTGAGATATTGTCGCTCTACATTCGTAGTTCCACCGTTTGTGTTCAAATATCTGTTGCTTAAAAGGTTATCCTTTTCTGACTCCAGCTCCTCCTCCTCCTCCTCTTCTGACTCAAGCTCCTCCTCTTTTCTTTGTCTGTTTCATTCTCCTCTTCCTTCAACTCATCGTCATCCTTCTCCCCCTTTTGTTCCTCTTCCTCAGTCAACGTCTCTTTTGGTAAAGTCTTGACAGCTCCAGTCAAGGACGTTTGAGGGATGTCCATTGGGGGTATGTTCTCCTTCTCAGCCTCCTCGAACCCCGACAGCTTTTGCTGAGGGCACTCCGTGGTAAAATCGTGGTCAGCGGTCACCGCCGGTTCCACCATGAGGTTTACGTCAGCCACATTCACTTCCATTTCTTCATAATCATTAGCTGGACTAGCTGGACAAGCTGGAGCGGGCGGGGGTGGCCCACCACCTCACCACATGGATCCAGGACTACCTCACAAACCGGCCACAGTATGTGAGGACACAGGACTGTGTGTCTGACGTGCTCCTCTGTAGCACGGGGGCCCCACAGGGAACTGTCTTGGCTCCCTTCCTGTTCACCCTCTACACCCACCTCGGACTTCAACTACAACACCTGTCACCTGCAGAAGTTCTCTGACGACTCTGCGATTGTCGGCCTCATCACAGGCGGAGAAGATCGGGAGTACAGAGAACTTACTCAGGGTTTTGTGGACTGGTGCCAGCAGAACCGCCTCCTGATCAATGCGGGGAAATCCAAAGAAATGGTGGTGGATTTCGGTAGGCGCCAGCACTCTTCACCTGCACCAGTGAATATCCGGGGAACAGATGTTGAGAGAGTCTCAACTTACAAGTAACTGGGTGTTCATCTGAACAATAAACTGGACTGGTGCGACAACACAGACGCCCTCTATAGGAAGAGTCAGAGCAGACTCTTCCTACTCAGGAGACTGAGGTCTTTTGGGGTTCAGGGGACACTCCTCAGGAACTTTTATGACTCGGTGGTTGCATCGGTCATCTTCCAGGGAGTGGTCACCTGGGCAGGCAGCGTCTCGGCCCGGGACAAGAAGCGGCTGGACAAACTGGTCTGTCCTGGGCTGCTCCCTGGACTCTGTGGACTCGGTGGGGGACAGGAGGATGTTGGCCAAGCTGTCATCAATGCTGGACAACCCGGACCACCCCCTCCAGGGCACCCTAACAGCACTCCACAGCTCCTTCAGTGACAGACTGTTACACCCTCGCCGTGCAAAGGAGAGATTCCGCCGTTCCTTCTTGCCTGCTGCTGTCAGACTCTTTAACAAGAACATTGTGTAGTCTCTACAAACTGGCGGACATTAGTGCAATTGTGCAGTCCTGCACCTGAGCTCATATCATGCTTTACCCAATATTCCCCACTACTGTAATACCGTGCAATACTCAACATTCCCCACTACTGTTAGTCTAGTTTTATTTTTATCCAATGCTGTCCCTTACATCTCACTACAGCACTGCAGCACTGTCACTTACTTAGAGTATTTTTCCTCTGTACTATGTACAGGCCAAAATGAGTGTTCCTCATACTTTTTATGTAGATGTATGTTGGTGTGTATATACACATGTTACTGCGTATATTTACATAGGTTTGATCCTGAATGTTTGCCGTCAATGTTATACATTAATGGCTACATTATGCCGCCGTCCCTGTGTGATCTTTGCTGCTGTAACAATGAAAATTTCCCCACTGTGGGATCAATAAAGGCATTCTTATCTTATCTTATCTTATCTTATCTTGTCTTGGTTAGCGGTTATCTGTATCAGAGGTTTGTAGGTGATGGGCATTTGTCTCGACCTTTTAACCATGGGTCCACTCTCCATTGGCTGACCCCTTTGGGGTCCCAATGGAGCCCATATCGTTTCTATGCGTCTGGATGTCTGTCGGGTTACTGGCATTGTGGATGTTGTTTTTTCTTCTCGAGCAACACGTTGTTATGGCTTGGTTTGGAGATCTGCTGTCTTATACCTACCGAAAGGGGATGTGGATGACCCGCCTCCTCGCCATAGGTGTGGTTTTCTCGTTAGAGAGAGAAAGTGAGAGAGAGAGAGTGGTTAATTGAAGTATATTGATGTATTCGCCTTATGAATTCGTAAGAGCCTCGAGATGAAAAGTTCAGAAATAACCAAATATGACAGAACTTTAGCCCTTTTATGAAAGCAATATGTGTAGGTTTTACTTCCTGCTCTGATAAATTAGATGCACTCTCATAACGATTTTTAAATTATCAGGATACATTATTCTCAACAAACGTGTGCTCGTAAAAATATACGTGAGGAAGTTAAAATTGTGAAAAAGCATGTACAAACCTGAGGCCCTGAGTCACAGTTTTACACTCTCAAACGTAACTCTAAATTAAAAATACTCGGTTTAATAAATCAATACAAGTTAAACATATAAATCATTGAGATCAACTTTTAAAAGCTTTCAACTTTTATGATTTGAGTTCAAATAATGTTGATCATGACATTCTCTTCATTTAGCCTCTATACTCACATTGTATTGTTGGTTAGCTTAAAAACAACATTCAAGTTGACATTGCTCCATAAACTTAGCTTGATACCTTCATTTTTCTCAACATGTGGTTTCCTTTTTAAGGCCCCAGCTCATTATACCTTTACCCAAACAATTGAGTGAGACAGGGCATGATTTAAAAACAAACAAACAAATAATAAACAAAACTTTCAAATCTATGTGCGTGTAAGAATGAGGCATGCCACTGTATACATTTGACAGTTACTCTCATGTTAAACACATGTTAGGTTCAAATGAACTTTGCAAGAATAATGTATACAATGACTCATGTGTTAGATGTTTCATGATTAGGCTTGTTAGCTTTATTGGCTTTGTAGGTTTAGCTTTGTATTATATAAAAACAGGGGGTAATGTAAGAATAATAATGTATATCATAATTCATGTGTTCGATTTTTATTATGTCCACTGAACGTGTAGTGGTACACATGCCTGAGTTGTGTGCGGGCAGCGTGGGATCGATTCCCGCTCAGTGACAGTGTCTATGTGTGCCCTGCGACTGGCTGGCAACCAGTTCGGGGTGTAGTCTGCCTTCGCCCATTGACAGCTGGGATAGGCTCCAGCAACTCCCCGCAACCCTATATAGGATAAGCGGTTTGGAAAATGACATGACATGATTTTTATTATTAGGCTTGTTAGCTTTATTAGCTTGTGGGTTTAGCTTTAGCTTTTTCCATATCTATGCCCAACTTGCTTGATGTGCTTTGCTTCCACATATGTATGATAATGGCTCACACATACACACACACACACACACACACCCACCCCCACACACACACGCACACACACACAAGCGGAATCCACCGTACGCACACGCTCACACACATTGAACGATACATATCTTAACACCTCACCGCACATGCATCATCATTTAACGTCGTCTTCCAAACGAATATCCATCCATCCGTTATCTATACCGCTTCTCCTCACAAGGGTCGCGGGGCGTGCTGGAGCCTAACCCACGCTGGCACGGGGAGAACATGCAAACTCCACACAGGGAGGCCGGGGCCGGGATCAAACCCACAACCTCTGAACTGTGAGGCGGACGTGCTAACCAGTCGACCACCGTGCCGCCCCCAAACGAATATTATTATTATTACTATTATTTTAATTATCTTGACGAGCCTATATAGTTCTCGGCCTCCTAGGACCGCGATGCCGCTTTCGCTCGACGCAGCAGCACATGTTTGCATTTTAAATGATCGGCTTCTAACTACAATAATATTATCATCATATCACTATTATCATATTATTGGTGCTATCATTATTGTCATCGTATTACTTTAACATTCTCTATAGCGCTTCTATCTCTTTAAGATTACTCCTGCAGGCTTCCAACTATTACTGTGGTGCGCACCAAATAAGTTTATTCTATTTATTGGTATACCATTATTAACCCCTTAATTTGGGCCCAAATTCCACGTATCTCCATCCATTTCTTCTCAGACCCCGCGGTTACTCCATAAGCCAATACTGATGGTCCGCTTGCCGGGTCAAATTTCACGCGGCTTTGAATAGGGCACAATTGATCACCGGTTGCTTCTCCTAGCCTCGGAATCGCACCGGCTCGGACACGACGCAGTCTAAAAGCAACAGAGCCACCAACGACGACTGGCTCGCCGTCATTACCATTGTGCCCCTTGTGCCTCAATTATGCCCCGTGCCCGTGCTGTTCCCAAACTTGTACGTGGCAGCGCGCTCTATTCTCTCTCTGTTCGGCTTCCATTTCCATTCCAATTCTGCACTCATCCGAACTTTTCATGACGTCATCTCTTTTCTCTTTTCACTTAATCTTTTTTCTCTTCATCTCTTTTCTCTTTCCATTCACACCAAAACTAAGATAGACATCCTGGCCAGGATCTGTAGTCAAATTCTTTCTATGTCGTAATCTCATTCATCTCAAATGTTCTCTCCTTGGAACATTTTTCCACCTCATACGAAATGTCCACGTGCCCTGCAGGACATCTTCAACAACATACAAGATGTTCATTTTCCTCAGAACACCTTCACATCATCCAAGAATGTCCACATACCGTGCAGGACATCTTCAACAACATTCCAATGTTAATTTCTTAGAACATTTTTCCAATCACACTTCTCATTTCATTTCTTTTCATCTCATTTCTCATCAACTCTCATATAGACATGTCTTTTCCCATTTCACTAGTGCACATTTCTCCCCGTTTAATATCCTATGTTTGTTTGCTCTATTCATTTTATTCTTACTATTATTTCGTTTCTTATTTAACGAGGGGCTTTTACCCTTTTATTATTCATATTTATAACAATAAACTCAGGGAGCACATTTCCATGATCAACCAGCCATCAGACCCGCTCACACACAGGCTCCTAACTGCCCCGGGGCCACAAGCAGCCGCTCGACACAGAAGTACAACATCCAAAGTGAGCAGAACGACTCACCTTATTTTCAGCCATCTGGATGTCGCACGCCTGTGTCCCAGCGGGCCGCAACCTCCTGAGCGGAGCACGAATCCTGTTTGTGACGCCAATTCTGTAGTGTATTTTCTACATTGAGCAGGGTCAGTCGATGCGTTTGTCCGGAGCAGACGCATTGCCAGGCTGAGTTAATGATGAAAAGACTTCTCCGACAATTCAGTTGATTGGGAACAAGATTTTATTGATACCAATACAGCTAATGCCAAAAGAAGTTGCTCTCCGAGTTGCTGCGGTGCGCGCTCCTCCCGTCTCGTGTCCCTCTTCTTATGGGGAGCAGGATGAATATTCAAACTTGATTATTACATATGCATTGGGTGCCCTTGAATAGTTAATTCCTTTGTCTATTTCCCGCCTAACACTTTCTAGATACCCCGGACAGAGAGGTGCCACAAAGCCACAAAGTCTGCTACTCCTAACACCCCCTAAAATTGATTACCTTGAGACTATTTACTTTCAGTCAGGAAAAACAAAGGAGAGCGTATCCAGATGTCCCCTGCCTGTTGACATCCGGTCTCCCCCTTAGCAGACCAGTGTCCTGCTGATCCCTTAGATCTTACGCGCGGCCACTTCTCACTTAACACATGCGTAACTGAAGTCTAACTGCACTAGTCTATATTAAAATACACCTCATTCCCCCCTTCGGGGCAATCACAAATCGTCCCGACACAGTAATAAAGTAATAATAACATCAGCATGTATTCACAAATCTCATCCCAATCTTTCATACTAATTAGCTAAATCCTAAATAACGCTCAAGGCATTCTATTTAAGGTTTTTTTAATAAAGAAAACTTAAAGAAAATACTTACCTCCGATCGAATTTCGGCGGATCGCCCGAAAAATGTGAACGAGAAAGGTGTGATTTTGGCAGATAGAAAAGGCGGAGGAGTAGGCCCCTACGGTTGGAGCTCCGCACTTTGATTCACGGCTGCCAAATCCAAACCAAAGGTTGTAAATGCTTATTTACACGTGTATCTAGCATAAATATACACCCCGAAGCAGAAAATAACATTAATTTCAGTGTACACGTAACTTCTGTCAAGAAAAGCACACAAAGAGCACAGGGGGCAGCGCAGCCACACACGTCGTTTCATGATACAAAACAACAAATTGTCTCCGACGTGAGGGCTTTACAACCATATTTGGGGGCGGGCAAGGTCCCCTGACTAGCTTAAGTTGATGAAAATAACAATTTTCAACACTTTTCTCCGAGTCGAATTTCGGCGGGTCGCTGGAAAAATGTGACCGAGTAATGTGTGCTTTTGGCGAATGGCCAAGGCGAGGAGTTGGCCCCTACGGTTGGAGCTCCGCACTTTGAATCACGGCTGCCGAAATCAAACCAAAGGTTGTAGATGCATATTTACACGTGCATCTAGCATAAATACATGTCCCAAAGCGGAAAATTACATTAATTTCAGTGTACACGTAACGCCTGACAAGAAAAGCACACGAAGAGCACAGGGGACAGCCCAGCCACACACGGCGTTTTAAGCCACATAACAAATTGTCTCAGAAGTGAGGGCTTTACAACCATATTTGGGGGCGGGCAAGGTCCCCTGAGTGTCTTAAGTTGATGAAAATGATAATTTTCAACAGTTTTCTCCAAGTCGCATTTCGGCGGGTCGCCTGAAAAATGTGACCGAGAAAGGTGTGCTTTCGGAGAATAGCCAAGGCGGAGGAGTCAGCCCCTACGGTTTGAGCTCTGCACTTTAAATAACGGCTGCCAAATCCAAACCAAAGTTTGTAGATGCATATTTACACGTGTATCCACCGTAAATACACGCCCCGAAGCAGAAAGTGACATTAATTTCAGTGTACCCGTAAGGCCTGTCAACAAAAGCACACGAAGAGCACAGGGGGCAGCGCAGCACCACACGACATTTCAAGCCATAAAACAACAAATTGTCTTCGAAGTGAGGGCTTTAAAACCACATTTGGGGGCGGGCATTGTCCCCTGAGTGGCTTAAGTTGATGAAAATGATAATTTTCAACATTTGTCTCCGAGTCGAATTTCGGCGGGTCGGCCGAAAAATGTGACCGCTTTCGGCGGATAGCCAAGACGGAGGTATACAGAATACGGTTGGAGCTCCGCACTTTGAATAACGGCTGCCAAATCCAAACCAAAGGTTGTAGATGCATATTTACACGTGTATCTAGCATAAATATACACCCCGAAGCAGAAAATGACAATAATTTCAGTGTACACGTAACCACTATCAAAATGACGGCACTTGGCCAAACTGTCATTTTAAGGCGCGGAAAATCTCATTTTGGACATGAAAACCAAAAAGCTGCCAAATCCAAACCTAAGGCTGTAGATGAATATTTACACGTGTATCTAGCACAAATACACCTCCCGAAGCAGAAAATTACATTAGTTTCACTGTACACGTAACCCCTATCGAAATAACGGCACTTGGCCAAATTGTCATTTTCAGGCGCTGAAACGCTCATTTTGGACATAAAAATCAAAAGGCTGGCAAATCCAAACCAAAGGCTGTAGATGCATATTTACATATGTATCTAGCACAAATACACGTCCCAAAGCAGAAAACGACATTAATTTCATTGTACATAAAAACCAAAACGCTGCCAAATCCAAACCAAAGGTTGTAGATGCATATTTACATGTGTATTCAGCATCTTCGGCAGGGACAATAGCTACACTGGGGATACTCACCCCGTGTTCGCCACAGTGCGGCGGCCATCTTGGACGGGCAAGACTGGGGGTACTCACCCCGAGGTCTCCCCAGTGCGGCGGCCATCTTGGGAAGGGACATTCGCTAGCCTGGGCATACTCACCCCGAGGTCTCCCCAGTGCGGCGGTCATCTTGGAGAGGGACATTAGCTAGACTGGGGCTTCTTACTCCGAGGTCGCCACAGTGCGGCGGCCATCTTGGGGGAGGACCCAAAATAAACACAAATGACCCAGAGATTAATCGGAAGTGACACAAATGACCTGGAAATTAACCAGAAATGACCCAACTGACCCGAAAATGAACCAGAAGTGACCCAGAAGTGACCCAAATGACCTGGAAATGACCCAGAAGTTAAGTGTTTCCTTACCTCCTATTTTCTTGCTCCCCTTCTATTTTTTGTGTCCTCAGTCCAGGCCATTGTACATCATTCGAGATCATTCAACTTCATTCAACCACATTCCATTTCATTCAGTATCATTAAACTTCATTCCACTTGATTCAACTTCATTCAACTTCATTTATCTTCTTTCAACTTCATTCAACTTCATTCAACTTCATTCAACTCACATTGGTTCAGCTTTTCAACACGCTGCAATTCATACTTAAAAATTCTAATTATTCAACCTTAAAAAAAACATTACATTCGCCAATCAGTCCCACTTCCACATTCAACATTTAAATTTTACAGCCTTCCAGTTAGATCCTTGATGGTTTTGTGGTACACACGCTGAGTTGTGTGCAGGCAGCGTTGGATCGATTCCCCCTTTTTTTTCATACAGTTCATTCAACTTCATTACACTTTATTCAACTTTATTCAATATCATTCAACTTTATTCAGTATCATTCAACTTTATTCCACTTTATTCAACTTCATTCCAACGAATTTCACAGTTTCTTTTCAGATTGCTTCACCTTCACATGCAATTTCTCCAGAAATTGCATTCTCTAGTTATTAATATTAATCTCATTCCTCCCACTTTTTTGGCGTTCCGCTACTTCCACATAATTCATCCAATTCACCCCGTTTGAACTTTTAACTATTCCCAAAACTCATTCCTGGGTGTTCCTTTTCGTTTTCACCCCTAACATTTACAGTTCCCCCAAAATTCCACTTTTTTCACCCCAAAAAAACCCATTCGTTTCCAAAGGCGCAATTCAAAGTCTAACTACTTCAAAATATTTCAAAAATTCATGTCATCACACCTTGTATTTTTTTGCCCCTAACATTTAGGGTTCCCCCAATATTTCCCGTCTTTGACCCCAAAAAATCCCAATCATTCTTAATGGCACATTCAACATTTCACATTTACACCATTCCAGTTTCCATAAATTAGAGTCATTCAGCTCATTCGACTCATTAAAAGCTTTTCAACTTTTTGTTTTCACCCCTAACATTTTACGGTTCCCCAAAAATTCAACCTTTTTCACCCCAAAAAAACCCATTCATTTCCAATGGCACAGTCAAACATCAACTACTTCCACCTACTTCATCCGATTCACCCCGTTCAAATTATTCCAATAATTAATGCCATCACAACTTCTATTTTATTGCCCCAAACACTTGCGGTTCCTCCAATATTTCCCATCTTTCCCTCCAAAAAATCCAATTCATTCTTAATGGCACATTCAAGATTTCACATTTACACCATTTCAATTTCCATAAATTCAAGTCATTCAACTCATTCAACTCACATTCAGCTTTTCAACACTAGAATGGGGATACTCACCCGAAAGTGGCGGCGGCCATCTTGGGCAGGGACATTAGCAAGACTGGGGTTATTCACCTCGAGGTCTCCCCAGTGCGGCGGCCATCTTGGGCAGGGCCATTAGCTAGACTGGGGCTACTCACCCCGAGCTCTCCCCAGTGCGGCGGCCATCTTGGAGAGGGACAATAGCTAGACTGGGGCTACACACCTTGAGGTCTCCCCAGTGCGGCGGCCATTTTGGACAGAGACATTAGCTAGACTGTGGATACTCACCCCAAGGTCTCCCCAGTGCGGCGGCCATCTTGGGAGGGGAAATTGGCAAGACTGGCGATACTCACCCTGAGGTCTCCCTGGTGTGACGGCCATCTTGGACAGGGACTTTAGCTATACTGTGAATACTCACCCCGAGGTCTCCCCGGTGCGGTGGCCATCTTGGACAGGGACATGAGCTAGACTGGGGATACTCACCCCTGGGTCTCCCCGGTGGGGCGGCGATCTTGGACCGGGACATTATAGACTGGGGATACTCACTCGGGGGTCTCCCCGGTGCGGCGGCCACCTTAGACAGGGAATTAGCTGGACTGGTGATACTCACCCCGAGGTCTCCCCAGTGCGGCGGCCATCTTGGACACGGACATTAGCAAGACTTGGGATACTTAGACCGAGGTCTCCCCGGTAAGGCGGCCATCTTGGAGATTGACATTTGCTTGACTGGGGATACTCACCCCAAAGTCACCCCAGTGCGGCGGCCATCTTGGTCACGGTCATTAGCGAGACTGGTAAAATTCACCCCGAGGTCTCCCCAGCGCAGCGGCCATCTTGGTCAGGGACATTAGCTAGACTGGGGATATTCACACCGAAGTCTCCCTTTTGCGGCGGGCATCTTGGGCAGGGACATTAGCTAGACTTGGTATACTCATCCCGAGGTCTACCCGGTGCGGCGGCCGTCTTCAACAGGGACATTAGCTACACTGGGGATACTCACCTCGAGGTCTCCCCGGTGTGGCGGCCATCTTGGACAGGGACAATAGCTAGATTGGGGATACTCACCCTGAGGTCTCCCCGGTGCGGCGGAAATCTTGGACAGGGAAATTAGCTAGACTGGGGATACTCACAAAGAGGTCTTCCAAGTGTGGCGGCCATCTTGGACAGGCGGCCATTTTGGGAAGGGACATGACATTAGCTAGACTTGGGACACTCACCTTGTGGTCGCCACAGTGCGGCGGCCATCTTGGACAGGGACATTAGCTAGACTGGGGATACTCACCCCGAGGTCTCCCCAGAGAGGCGGCCATCTTGGACAGGGAAATTAGGTTTATTGCCGATACTCACCCGGAGGTCTCCCCGGTGCGACGGCCACCTTGGTCAGGGATATTAGCTAGACTGAAGATACTCACCCCGAGGTCTCCACGGTGCGGCGGCGATCTTGGACAGGAACATTTGCTAGACTGGGAATACTCACCCTGAGGGCTCCCCAGAGAGGCGGTAATCTTGGACAGGGAAATTAGCTAGACTGGGGATATTCAAAACGTGGTCTTCCCAGTATGGCAGCCATCTTGGACAGGGACATTAGGTACATTGCGGATACTCACCCCGAGGTCTCCCCGGTGCAACGGCCATCTTGGTCAGGGATATTAGCTAGACTGAGGATACTCGCCCCGAGGTCTCCAAGGTGCGGTGGGGATCTTGGACAGGGACATTTGTTCTCCCCAGTGTAGTGATTTGGGTCAACAGGAAGTGACCCAAATGACCCGGAAATGGACCGGAAGTGACACAAATGACCCGGAAATGAACCGGAAGTGACCCAAATGACCCAGAAGTGACCCTGAATGACCCAGAAATGAACCGAAAGTGACCCATATGACCCTAAAGTGACCTGGAAGTGACCCAAGTGACCCAGAAGTGACCCACGTGACCCGGAAGTTACCACAAATAACCCAGAAGTGACCACGAAGTGACTCCCAAGTACCCGTCACATTCAGTAATGGCACATTCAACAATTACACCATTCCAATTTCAAATTGACAACATTCAGCTCACTCAACTCACATTCTCACATTGGCTCATTGGTAGAGTGGTCGTTTCCCAACCAGAGGTTGTGGGTTCAATCCCGAGCCATTCCATCCTTGTCTGCCTTCTTTTTTTCCTGACTTCCTCTTTTTTTTCTTCCCTTCTGATTTGTTTGTTCTGATGTCCTCCTCATTCTAGGCTATTCTACATCATTTGAGGTCATTCAACTTCATTCAATTACATTCAGTATCATTTCAACATATTCCAAAGTTTTTCATAGAGGTCATTCAAATTGATTCAGGATCATTCAACTTCATTCAGTATCATTCATTTTCATTCCTCTTAATTCTACTTCATTTCAATTAAATCCTTTTCATTCAATTTCATTCCACTTAATTCAGTATCATTCAACTTCATTCAGTATCATTCGACTTAATTCAATAACATTCAACTTCATTCATTTACATTCAACTTCATTCCAACGCATTCCTTAGTTTTCATTCAGCTTCCTTCGCCTTCACATGCAGTTTCTCCAGAAATTGCATTCTCTAGTTATTATTTTTTCTATTTTATTCCAACCACTTTTTTGGTATGCGACTCCTTCCACATTTTTCATCCGATTTACTTCATTCAAGTTTCAAAACATTCAGAAAATTCATGCCTTCCGGGGTAATATTTTTTTTCGTTCCCCAAATTTACCGTTTCCCCAATATTTCCCATTTTTCACCCCTAAAACTCCCATTCATTTCCAATGGCATATTTAACGTTTCCTATTTCCACCATCCCAATTTCAAATTCACAAGATTCAACTCATTCAACTCACATTGGTAAAGCTTTTCAACACACCCACAATTCCTACTTCCCAAGAATTCAATTTATTCACCCATAAAAAAAACACAAAATTCCACCATTCATTCCCATTGCCATATTCAACAATTCACATTTACATCATTCCAATTTGAAATTCACAACATTCATCTCATTCAATTCATATTGGTCAAGCTTTTCAACACACTCCAAATTCCTATTTCTCAGACATTCAACTCATTCACACTTAAAAAACTCACAAAATTTCAACTATTCACCATTCATTTCCATTGGCACATTTAACTTTTCACATTTACACCATTGCAAATTCCCCAAATTCAAGTCATTCAACTCATTCAGTTTTTCAACACCCCCAAAATTCCTACTTCCTACACATTCAACTCATTCACCCTTAAAAAACCCACACAATTTCACCATTCATTTACAGTGGACCGGTGTTATTGCTCCTGGGTCTCCCCAGTGCAGCCGCCATCTTGGACAGGGTCATTAGCTGAACTGGGGATACTCGCCCCGAGTATCAAAAGTATTGGGACACTCAGAATTTTCATCTCCAGGTGTCCCTAATGAAGCGGCCATGTTGTTCAAAATTATTGGGACACCCAGAATTTTCATCCCCAGGTGTCCCTAATGAGGCGGCCATGTTGCTCAAAAGTATTGGGACACCCAGAATTTTCATCCCCAGGTGTCCCTAATGAAGCGGCCATGTTGTTCAAAAGTATTTGGCCCAGAATTTTCATCCTCAGGTGTCCCTAATGAAGTGTCCATTTTGTTCCAAAATATTGGGACACCCAGAATTTTCATCCCCAGGTGTCCCTAATGAAGCGGCCATGTTGTTCAAAAGTATTGTGACACACAGAATTTTCATCCCCAGGTGTCCCTAATGAAACGGCCATGTTGTTCAAAAGTATTGGGACACCCACAATTTTCATCCTCAGATGTCCCTAATGAAGCCTCCATTTTGTTAAAAAAATATTGGGACACCCAGAATTTTCATTCCCAGGTGTGCCTAATGAAGTGGCCATGTTGTTCAAAAGTATTGGGACACCCAGAATTGTCATCCCCAGGTGTTCCTAATGAAGCGGCCATGTTGTTCAAAAGTATTGGGACACCCCGATTTTTCATCCGCAGGTGTCCTTCATGAAGCAGCCTCCTCCTTGTTCAAAAGTATTGGAACACCCAGAATTTTCATCCCAAGGTGTTTCTAATGAAGCGGCCATGTGTCAAAAGTATTGGGACACCCAGAATTCTCATTCCCAAGTGTCCCTAATGAAGTGGCCATTTTGTTCAAAAATATTGGGACACCCCGATTTCTCATCCGCAGGTTCTGTCCTTCCCGAGATTCCTTGTTTCCTTCCTTCCTTGCTTCCTAGTGTCCTTTCTTCCTCATTTCTTTGCCTCATCCTTTCCTTCCTACTATTTTGTTTTCTTACTTTGTTTTCTTTCTTGCTTGTTTTCTTTGGTATCTTGGTTTCTTGCTTCCTGCCTTCCTTTGATTCCATCATTCTTTGTTTTCCTTTTTTTTTCTGACTTCCTTCTTTCATTGTTTCCTTACTTCCTCTTTTCTTGTTTCCCTTCGGATTTTTTTCAAGGTCATTCAACTTCATTCCAACGCATCCTGAGGTTTCCATACAGCTTCCTTCGCCTTCACACGCAATTTCTCCAGGAATTGCATTCTCTAGTTATTAATACAATTATTGTGTAGACTTATATTCAATCACCTACATAAAGTTTTTTTTTTTTCAAATTGGTCAGTCTCAACCTTTGAAGTCATCAACATTCACTTAATGAACCCATGTCTTTATTATTAATGCAAGTGTTGTGTCGATTCATATTTAATCACCAACATAAAGTTTTTTTTACAAAATGGTCAGCCTCAACCTTTAAAATCAGGTCTTTATTGTTAACATTTACTTGATGAATCCCTATCTTTATTAATAACGCGATTAATGTGTAGACTAATTATATAGACTCTAATCATTACCTGCTATTGTTGACCTTTTCTTTTTTAATGCAATTATGGTGTAGATTAATATTTAATCACATAAGGTTTTTTTTTTTTCAAATTCGTCAGTCTCAACCTTTGAAGTCATCAACATTTACTTGATGAACCCATATCTGTGTTAATAACGTAATGAATGTGTAGACTAATTAGACTGTGTATTTGATCATCTGCTATTGTTGACCTTCATGTTTTCTTACATAACCAGGTTTAAACATCGACCTGTTACTTTAGTGGATACTTTTACTAGCATAAATGTTTAAAAAAATCATTGCGAGAGATTGATGTAAACTCATTAATCAAAACAGGAAGTAAAACCTATACAATATAATGTTTCTTGTTTCAGCCTAAAGCTCTGTCGTATTTGTACATTCATGTACACATATGAAATGCAAGTTCCTCACCAGTGAATCAGTACCTGAGTAGAGCTCCACATACTGGAGCGTTTACGCTGGCTTATCATTTTTATGACCTCCTCACATACATCTTCGCAGGAAGGATGAGAAAACAAACTACAAGGTGTAAAGTACACGCAAAATCAGATACTCCCTCATCCTCTCACCAATCTGCCTCCAACCAGCTGCTTGAGTTATCAATATCAAGTCCATCAGGGGCTGACTTTGTCAATTTGTTGAGATATTTAAGATTGGTTGAAATTGTAAGGTATATATTGTTGTGCGGCGGTAAAAGATGATCCGTAATGTAAGGAAGAGTATCTTTAAGTTTGTCAGGTTCACACCAAGTGAGACATTCGTAAACAACGCACACAATGAGGAGAAAAGACACTTGTCACAATATTGTCTTTTTTACTTGCAAGGAGAGCGCAGGGAAGTGTACTATTACAGTTCCTAAAACCCTCTACCCGGCTCCTGCGCCTCCTCTCTTTTTATTTTCTTCGGAGTCCTTAATTACAAAGGTGTTCCGGCTCTAAGGGAAAGGGGAGCGAAAGCAGCTGGAAAACTTGTTTTGTCTATGTGTGTGTGTGTGTGGGGGTGTGCGTGTGTGTGTGCGTGTGTGGGGGTGTGTGTGTGTGGGGGGGGGGGGGTGTATGGGTGTGTGTGTGCGTGTATGTCTGTCTGTGCGTAGCAACTGGCCATTTGAGTGAAATGTGCTTTAAAATAGAGTGTGTTGTGGTGGAAGAAAAAGCTAGTTGTGAAAGAATGTTTGTAGAGGCTAATTAAATGTTATGTGTGTGTTGAAGTGAGATGTGCAAGACTGAAGAAGACAGTGCTGAATTTAAGGAAGTGGAATCAAACTATAGGTTAGGGCTAGCGAGATGATCTGTGTCGCCCTGTTGTGTGGTGCTTGGAACCATACTAAGTCTTTAAAGCCTTACTAACTGAAATAAGAGTTGTGAGGGCCTATTTGAAGGTTGTGGATTGTAAAATGAAGAAACGTTTGTCCTGCTTGCTGCGTCCGGTGACCCATGCGGGAGGGGCAAGTGCGCTTATGCCCGTCTCCGGATACACGCTGGTGACCGAGCGGTGAATTGCTTCCTTGCGAGACCATGTGTCGTGACCAGAGGGGATACGGTCGACAGTTTGTGCTCGTTGCAGGGGTGCACACCTGCGGTGAAGCCATGTTGGCCGGGCCCTTTTTGGGAGGACAGAGTGGCTGAGCGAGGTGGAGCATCTCAGCTACGGTAGCAGGGGCGGTACTATGGTGACGTTGCGCGGGGCAGCTCGCGTCTCCCTGTGGGAAGGGGGGAGCAGTCAGGCTGTTGTTGGAAGCAATGTGTGAGTGAATGAATGAGATTTTATAATCTGCAATTATGGAAGCCACTACAAGGCAGTATTGATAAGTATATGGAATAAATAAATTAAGTTGAACCATGTGAGCAAGGAATTTAGGAGTACTAGAATTATAATGCTTTAACCCTGGAGCCCCTCACCACAGATAGAAGGGGGTAGTGCACGGAGCATGTGATTTGGTCAGCTCTAGGCTGGCTATGTGGAAATGCCTGGTGAGAATAGACACAGACTAATAGTAAAAATTTGAATTTAGATGGTGCAGCTATAGAGATAATGGTTAGATTTTGAAATATAAGCATGTGCCTTTGATGAGGAAGTGATTGAATATGCAATGTTGGATTTTTCTCAACTAAAACCTTTCCTCTTTGCATGAGAAGCCGAGAATTGTGGACAACATTTCCAAAAGGACGGAGACACGCATCGGGTCTACTACAATCCGTGAGAAAGCGCCGCAAAACAGGGCGTCCCCATAATCAAGGCCAGCATGGGTTTCGTCGACAGACTCCTTTTTACAAAATAGGCCCACAAACTGCTTACAGAACTGTGACATGCGATTAGTATTAATGGTCTTGGCTTCAGACTGATTGAGATAAATTTATCAATTGATTTTAGATTACTCTATTTTAACCAAATATTATTCCAAGCATTCATAGAAATTATTTACGGCTACATAGTGATCAAGGGAACTATTTTTCTACTGAAAGCAAACAAAGAATAACAGAAATAATAATAATAATAATAATAATAATAATAATAATAATAATAATAATAATAATAATACTCCCTGTGTGGAGTTTACATGTTCTCCCCGTGCCTGCGTGGGTTTTCTCCGGGTACTCCGGTTTCCTCCCACATTCCAAAAACATGCATGGTAAGTTGATTGGACTTTCTGAAATTGCCCCTAGGTGTGATTGTGAGTGCGGATGTTTGTCTCTGTGTGCCCTGCGATTGGCTGGCAACCAATTCAGGGTGTCCCCCGCCTACTGCCCAAAGACAGCTGGGATAGGCTCCAGCACGCCCCGCGACCCTTGTGAGGATAAGCGGTACAGATAATGGATGGATGGATGGATAATAATAATACTAACGGTAACTGACAGTGGAGGTCATTTGCAGGACATATGCGTATAAGATACCTAATAGTTTAAAGCCAACTACTATTTAGAATTGGAGACTTACATTTAATTTAGGAGCAAGACAGTTACAACTAAACATTGGAAGGAATCTAAGAGATAAAAGGGGGGGTAGCGTGTCATAGTTTCATTAATCATCTGAGATTTTTCAAACTATGTTGTGCAGTTCTCTAGTTTGATGTAGTTCTATATTGTGCAAATACCCACTTTGTAATTAAGTTTGATTCAAGAAGAATTTATTTTGTGGCAGGTCCCACTAGACGAACAGACACTCACTCTGTTGCCAAGTTTTTTGTGTCAGGGAGTCATAAACCAGTGGGGACTTCCTGATTGAATATCTTCACATAGAAAGAGTTTGTGGATAAAACGGTCAAAATTATCTTACAAATAATTAGGGATTAAACAGTGATTAGGAGCAGTACATCACCCGCAAAGCCAAGGCGTTGGTGAAGAAAGAAAAAATAAATAAATACATTTGTCAGCATACAGGATTGGACTGGGCGGCGACGCTTCCACTCGCACCGAAGGTGTGCCGATCTAGTGAGCTTCGTGAGTTAAATATGACGCCACATGAGTTAAGGACAGACAGCATCGACGTGCTTGTGAACAAGTGAAAAAGGGCCAATGTTTGTTAACGTTGGAGGACGAAGAGAAAGTGTAAGTCAAGCATTTAACAAGGATACATGGGAACATTTCTACAGGAGTTGCCAACAGGCAGAAGCAAGATGAAACACAAGAGAGATGCGAGCCAGATGCCGATACACCTAAGGATTCCAGCAGGTGTGGTGGACTCCAGAAAGACCGTGGCCACGGCAGGTTCCCTAGAGTGAGCCTAAAATCCTTTTCTAGGACTGGAACTCGACCTGCCAACTGGGACCTGATGGGTGCTGGCAGTTCAACAGAAGGAGGACAACAGTGGTGAGATCTACTTCTTTGAAGTGAGAAGTGAATGACCAGAGGTCATCGCATGTGAGTAAGTAAAACCGTGTGTGAAGTGTGAGCGAACAGTTTGATTGGGAATTAAAATACCACTGGGTATTCGATTCCATGTAATAGAATGTAATATAGTGGGATTGGAAACAGCAGACTGGTGTGGATGTGAGAGCAAGAATTCTCTACCTGAAAAGGTTGTGAAGCATCCGAATCTATACGAATAGATTTATATTGACCAACAGGTTAACCAAAAACCTAATTGGGAATTACACAGTTACACAATTACACATAGTCCACTGATAGTGTAGTGGTACACATGCCCGAGTTGTGTGCGGGCAGCGTGGGATCGATTCCCGCTCAGTGACGGTGTCTGTGTGTGCCCTGCGACTGGCTGGTGACCAGTTCGGGGTGTAGTCTGCCTTCGCCCGTTGACGGCTGGGATAGGCTCCAGCAACTCGCCGCGACCCTGTATAGGATAAGCGGTTTGGAAGATGACATGACATGACATGACAATTACACATAATCAGTTAAAAGTCTCAGGGTCAACGTGCTCTGACCTAAGCATGGGACCAGCCAGGGAGGAGATTGTGTTTGGATTTTGGGGACAGTATAGATGTGAGGGCTGCAGGTTAAACCGAGCCCCTTTTCTGCCCTTGCCCGTCTCAGGTGAGAGCATTCGCGAGGATGGAAAAGCTGTCCAGATCTGCTTATTGTATGATTCCAGAACTTTAGAGATGTTAAAGAAAATTGATGAGAAAATTCAACCGACTCTTTATTTACATTGGATACCTTATTGAAAGATATACGAACACGCATTGAGTAAGGAGTTTTTTTTGTGGATTGCTAATTGGGCTTATGGACTCCAGACCTACAAAATATTTCAACAGTTAAAGTGAAAATTATAATAGAAAATTTGAATTGCTGTAGTACTGCTAAGTAACTAGTTTTAAGAACACTCAAGGTGTTGATAAACTGTACCAAATTCTCTAAAATAGGTATAGGAAGTGAGAAAATAAAACCGAGGGATATACTGCAGTCTCACGATTGGAAGTTTGTCAGTAGAAAATATAGGATTTTGATCAAATAAAATACTTGAACACATGGATAACTACTTACAGCTCTAATGATTAGTTAAATTAACAAAAAATAGCTGCGTTGCAGGAATTACATGTCAAGAAAACCCAGAGGAGAAAAAAAAGATTAAGACAAATGGTTTAGAAGGAAAAGAATACTAGATGAAAATAAGTTTAAAAGGTGGGTGAAAAGGAATGTGTTGAAGAATAAAGAAAGATGAGTGACATCGGGTCGATGTTGTATATTGGGCAAGAGAGTGACATTAGAAAGGAAAAATGGAAAATCCCGTGAGACTATAAATCTGAATTAGTGATGTCAAGATTGAGGCGTTAACAGGCAGTACTTAGATTTTGTAATTGATCGCGTCAAAATATTTGATGCATTTAACACAAGCGTAGAATGAACACTGATGCATGATCCCACTCAGAAGTGCACAGTGAGCAGTAGAGCGGACGCGTGTCATCTGTGGGAGTATAGAGAAGCATTTTTGAAGAAGAAGATGCCAGCTTTAAATATCATAAAGGTGAATAAATTGGTTTGCTTCGGTGACGCAGGATGAGTAGAGAAGATATATCATAAAGATGAATAAATTGGTTTGCTTCGGTGACTCAGGATGAGTAGAGAAGATGACTGTCTTGTTTTGTGTTCATAAAGACAGATAAAGGAGGAGCACATGAAGTGCTGATAGCACCTACAGCATAGCATAACATAACATAATATCCGACAGTCACGATGTTCGTGTGCACTTAGGGGGTCACTTGGAAAACATACACTCTGAGAATATTACAAATATGGACGGTACACACACATAGTTTATTTACACACACGGTTGCAGATTTTTCTGTCACTGTTCTGAAGCTCTTAGTGTTTTTGTTTTTGTGGTGAATGAAAACTGCTGTCACTACAGAAGGAGTGTTGATGGCTGCAATTTTAATTTTCATTGCATGAAGATTTGTTGTTCGGCACGGTGGTCGACTGGTTAGCACGTCCGCCTCACAGTTCAGAGGTCGTGGGTTCGATCCCGGCTCTGGCCTCCCTGTGTGGAGTTTGCATGTTCTCCCCGTGCCTGCGTGGGTTTTCTCCGGGCACTCCGGTTTCCTCCCACATTCCAAAAACATGCATGGTAAGTTGATTGGACACTCCAAATTGGCCCTAGGTGTGATTGTGAGTGCGGATGTTTGTCTCTGTGTGCCCTGCGATTGGCTGGCAACCAGTTCAGGGTGTCCCCCGCCTACTGCCCAAAGACAGCTGGGATAGGCTCCAGCACGCCCTGCGACCCTTGTGAGGAGAAGCGGTACAGATAATGGATGGTTGGATGGAAGATTTGTTGTTGTGGTGAAGAGAGGCATTGCATAAGAACAGTATGTTGAATGTATACATCCGTCTTTTGTCTTTCCATTCCAACAGCGGTTTGCAGAGAGGTGTGGAATATTTTGGAGATGGTTCGAATTGCGATTAATTACGATCCATGATTTTTTAACATCCGATTAACTCGATTGGAATTTTTAATTGGTTGACAGACCTAGTCTAAATATATACAAATGGTAAAAATAACTGCATTGTGTTAGTGGCATAAAATAAGAAACAAACTGAAAATATCTTAAATAAGTAATTGGATGAATTAGAAGTTTTTGTGCAATGTTGTAAGGTTTGGTGTTGACCATGGGACTAGACTTGTCATTTATAGCAAGCCCTTATCTAGGTGATGGATTGTAAAGGTCAGTTTGTGACCTCTGAGTTTAGTACGGACCAGGCACGGAGTGCCCTGAGGGAACACGTTTGCGGAGAAAATTCCTCAGTTAGGAGTTATAGGACAGGAACATGTGTTGGCGATGGAAGATAACATATTTAGACAAAGCCTCATTAGGAGACATGCAACAAAGTCTCAGAGTTGGACAAGAACTTTGGGCGGAATAAATAAGGTGCAGCATCAAAAGATATCAAGGCGTGACGAACCAATGAACTTACTCGATTGAATAATATACGAATAACTAAAATAAAGTAAAATAAACTATAAAAAGGGGCTGATATGTTGAATCATGGTCTACCACATGCTTCAAAGAGGGGAGCTGTGGTACTATACGCCAATATTATACAACTTATGGTTTTTATTTTTATTCAAAAGAGGATCGATGATTATTTCCAACCGATGTGTCCTATGAATGGCACTTTACAGGAAACTTCCAAGCAGCACATTTTTACATTTTCTTCATGTTACTTAATTTTTATTGTATAATCTTTAGTCCAATTAGTTAGATGCCGGCTCCTGGTCATTATTCAAAGATCTCAAGGTTGGGTTGATATATCAATAATTGTTTTAATAAGATCTTGAGTGTTTACAGAAGCAGCTGCCCGGACTGGCTGGTGTTGGTGAGACATGGTTCCAAGCCTGAGGAAAAACTGACGGATGGCATGAGCCTGGGGTGTGATGACATGTAGTCGCGATCAGCTGTGACAGCTTTCCTTCCTACTTGCTGATGGTGCCGAAGATCACAGACTGCGAACCTCCCATGGATCCCAGTCTACATCTCTAAAAATTGCATAAGTATTTGGACAGATATGAGGGGCTCATACTGTCAACGTATTGCTCCCCCACAGATGCAACAGCACCTCCAGTGGAACCTGGAGGGACGCAACTCAATGAGGAGGCTATGGAACTACACGCGGCAGAGGTGGATGCAGTCCATGGAGGGGAGACGACCACCTTAATGGGCTTTGCAGGGGTGCCCATGAGTCTGCCGATTTCGATACCACTGAAGACAGAAATTGATGGACATATACATTAGCACTAATGTGTCCTGAGAAGGAGGGGGAGCTCCAGTGAAGCTGATGGGCTGAGCTTATCAAAACTGGGGCTACCGTCATTTGCAGCCCAGAGAGACTGACGATACAGTTCCCAGACCGTGATGGACTATGGACGGAAATTGTCCATCAGATGTAACGGCGTAACATGAACTATGTTTATTGGGCCTGACTTCAAACAGAAACAAAAGGCGGGAGGCGGCGTCTACTTGGCCTTCCTGAGGTGGAAGCCCTGGATTGACTCTCATGCCTCAGCAGCCCTCAGATCGATCCCCCCTCTCACACTGCTATGACAGAAATGATAATCTGGTCTACAGAGAAGCATCTGAGACAGTATAGTGACACTATGTGTCACAGACTCGTCCTGCATAGGTTTTTAGTGTAGTGTAAATACAAAACAAATAAGATATATTATAATAACATAAAAGATAGAAAATTTGAGCAGTGAATTGGGGAAAATATAAAGGCTCTTGTTTTGAATATGATCCAGTAAAATCAGTAGTGACGTTGATCAGAAAATTATTGGCTACATGATTCATTTAGTGTTGCTGGCAGAAAAGAAACCAACTAGTGATAGACAGATACTAAGGACTAGAAATAAGCATTTTCATACTGGTAATAAAGGGAACATATGTCTGCGATAACTTCAAATAGCAGTTGTCGGAAAATTTTGAAATATCAATGACAGGGGGAAGAGTCATTTGAGCAACAGCAGACTCTAGGAATGGAAGTGGAGAATTATTTTTCAGAGTCTGATTGGTCACCTGCAGAGGTGAGGAATAATTTCCGCACTTTGTCAAGACGAGAAGCTAAATGGAAGGCTTGTGGGTTTGATTCCTTGGCATTACAAGACGCCGGCGTGGGCTGGTAGAAATATGTGGAGTCAATTAGGTGAGAGAATCAGGTGCAGGGAAGGGTCTGTGTCTCGTTAGGGTTCAGACACCTAGTACATTAATTTGTGTTTTTGAATCAATTCCAGTGCCGGTAGCACGTACTTGTCAATATTGTTTGCTACTATGGTTGGTGCATGAATAATCTAAGAAAATTCCCATATGACTTGATGACAATTCGCAGCAGTAAGAAACCCGTGAAGGCTTGTCATAGTGTTAAGAATAATAGAGGACAGAGAGACATGGTACAGTTTCATAATTTTGAATCATATCATTGGAGAATTAGTTTGGGTGAGAAATGGGGAATAGGTCCTTTTCCATGGTATGGTGTTACTTTTTTGGCTGATCATATTGATAATATTACTTACACTCTCCAGGGGTTTGCAAACGAGACTATTAGGGGATTCGAATATTTGTCTATTACACAGAAGAGTCATAGATTGACTCTGCTGAAGCATGATATGGCACTCGATTACATTTTGGCTAGGCAAGGGGACTTGTGTGTAGCCTTGAATTTGACGGGAGATGCCTGTTATACTTTGATACCTGACAATTCTGATAATATCACAAGTGTCGTGGATGCTTTGCGTGTTATTAGGGATTCCTTCGGCCCCTCGGAGAAGTCTGGGTGGTCAATTACAATTTGGTTGCAAGACAAGTGGTCAGCCACAATTTGGTTGCAAGACAAGTTGGGTCCCGTGGGAGCTATATAGTTCAACTCTTAGTGGCGCTACTCTTGTCTTTATGCGTGTTGTTTTGCTCCTGTACAGTGTTACTGACATTTGCGAAAGCTATGATTTTAAGATGGGTCGGTGTGGTGCTGCCAGGGGACCAAACTCAAATGCATTTGATGACTGTTAGAAATGAGGGGGACCCAGAGAATATGGTGGAGACTTCTTTTGTTGATAAGTATTCTCATTGATTAGCTAGTGTGTTTTTTTTTCATTTCTGTTTGCCTTTACTGTTATGTTTGTTATTTTGGGTTATTTGGTGTTATTTGTCATGCAGTGTTTCCCATCTGAGTCAGTCATGTCCAGGCTTTGGTTAGCGAGGTGCAAGGGTTTTTACGATTCCTGATTGAGCTATTGCATTTGTTGTGTTATTATGACCTATTTATTGATTGACTGCTTGACGGTCATTTCGTCTTATTTTGATCTCATACCTTACTTTGAACGTGCCTGCCTTTGCCCGGTGTGATGATGTTCACATGAAATGTGTGTTATTCTGTGTGTGTTGTCATTACTTTCTACTGGCAGATATTATCTTTTTGTAGAACATGTGGAGCTGCTTGGATTTCCGCATATGATTCGATGGACGATGTTGGACTAATGAGGGGACTGTGAAATATGGACAGCGGGCCCTGGACAGTTTCACCCTGTCCGAGGATGCGCTGCTTTGGCAGTGTTTTGGACTCTACGTCGCACGCACACACTGGGGGCAACACTGGAGAGGACATGGTTAACTGTGTTTTGTTTTGATTAGCATATAGCATGAATGTTTTGTTCCATTTATAAATAGGTGATTTTAGGTGTTAACCATTTAAGCGATTTCGGTAGTTAGTTTTTATGCTCACCTTAGTTCTTGCATTGAATGTTTTGATTTTTATGCTGTTTTGACTTTGTAACAGTGGACCTTTGTTCTGATTGGCTTGTGAACGAAAGGGTCACTGATGGGTTTAGGAAGAATCTCTTTCTTTTTCTCTTTTGTTACACAAAAGAGTTTTTTCTCGAAGGAGGTTCCGCGAATCCTTGATTCTCCCATGTGGACCACGCTAAATTGTTAAGGGTAGCCTCGGCTCAATCTGGGGGATTACTTTGGATGGGAAAACTCTGCCATGACCAGTGAACCAGTGTTAGGATTTGAATTGATTGATTGCCTGGTGGTTGTGCAAGGAGGATTCTGGGAGACGTCAGGAAGCGATTTGGCCTTATTATATTAGGTTTTCTTTATTAAAATAACCTTAAGTAGCATGCCTTGAGCGTTATTTAGGATTTAGCTAATTAATATGAAAGATTGGGATGAGATTTGTGAATACATGCTGATGTCATTATTACTTTATTACTGTGTCGGGACAATTTGTGATTACCCCGAAAGGGGGAATGAGGTGTATTTTAATATAGACTAGTGTAGTTAGACTTCAGTAACGCCTGTGTTAAGTGAGAAGTGGCCGCGCGTAAGATCTAAGGGATCAGCAGGACACTGGTCTGCTAAGGGGGAGACAGGATGTCAACAGGCAGGGGACATCTGGATACGCTCTCCTTTGTTTTTCCTGACTGAAAGTAAATAGTCTCAAGGTAATCAATTTTAAGGGGTGTTAGGAGTAGCAGACTTTGTGGCTTTGTGGCACCTCTCTGTCCGGGGTATCTAGAAGGTGTTAGGCGGGAAATAGACAAAGGTATTAACTATTCAAGGGCACCCAATGCATATGTAATAATCACGTTTGAATATTCATCCTGCTCCCCATAAGAACAGAGACACGAGACGGGAGGAGGGCGCACCGCAGCAACTCGGAGATCAACTTCCTTTGACATCAGCTGTATTGTTATCAATAAAATCTTTTTCCCAATCAACTAAATTGTCGGAGAAGTCTTTTCATAATCAACTCAGCCTGGCCTTGCGTCTGCTCCGGACAAACGCATCGACTGACCCTGCTCAACGAAAGAAAATACACTACACCCTCACTTGGGAGACAATTTGTAGTTTAGTGGCTTAAAATGCTGTGTGTGGCTGCACTGTACCCTGTGCTCTTCGTGTGCTTTTCTTGAAAGGCGTTCCGTGTACACTGAAATTATTGTCATTTTCTGCTTCGGGGCGTATATTTATGCTTGATACAGGTGTAAATATGCATTTGCCACCTTTGGTTAGGATTTGGCAGCCGTGATTCAAAGTGCGGAGCTCCAACCGTAGGAGCCGACTCCTCCGCCTTGGCTATCCGCCGAAAACACACCTTTCTCGGTCACATTTTTCTGGCGACCCGCTGAATTTCGACTCGGAGAAAAGTGTTGAAAATTATAATTTTATTCAACTTAAGCCACTCAGGGGAACTTGCCCGCCTCCAAATATGGTTGTAAAGCCCATACTTAATAGACAATTTGTTGTTTTGTGCCTTAAAACGACGTGTGTGGCTGCGCTGTCCCCTGTGCTCTTCGTGTGCCTTTCTTGACAGGCGTAACTTGTATACTGAAATGAATGTTACTTTCTGCTTTGGCACATGTATTTATGCTAGATACACTTCTAAATATGCATCAACAACCTGTGGTTTGGATTTGGCAGCAGTGATTCACAGTGCAGAGCTCCAATCGTAGGGGCCGACTCCTCCGCCTTGGCTATCCGCCAAAAGCACACCTTTCTCGTTCATATTTTTCAGGCGACCCGCAGAATTTCGACTCGGAGAAAAGTGTTGAAAATTATAATTTTCATCAATTTAAGCCACTCAGGGGAACTTGCCCGCCCCCAAATATGGTTGTAAAGCCCTTACTTCATCGACAATTTGTTGCTTTGTGCCTTAAAACGACGTGTGTGGCTGCGCTGTCCCACTGTGCTCTTCGTGTGCTTTTCTTGACTGGCATTACTTGTTTACTGAAATTAATGTCACTTTCTGCTTCGGGACATATATTTATGGTCGATACACTTGTAAATATGCATCTACAACCCTTGGTTTGGATTTGGCAGCCTTTTGGTTTTTATGTCCAAAATGAGCGTTTCAGCGCCTGAAAGTAGCAGTGTGCCTTTCTTGAAGGCGTTACTTGTATATTAAAATTAATGTCACTTTCTGCTTCGGCACGTATATTTAGGGTTGATACACTTGTAAATACGCATGTACAAACTGTGATTTAGATTTGGCAGCAGTGATTCACAGTGCTGAGCTCCAACCGTAGGGGCCGACTCCTCCACCTTGGCTATGCGCCAAAAGCACACCTTTCTCGGTCATATTTTTCAGGCGACCCGCCGAATTTCGACTCAGAGAAAAGTGTTGAAATAGACAATTTTCATCAATTTAAGCCACTCAGGGGAACTTACCCGCCCCCAAATATGGTTGTAAAGTCCTTACTTCATAGACAATTTGTTGTTTTGTGCCTTTAAACGACGTGTGTCTGCGCTGTCCCCTGTGCTCTTCGTGTGCCTTTCATGACTGGCGTGACTTGTATAGTGAAATTAATGTCACTTTCTGCTTCGGCACGTATATTTATTCTAGATACACTTGTAAATATGCATCTAAAACCTTTGGTTTGGATCGGGCAGCCATGATTCACAGTGCGGTGCTCCAACCGTAGGGGCCGACTCCTCCGCCTTGGCTATCCACCAAAAGCACAACTTTCTCGGTCATATTTTTCAGGCGACCAACCGAATTTCAACTCAGAGAAAAGTGTTGAAAATTGTAATTTTCATCAACTTAAGAATAAGAATAAGAATAAGAATAAGAATAAGAATGCCTTTATTGATCCCACAGTGGGGAAATTTTCATTGTTACAGTAGCAAAGATATAGGTCACACAGGGGCGGCGGCATAATGTGGCCATTAATGTATAACATTGACGGCAAACATTTAGAATCAAACCTATGTAGATATACGCAGTAACATGTGTATATACACATGTGTATACACACCAACCTACATCTACATAAAAAATATGAGGAACACTCATTTCGGCCTGTACATAGTACAGAGGAAAAAATACTCTAAGTGACAGTGCTGCAGTGCTGTAGTGAAATGTAAGGAACAGCATTGGATAAAAATAAAACTAGACTAACAGTAGTGGGGAATGTTGAGTATTGCACGGTATTACAGTAGTGGGGAATATTGGGTATTGCACGATACGAGCTCAGGTGCAGGACTGCACAATTGCACTAATGACCGCCAGTTTGTAGAGACTACACAATGTTCTTGTTAAAGAGTCTGACAGCAGCAGGCAAGAAGGAACGGCGGAATCTCTCCTTTGCACAGCGAGGGTGTAACAGTCTGTCACTGAAAGTGCTGTGGAGTGCTGTTAGGGTGCCCTGGAGGGGGTGGTCCGGGTTGCCCAGCATTGATGACAGCTTGGCCAACATCCTCCTGTCCCCCACCGAGTCCACAGAGTCCAGGGAGCAGCCCAGGACAGAGCCGGCCCTCTTGACCAGTTTGTCCAGCCGCTTCTTGTCCCGGGCCGAGACGCCGCCTGCCCAGGTGACCACTCCCTGGAAGATGACCGATGCAACCACCGAGTCATAAAAGTTCCTGAGGAGTGTCCCCTGAACCCCAAAAGACCTCAGTCTCCTGAGTAGGAAGAGTCTGCTCTGACTCTTCCTATAGAGGGTGTCTGTGTTGTCGCACCAGTCCAGTTTATTGTTCAGATGAACACCCAGGTACTTGTAAGTTGAGACTCTCTCAACATCTGTTCCCCGGATGTTCACTGATGCAGGTGAAGAGTGCTGGCGCCTACCGAAATCCACCACCATTTCTTTGGATTTCCCCGCATTGATCAGGAGGCGGTTCTGCTGGCACCAGTCCACAAAACCCTGAGTAAGTTCTCTGTACTCCCGATCATCTCCGCCTGTGATGAGGCCGACAATCGCAGAGTCGTCAGAGAACTTCTGCAGGTGACAGGTAGGGGTGTTGTAGTTGAAGTCCGAGGTGTAGAGAATGAACAGGAAGGGAGCCAAGACAGTTCCCTGTGGGGCCCCCGTGCTGCAGAGGAGCACGTCAGACACACAGTCCTGTGTCCTCACATACTGTGGCCGGTTTGTGAGGTAGTCCTGGATCCATGTGGTGAGGTGGTGCGCCACCCCCGCCCGCTCCAGCTTGTCTCCCAGTAGGGTGGGCTGGATGGTGTTGAAAGCACTGGAGAAATCAAAGAACATGATCCTCACAGTGCTCCCCGCCTTCTCCAGGTGGGAGAGTGAAGTGTGGAGGAGGTAGATGATGGCATCATCCACACTGATGCCAGGCTGGTATGCGAACTGGAGTGGGTCCATTGAGGAGCTCACCAGGGGGCGCAGGTGGACAAGGACCAGTCTCTCCAGGGTCTTCATCAGGTGAGACGTCAGCGCCACCGGTCTGAAGCTGTTGAGCTCCTTCGGGTGGGGGGTCTTTGGCACCGGGACCAGGCAGGATGTTTTCCATAGCTGGGGGACCCTGCCCAGCTTCAGGCTCAGGTTGAACATGTGCTGGACAATTCCACACAGCTGGTCTGCGCAGGATTTGAGGAGCTGGGGGCTGATGCCATCTGGACCCGCTGCCTTCCTCGCCTTCATCTTCTTCAGCTGGTTCCTCACCTGAGATGTTGTGAAGGCCAAGGCTGGACAGGAAGGAGTGGTGGCTATCTGGTGTAGCTGGGAGCTGGAGACTGTGGAGAAAAGAGGGGAGGGGGTGACACGCCCAGCAGGAGGAGTAGGTGGAGACTGCAGCAGGAGAGACTGAGTGGAGGCAGGCATCTGATCGAACCTATTGAAAAAGAGATTTAGCTCATTTGCCCACTGCAGGTCCCCCCCAGTCCGGGTCTTGGGTTGTCCGTGGCCTGAGATGGTCTTCAGGCCCCTCCAGACTCCCCTGGCGTTATTCTGCAGCAGCTGCTCCTCCATCCGCTTCCTGTAGGACCTTTTCCCCTCTCTGATCCTCCTCCTCAGCTGGCGCTGCACAGTCCTCCGCTCCTCTATGTTGCCTGACGCAAAAGCCCTCCTCTTCTCCTTCAGGAGAGCTTTTATGTCTGGTGTGATCCAGGGTTTGTTGTTGGAGAAACACCTTACTGTCCTGGTGGGTATGGTGTTCTCCATGCAGAAATTTATATAGTCTGTAACAGTGTCCGTTAGACTACTAATGTCTTCCCCGTGAGCATCGCTGAATACTTCCCACACAGTTGTGCTGAAGCAGTCCTTTAAGGCCTCCTCGGCCTCTCCAGACCATCTCTGAACCGTGCGGGTCACAGCTGGCTGCCTGCGGACCAGAGGTTTGTACACAGACTGGAGAGCCACCAGGTTGTGATCAGCTTTGCCCAGCGGGGGGAGGGGCAGTGATGTGTATGCCTCCTTGGTGTTGGCATAGAAAAGGTCCAGTGTTTTATTGTCTCTGGTGTGGCAGGTGACATACTGTGTGAATGAAGGCAGAGAGGAGGAAGGGGAGGCATGATTGAAGTCACCAGAGATGAGTACCAGGGCATTTGGGTGCTGTGTTTGTAGCCTGCTCACTGCTGCAGTCAAGACATCACAGGCTGTGTTGCTGCTGGCAGCTGGTGGGACGTAGACGGTCACCGCGATCACGTGACTAAACTCTCGCGGGATGTAGAATGGCCTCATGCCAACAGCTAGCAGCTCAATATCCCTGCTGCAAAGCTGCTCCTTAATCGTGATGTGCCCAGGATTACACCATCTATCGTTCACAAACACAGCCAGCCCTCCTCCTTTCCTCTTTCCACTCTCCAGCGTCCTGTCCGCGCGTATGATTTGGAAGCCGTCCAATTCTACGACCGCGTTCGGTGTTAGCGTTGTTAGCCACGACTCCGTGAATAGCATCAGGCTAGCCTCCCGGAAGTCCCTCTCGTGCCGGGTAAGCGCCGCTAGCTCGTCCATCTTGTTGGGGAGCGATCTAACATTCCCCATGATAACAGACGGGAGGACGGGATGGTATCGTCTCCTCCTTTCCCTGCGTTTAACCCCCGCACGAGATCCCCGTCTCTTCCTCCTCAGCTCACCGGGGGATATCGGGTCTCGCCACTCAGGGGAACTTGCCCGCCCCCAAATATGGTTTTAAAGTCCTTACTTCATAGACAATTTGTTGTTTTGTTCCTTAAAACGACGTGTGTGGCTGCGCTGTCCCCTGTGCTCTTCCTGTGCCTTTCTTGACAGGCGTAACGTGTATACTGAAATGAATGTTACTTTCTGCTTCGGCACGTGTATTTATGCTAGATACACTTGTAAATATGCATCTACAACCTGTGGTTTGGATTTGGCAGCATTGATTTGCAGTGCGATGCTCCAACCGTAGGGGCCGACTCCTCCGCTTTAGCTATCCGCCAAAAGCACACCTTCCTCAGTCATATTTTTCAGGCGCCCCGCCGAATTTCGACTCGTAGATAAGTGTTGAAAATTATAATTTTCATCATTTTAAGCCACTCAGGGGAACTTACCTTCCCCCAAATATGGTTGTAAAGCCCTTACTTCATCGACAATTTTTTGTTTTTTGCCTTAAAACGACCTGTGTGGCTGCGCTGTCCCCTGTGCTCTTCGTGTGCCTTTTTTGACAGGCGTAACTTTTATACTGAAATAAAAGTCACTTTCTGCTTCGGCACGTATATTTATGCTGGATACACTTGTAAATATGCATCTACAACATTTCGTTTGGATTGGGCAGCCGTGATTCATAGTGCGGTGCTCCAAAAGTAGGGGCCGACTTTTCCGCTTTGGCTAACCGCCAAAAGCACACCTTCCTCGTTCATATTTTTCAGGAGCCCCGCCGAATTTCGACTCGTAGATAAGTGTTGAAAATGATCATTTTCATCATTTTAAGCCACTCAGGGGAATTTACCCTCCCCCAAATATGGGTTTAAAGCCCTTACTTCATCAAAAATTTGTTGTTTTGTGCCTTAAAACGACCTGTGTGGCTGCGCTGTCCCCTGTGCTCTTCGTGTGCCTTTTTTGACAGGCGTAACTTTTAAACTGAAATAAAAGTCACTTTCTGCTTCGGCACGTATATTTATGCTAGATACACTTGTAAATATGCATCTACAACATTTCGTTTGGATTGGGCAGCCGTGATTCATAGTGCGGTGCTCCAAAAGTAGGGGCCGACTTTTCCGCTTTGGCTAACCGCCAAAAGCACACCTTCCTCGGTCATATTTTTCAGGCGCCCCGCCGAATTTCGACTCGTAGATAAGTGTTGAAAATTATAATTTTCATCAACTTAAGCCACTCAGTGGAACTAACCCTCCCCCAAATATGGTTGTAAAGCCCTTACATCGTAGACAATTTGTTGTTTGGTGCCTTAAAACGACGTGTGTGGCTGCGCTGTCCCCTGGGCTCTTCGTGTGCCTTTTTTGACAGGCGTAACTTTTCTACTGAAATAAAAGTCACTTTCTGCTTCGGCACGTATATTTATGCTAGATACACTTGTAAATATGCATCTACAAACTTTGGTTTGGATTGGGCAGCCGTGATTCATAGTGCGGTGCTCCAACCGTAGGGGCCGACTCCTCCGCCTTGGCTATCCACCAAAAGCACACCTTTCTCTGTCATATTTTTCAGGCGACCAACCGAATTTCGACTCAGAGAAAAGTGTTGAAAATTATAATTTTCATCATTTTAAGCCACTCAGGGGAACTTACCCTCACCCAAATATGGTTGTACAGCCCTTACTTCATCGACAATTTTTTGTTTTTTGCATTAAAACGACGTGTGTGGCTGCGCTGTCCCCTGTGCTCTTCGTGTGCCTTTCTTGACAGGCGTAACTTGTACACTGAAATGAATGTTACTTTCTGCTTCGGCACGTATATTTATGCTAGATACACTTGTAAATATGCATCTACAACCTGTGGTTTGGATTTGGTAGCACTGATTCGCAGTGCGGTGCTCCAACCATAGGGGCCGACTCCTCCGCTTTGGCTATCCGCCAAAAGCACACCTTCCTCGGTCATATTTTTCAGGCGCACCGCCGAATTTCGACTCGTAGATAAGTGTTGAAAATGATCATTTTCATCATTTTAAGCCACTCAGGGGCATTTAACTTCCCCCAAATATGGTTGTAAAGCCCTTACTTCATCAACAATTTGTTGTTTTGTGCCTTAAAACGACGTGTGTGGCTGCGCTGTCCCCTGTGCTCTTCGTGTGCCTTTTTTGACAGGCGTAACTTTTATACTGAAATAAAAGTCACTTTCTGCTTCGGCACGTATATTTATGCTAGATACACTTGTAAATATACATCTACAACCTTTGGTTTGGATTGGACAGCCGTGATTCATAGTGCGGTGCTCCAACCGCAGGGGCCGACTCCTCCGCCTTGGCTATCCACCAAAAGCACACCTTTCTCGGTCATATTTTTCAGGCGACCCGCCGAAATTTGACTCGGAGAAAAGTGTTGAAAATTAAATTTTTCATCAATTTAAGCCACTCAGGGGAACTTTCCCGCCCCCAAATATGGTTGTAAACTCCTTACTTCATCGACAATTTGTTGTTTTGTGCCTTAAAACGACGTGTGTGGCTGCGCAGTCCCCTGTGCTCTTCGTGTTTCTTTCTTGACAGGCGTAACTTGTATACTGAAATGAATGTTACTTTCTGCTTCGGCACTTGTATTTATGCTAGATACACTTGTAAATATGCATCTACAACCTTTGGTTTGGATTGGGCAGCCGTGATTCACAGTGCGGTGTTCCAACCGGAGGGGCCGACCCCTCCGCTTTGGCTATACGCCAAAAGCACACCTTCCTCGGTCATATTTTTCAGGCGCCCCGCCGAATTTCGACTCGTAGATAAGTGTTGAAAATTATATTTTTCATCGTTTTAAGCCACTCAGGGGAACTTACCCTCCCCCAAATATGGTTGTAAAGCCCTTACTTCATCAACAATTTGTTGTTTTGTGCCTTAAAACGACGTGTGTGGCTGCGCAGTCCCCTGTGCTTTTCTGTGCCTTTCTTGACAGGCGTTCCTTGTATAGTGTAAGTAATGTCACTTCTTGCTTCGGCACGTAGATGTATTCTAGAAACACTTGTAAATATGCATGTAGAACCTGTGGTTTGGATATGGTAGCAGTGATTCACAGTGCCGAGCTCCAACCGTAGGGGCCGACTCCTCCGCCTTGGCTATCCGCCAAAAGCACACCTTTCTCGGTCATATTTTTCAGGCGACCCGCCAAATTTCAAATCAGAAAAAAGTGTTGAAAACTATAATTTTCATCAATTAAAGGCACTCAGGGGAACTTGCCCGCCCCCTGATATGGTTGTAAAGCCCTTACTTTGTAGACAATTTGTTTTTTTGTACCTTAAAACGACGTGTGTGGCTGCGCAGTCCCCTGTGCTCTTCTGTGCCTTTCTTGACAGGCGTTACTTGTATAGTGAAATTAATGTCACTTTCTGCTTCGGCACGTATATTTATTCTAGATACACTTGTAAATATGCATGTAGAACCTGTGGTTTGGATATGGTAGCAGTGATTCACAGTGCCGAGCTCCAACCGTAGGGGCCGACTCCTCCACCTTGGCTATGCGCCAAAAGCACACCTTTCTCGGTCATATTTTTCAGGCGACCCGCCGAATTTCGACTCAGAGAAAAGTGTTGAAATAGACAATTTTCATCAATTTAAGCCACTCAGGGGAACTGACCCGCCCCCAAATATGGTTGTAAAGTCCTTACTTCATAGACAATTTGTTGTTTTGTGCCTTTAAACGTCGTGTGTCTGCGCTGTCCCCCGTGCTCTTCGTGTGCCTTTCATGACTGGCGTGACTTGTATAGTGAAATTAATGTCACTTTCTGCTTCGGCAAGTATATTTATTCTAGAAACACTTGTAAATATGCATGTAGAACCTGTGGTTTGGATATGGTAGCAGTGAATCACAGTGCCGAGCTCCGACCGTAGGGGCCGACTCCTCCGCCTTGGCTATCCGCCAAAAGCACACCTTTCTCGGTCATATTTTTCAGGCGCCCAACAAAATTTCGACTCGTAGATAAGTGTTGAAAATGATAATTTTCATCAATTTAAGGCATTCAGGGGAACTTGCCCGCCCCCAAATATGGTTGTAAAGCCCTTACTTCATCAACAATTTGTTGTTTTGTGCCTTAAAACGACGTGTGTGGCTGCGCTGTCCCCTGTGCTCTTCGTGTGCCTTTCTTGACAGGCGTAACTTGTATACTGAAATGAATGTCACTTTCTGCTTCGACACATATATTTATGCCAGATACACTCGTAAATATGCATCTACAACCTTTGGTTTGGATTGGGCAGCCTTGATTCACAGTGCAGTGCTCCAACCGTAGGGGCCGACTCCTCCGCTTTGGCTATCCGCCAAAAGCACACCTTCCTCGGTCATATTTTTCAGGCACCCCACCGAATTTCGACTCGTAGATAAGTGTTGAAAATTATAATTTTCATCATTTTAAGCCACTCAGGGGAACTTACCCTCCCCCAAATATTGTTGTAAAGCCCTTACTTCATCGAAAATTTGTTGTTTTGTGCCTTAAAACGACGTGTGTGGCTGCGCTGTCCCCTGTGCTCTTCCTGTGCCTTTCTTGACAGGCGTAACGTGTATACTGAAATGAATGTTACTTTCTGCTTCGGCACGTGTATTTATGCTAGATACACTTGTAAATATGCATCTACAACCTGTGGTTTGGATTTGGCAGCATTGATTTGCAGTGCGATGCTCCAACCGTAGGGGCCGACTCCTCCGCTTTAGCTATCCGCCAAAAGCACACCTTCCTCGGTCATATTTTTCAGGCGCCCCGCCGAATTTCGACTCGTAGATAAGTGTTGAAAATTATAATTTTCATCATTTTAAGCCACTCAGGGGAACTTACCTTCCCCCAAATATGGTTGTAAAGCCCTTACTTCATCGACAATTTTTTGTTTTTTGCCTTAAAACGACCTGTGTGGCTGCGCTGTCCCCTATGCTCTTCGTGTGCCTTTTTTGACAGGCGTAACTTTAATACTGAAATAAAAGTCACTTTCTGCTTCGGCACCTATATTTATACTAGATACACTTGTAAATATGCATCTACAAACTTTGGTTTGGATTGGGCAGCATTGATTCACAGTGCGTTGTTTCAACCGTAGGGGCCGTCTCCTCCGCTTTGGCTATACGCCAAAAGCACACCTTCCTCGGTCATATTTTTCAGGCGACCCGCCGAAATTTGACTCGGAGAAAAGTGTTGAAAATTAAAATTTTCATCAATTTAAGCCACTCAGGGGAACTTGCCCGCCCCCAAATATGGTTGTAAACTCCTTACTTTATAGACAGTTTTTTGTTTTGTGCCTTAAAACAACGTGTGTGGCTGCGCTGTCCCTGTGCTCTTCGTGTGCCTTTCATGATAGGCGTGACTTGTATAGTGAAATTAATGTCACTTTCTGCTTCGGCACGTATAATTATGCTAGACACACTTGTAAATATGCATCTACAACCTTTGGTTTGAATTGGGCAGCCGTGATTCACAGTGCGGTGCTCACACCGCAGGGGCCGACTCCTCCGCTTTGGCTATTCGCCAAAAGCACACCTTCCTCGGTCATATTTTTCAGGCGCCCCGCTGAATTTTGACTCGTAGATAAGTGTTGAAAATTATAATTTTCATCAATTTAAGGCACTCATTTTGATAAGGGTCAAGTGTAAAGTGTAATAAATGTCATTTTATGCTTTCAGATGTTTATTTATGCTAGATAGACGTGTAAATATGCATCTACAGCCTTTGGTTTTGATTTGGCAGCCTTTTGGTTTTTTATGTACAAAATGAACGTTTCAGCGCCTGAAAGTGACAGTTTGGCCAGGTGTAGTTATTTTGATAGAGGTTACGTGTAAACTGAAATTAATGTCATTTTATGCTTTCAGATGTTTATTTATGCTAGATATACGTGTAAATATAGATCTACAGCCGTTGGTTTTGAATTGGCAGCCTTTTGTTTTTTTATGTCCAAAATGAGCGTTTCAGCTGCTGAAAATGACAGTTTGGCCACATGCAGTTATTTATATAGGTGTTACGTGTACACTAAAATGAATGTGACTTTCTGCTTTTAGGCGTGTTTTTATGCGAGATACACGTGTAAATATGCATTTACAGCCTTTGGTTTTGATTTGGCAGCCTTTTGTTTTTTTATGTCCAAAATGAGCGTTTCAGCGCCTGAAAGTGACAGTTTGGCCACGGGGAGTGGGGATACGTGTAGACTGATATTTATGTCATTTTTTTGCTTTGGTACGTGTATTTATGCTATATATATGTGTACATATGTCTCAACAGCCTTTTATTTAGGTTTGCCATCCTTTTGATTTTTATGTCCAAAATGAGCCTTTCAGCGGCTGAAAATGACAGTTTGGCCACGTGCAGTTATTTTGCTAGGGGTTACGTGTACACTGAAATTAATGTCTTTTTTTGCTTCCAGAGGAGTATTTATGCTAGATCCGAGTATAAATATGCATCTACAGCCTTTGGTTTCGATTTGGCAGCCTTTTGGTATTTTATGTCCAAAATGAGCGTTTCAGCGCCTTAAAGTGACAGTTTGGGCAAGTTCTGTTAATTTGATAGTGGTTACGTGAACACAGAAATGAATGTCACTTTCTGCTTCGGAGCGTGTATAATTGCTAGATAGACTTGTAAATATGCATCTACAACCTTTGGTTTGGATTTGGCAGCTGTGATTCACAGTGCGGAGCTCCAACCGTAGGGGCCAACTCCTCCGCCTTGGCTATCCGCCAAAAGCACACCTTTCTCGGTCATATTTTTCAGGCGACCCGCCGAATTTCGACTCGGAGAAAAGTGTTGAAAATGATAATTTTCATCAATTTAAGGCACTCAGGGGAACTTGTCCGTCCCAAAATATGGTTGTAAAGCCCTTACTTCGTCGACAATTCATTTTTCTGTGCCTTAAAACGACGTGTGTGGCTGCGCAATCCCCTGTGCTTTTCTGTGCCTTTCTTGACAGGCGTTCCTTGTATAGTGTATTTAATGTCACTTTTTGCTTCGTCACGTAAATTTATTCTAGAAACACTTGTAAATATGCATGTAGAACCTTTGGTTTGGATATGGTAGCAGTGATTCACAGTAGGGGCCGACTCCTCCGCCTTGGCTATCCGCCAAAAGCACACCTTTCTCGGTCATATTTTTCAGGCGACCCACCGAATTTCGAATCGGAAAAAAGGGTTGAAAACTATAATTTTCATCAATTTAAGGCACTTAGGGGAACTTGCCCGCCCCTAGATATGGTTGTAAAGACCTTACTTCATAGACAATTTGTTTTTTTGTGCCTTAAAACGACGTGTGTGGCTGCGCAGTCCCCTGTGCTCTTCTGTGCCTTTCTTGACAGGCGTTACTTGTAAAGTGAAATTAATGTCACTTTCTGCTTCGGCACGTATATTCATGCTAGACACACTTGTAAATATGCATCTACAACCTTTGGTTTGAATTGGGTAGCCGTGATTCACAGTGCGGTGCTCCAACCGTAGGGGCCGACTCCTCCGCTTTGGCCATCCGACAAAAGCATACCTTCCTCGGTCATATTTTTCAGGCGCCCAGCCGAATTTCGACTCGTAGATAAGTGTTGAAAATGATAATTTTCATCATTTTAAGCCACTCAGGGGAACTAACCCTCCCCCAAATATGGTTGTAAAGCCCTTACTTCATCATTAATTGTTGTTTTGTGCCTTAAAACGACGTGTGCGGCTGCGCTGTCCCCTGTGCTCTTCGTGTTTCTTTCTTGACAGGCGTAACTTGTATACTGAAATGAATGTTACTTTCTGCTTCGGCACGTGTATTTATGCTAGATACACTTGTAAATATGCATCTACAACCTGTGGTTTGGATTTGGCAGCATTGATTCGCAGTGTGGTGCTCCAACCGTAGGGGCCGACTCCTCCGCTTTGGCTATCCACCAAAAGCACACCTTTCTCGGTCATATTTTTCAGGCGCCCAACCGAATTTCGACTCGTAGATAAGTGTTGAAAATTAAAATTTTCATCATTTTAAGCCACTCAGGGGAACTTACCCTCCCCCAAATATGGTTGTAAAGCCCTTACTTCACCAACAATTTGTTGTTTTGTGCCTTAAAACGACATGTGTGGCTGCGCTGTCCGCTGTGCTCTCGTGAGCCTTTCTTGACAGGCGTAACTTGTCTACTGAAATGAATGTCAATTTCTGCTTTGGCACGTATATTTATACTAGATATACTTGTAAATATGCATCTACAACCTTTGGTTTGTATTGGACAGCCGTGATTCACAGTGCGGTGTTTCAACCGTAGGGGCCGTCTACTCCAATTTGGCCATTCGACAAAAGCATACCTTCCTCGGTCATATTTTTCAGGCGCCCAGCCGAATTTCGACTCGTAGATAAGTGTTGAAAATGATAATTTTCATCATTTTAAGCCACTCAGGGGAACTAACCCTCCCCCAAATATGGTTGTAAAGCCCTTACTTCATCATTAATTTGTTGTTTTTTGCCTTAAAACGACGTGTGCGGCTGCGCTGTCCCCTGTGCTCTTCGTGTTTCTTTCTTGACAGGCGTAACTTGTATACTGAAATGAATGTTACTTTCTGCTTCGGCACGTGTATTTATGCTAGATACACTTGTAAATATGCATCTACAACCTGTGGTTTGGATTTGGCAGCATTGATTCGCAGTGTGGTGCTGCAACCGTAGGGGCCGACTCCTCCGCTTTGGCTATCCACCAAAAGCACACCTTTCTCGGTCATATTTTTCAGGCACCCAACCGAATTTCGACTCGTAGATAAGTGTTGAAAATTAAAATTTTCATCATTTTAAGCCACTCAGGGGAACACCCTCCCCCAAATATGGTTGTAAAGCCCTTACTTCACCAACAATTTGTTGTTTTGTGCCTTAAAACGACATGTGTGGCTGCGCTGTCCGCTGTGCTCTCGTGAGCCTTTCTTGACAGGCGTAACTTGTCTACTGAAATGAATGTCAATTTCTGCTTTGGCACGTATATTTATACTAGATATACTTGTAAATATGCATCTACAACCTTTGGTTTGTATTGGGCAGCTGTGATTCACAGTGCGGTGTTTCAACCGTAGGGGCCGTCTACTCCAATTTGGCCATCCGACAAAAGCATACCTTCCTCGGTCATATTTTTCAGGCGCCCAGCCGAATTTCGACTCGTAGATAAGTGTTGAAAATGATAATTTTCATCATTTTAAGCCACTCAGGGGAACTAACCCTCCCCCAAATATGGTTGTAAAGCCCTTACTTAATCATTAATTTGTTGTTTTGTGCCTTAAAACGACGTGTGCGGCTGCGCTGTCCCCTGTGCTCTTCGTGTTTCTTTCTTGACAGGCGTAACTTGTATACTGAAATGAATGTTACTTTCTGCTTCGGCACGTGTATTTATGCTAGATACACTTGTAAATATGCATCTACAACCTGTGGTTTGGATTTGGCAGCATTGATTCGCAGTGTGGTGCTCCAACCGTAGGGGCTGACTCCTCCGCTTTGGCTATCCACCAAAAGCACACCTTTCTCGGTCATATTTTTCAGGCGCCCAACCGAATTTCGACTCGTAGATAAGTGTTGAAAATTAAAATTTTCATCATTTTAAGCCACTCAGGGGAACACCCTCCCCCAAATATGGTTGTAAAGCCCTTACTTCACCAACAATTTGTTGTTTTGTGCCTTAAAACGACATGTGTGGCTGCGCTGTCCGCTGTGCTCTCGTGAGCCTTTCTTGACAGGCGTAACTTGTCTACTGAAATGAATGTCAATTTCTGCTTTGGCACGTATATTTATACTAGATATACTTGTAAATATGCATCTACAACCTTTGGTTTGTATTGGGCAGCTGTGATTCACAGTGCGGTGTTTCAACCGTAGGGGCCGTCTACTCCAATTTGGCCATCCGACAAAAGCATACCTTCCTCGGTCATATTTTTCAGGCGCCCAGCCGAATTTCGACTCGTAGATAAGTGTTGAAAATGATAATTTTCATCATTTTAAGCCACTCAGGGGAACTAACCCTCCCCCAAATATGGTTGTAAAGCCCTTACTTAATCATTAATTTGTTGTTTTGTGCCTTAAAACGACGTGTGCGGCTGCGCTGTCCCCTGTGCTCTTCGTGTTTCTTTCTTGACAGGCGTAACTTGTATACTGAAATGAATGTTACTTTCTGCTTCGGCACGTGTATTTATGCTAGATACACTTGTAAATATGCATCTACAACCTGTGGTTTGGATTTGGCAGCATTGATTCGCAGTGTGGTGCTGCAACCGTAGGGGCCGACTCCTCCGCTTTGGCTATCCACCAAAAGCACACCTTTCTCGGTCATATTTTTCAGGCACCCAACCGAATTTCGACTCGTAGATAAGTGTTGAAAATTAAAATTTTCATCATTTTAAGCCACTCAGGGGAACTTACCCTCCCCCAAATATGGTTGTAAAGCCCTTACTTCACCAACAATTTGTTGTTTTGTGCCTTAAAACGACATGTGTAGCTGCGCTGTCCGCTGTGCTCTCGTGAGCCTTTCTTGACAGGCGTAACTTGTCTACTGAAATGAATGTCAATTTCTACTTCGGCACCTATATTTATACTAGCTATACTTGTAAATATGCATCTACAACCTTTGGTTTGTATTGGGCAGCCGTGATTCACAGTGCGGTGTTTCAACCGTAGGGGCCGTCTCCTCCAATTTGGCTTTACGCCAAAAGCACACCTTCCCCGGCCATATTTTTCAGGCGCCCCGCCGAATTTCGACTCGTAGATAAGTGTTGAAAATGATCATTTTCATCATTTTAAGCCACTCAGGGGAACTAACCCTCCTCCAAATATGGTTGTAAAGCCCTTACTTCATCAACAATTTGTTGTTTTGTGCCTTAAAACGACGTGTGCGGCTGCGCTGTCCCCTGTGCTCTTCGTGTTTCTTTCTTGACAGGCGGAACTTGTATACTGAAATGAATGTTACTTTCTGCTTCGGCACGTGTATTTATGCTAGATACACTTGTAAATATGCATCTACAACCTGTGGTTTGGATTTGGCAGCATTGATTCGCAGTGTGGTGCTCCAACCGTAGGGGCCGACTCCTCCGCTTTGGCTATCCACCAAAAGCACACCTTTCTCGGTCATATTTTTCAGGCGCCCAACCGAATTTCGACTCGTAGATAAGTGTTGAAAATTAAAATTTTCATCATTTTAAGCCACTCAGGGGAACACCCTCCCCCAAATATGGTTGTAAAGCCCTTACTTCACCAACAATTTGTTGTTTTGTGCCTTAAAACGACATGTGTGGCTGCGCTGTCCGCTGTGCTCTCGTGAGCCTTTCTTGACAGGCGTAACTTGTCTACTGAAATGAATGTCAATTTCTGCTTTGGCACGTATATTTATACTAGATATACTTGTAAATATGCATCTACAACCTTTGGTTTGTATTGGGCAGCTGTGATTCACAGTGCGGTGTTTCAACCGTAGGGGCCGTCTACTCCAATTTGGCCATCCGACAAAAGCATACCTTCCTCGGTCATATTTTTCAGGCGCCCAGCCGAATTTCGACTCGTAGATAAGTGTTGAAAATGATAATTTTCATCATTTTAAGCCACTCAGGGGAACTAACCCTCCCCCAAATATGGTTGTAAAGCCCTTACTTCATCATTAATTTGTTGTTTTGTGCCTTAAAACGACGTGTGCGGCTGCGCTGTCCCCTGTGCTCTTCGTGTTTCTTTCTTGACAGGCGTAACTTGTATACTGAAATGAATGTTACTTTCTGCTTCGGCACGTGTATTTATGCTAGATACACTTGTAAATATGCATCTACAACCTGTGGTTTGGATTTGGCAGCATTGATTCGCAGTGTGGTGCTCCAACCGTAGGGGCCGACTCCTCCGCTTTGGCTATCCACCAAAAGCACACCTTTCTCGGTCATATTTTTCAGGCACCCAACCGAATTTCGACTCGTAGATAAGTGTTGAAAATTAAAATTTTCATCATTTTAAGCCACTCAGGGGAACTTACCCTCCCCCAAATATGGTTGTAAAGCCCTTACTTCACCAACAATTTGTTGTTTTGTGCCTTAAAACGACATGTGTGGCTGCGCTGTCCGCTGTGCTCTCGTGAGCCTTTCTTGACAGGCGTAACTTGTCTACTGAAATGAATGTCAATTTCTGCTTTGGCACGTATATTTATACTAGATATACTTGTAAATATGCATCTACAACCTTTGGTTTGTATTGGGCAGCTGTGATTCACAGTGCGGTGTTTCAACCGTAGGGGCCGTCTACTCCAATTTGGCCATCCGACAAAAGCATACCTTCCTCGGTCATATTTTTCAGGCGCCCAGCCGAATTTCGACTCGTAGATAAGTGTTGAAAATGATAATTTTCATCATTTTAAGCCACTCAGGGGAACTAACCCTCCCCCAAATATGGTTGTAAAGCCCTTACTTCATCATTAATTTGTTGTTTTGTGCCTTAAAACGACGTGTGCGGCTGCGCTGTCCCCTGTGCTCTTCGTGTTTCTTTCTTGACAGGCGTAACTTGTATACTGAAATGAATGTTACTTTCTGCTTCGGCACGTGTATTTATGCTAGATACACTTGTAAATATGCATCTACAACCTGTGGTTTGGATTTGGCAGCATTGATTCGCAGTGTGGTGCTCCAACCGTAGGGGCCGACTCCTCCGCTTTGGCTATACACCAAAAGCACACCTTTCTCGGTCATATTTTTCAGGCACCCAACCGAATTTCGACTCGTAGATAAGTGTTGAAAATTAAAATTTTCATCATTTTAAGCCACTCAGGGGAACTTACCCTCCCCCAAATATGGTTGTAAAGCCCTTACTTCACCAACAATTTGTTGTTTTGTGCCTTAAAACGACATGTGTAGCTGCGCTGTCCGCTGTGCTCTCGTGAGCCTTTCTTGACAGGCGTAACTTGTCTACTGAAATGAATGTCAATTTCTACTTCGGCACCTATATTTATACTAGCTATACTTGTAAATATGCATCTACAACCTTTGGTTTGTATTGGGCAGCCGTGATTCACAGTGCGGTGTTTCAACCGTAGGGGCCGTCTCCTCCAATTTGGCTTTACGCCAAAAGCACACCTTCCCCGGCCATATTTTTCAGGCGCCCCGCCGAATTTCGACTCGTAGATAAGTGTTGAAAATGATCATTTTCATCATTTTAAGCCACTCAGGGGAACTAACCCTCCCCCAAATATGGTTGTAAAGCCCTTACTTCATCAACAATCTGTTGTTTTGTGCCTTAAAACGACGTGTGTGGCTGCGCTGTCCCTTGTGCTCTTCGTGTTTCTTTCTTGACAGGCGTAACTTGTATACTGAAATGAATGTTACTTTCTGCTTCGGCACGTGTATTTATGCTAGATACACTTGTAAATATGCATCTACAACCTGTGGTTTGGATTTGGCAGCATTGATTCGCAGTGCGGAGCTCCAACCGCAGGGGCCGACTCCTCCGCCTTGGCTATCCACCAAAAGCACACCTTTCTCGGTCATATTTTTCTGGCGACCTGCCGAAATTTGACTCGGAGAAAAGTGTTGAAAATTAAAATTTTCATCATTTTAAGCCACTCAATAGCTTTGTAAAACCCTTACTTCATCAACAATTTGTTTTGTTCCTTAAAACGACGTGTGTGGCTGCGCTGTCCCCTGTGCTCTTCGTGTGCCTTTCATGACTGGCGTGACTTGTATTGTGAAATTAATGTCACTTTCTGCTTTGGCACGTATATTTATGCTAGACACACTTGTAAATATGCATCTACAGCCTTTGGTTTGAATTGGGTAGCCGTGATTCACAGTGCGGTGCTCCAACCGTAGGGGCCGACTCCTCCGCTTTGGCCATTCGACAAAAGCACACCTTTCTCGGTCATATTTTTCAGGCGACCCGCCGAATTTCGACTCGGAGAAAAGTGTTGAAAATGATAATTTTCATCAACTTAAGGCACTCAGGGGAACTTGCCCGCCCCAAAATACTGTTGTAAAGCCCTTACTTCGTCGACAATTTGTTTTTCTGTGCCTTAAAACGACGTGTGTGGCTGCGCAATCCCCTGTGCTTTTCTGTGCCTTTCTTTACAGGCTTTCCTTGTATAGTGTAATTAATGTCACTTTTTGCTTCGTCACGTAAATTTATTCTAGAAACACTTGTAAATATGCATGTAGAAACTGTGGTTTGGATATGGTAGCAGTGATTCACAGTGCAGAACTCCAACCGTAGGGGCCGACTCCTCCGCCTTGGCTATCCGACAAAAGCACACCTTTCTCGGTCATATTTTCCAGACGACCCGCCGAATTTCGACTCAGAGAAAAATATTGAAAATGACAATTTTCATCAATTTAAGCCACTCAGGTGAACTTGCCCGCCCCTAGATATGGTTGAGAAGCCCTTGCTTTATCGACAATTTGTTGTTTTGTGCCTCAAAACGACGTGTGTGTCTGCGCTGTCCCCTGTGCTCTTCGTGTGCCTTTCATGACTGGCGTGACTTGTATTGTGAAATTAATGTCACTTTCTGCTTTGGCACGTATATTTATGCTAGACACACTTGTAAATATGCATCTACAGCCTTTGGTTTGAATTGGGTAGCCGTGATTCACAGTGCGGTGCTCCAACCGTAGGGGCCGACTCCTCCACTTTGGCCATTCGACAAAAGCACACCTTTCTCGGTCATATTTTTCAGGCGACCCGCCGAATTTCGACTCGGAGAAAAGTGTTGAAAATGATAATTTTCATCAACTTAAGGCACTCAGGGGAACTTGCCCGCCCCAAAATACTGTTGTAAAGCCCTTACTTCGTCGACAATTTGTTTTTCTGTGCCTTAAAACGACGTGTGTGGCTGCGCAATCCCCTGTGCTTTTCTGTGCCTTTCTTTACAGGCTTTCCTTGTATAGTGTAATTAATGTCACTTTTTGCTTCGTCACGTAAATTTATTCTAGAAACACTTGTAAATATGCATGTAGAAACTGTGGTTTGGATATGGTAGCAGTGATTCACAGTGCAGAACTCCAACCGTAGGGGCCGACTCCTCCGCCTTGGCTATCCGACAAAAGCACACCTTTCTCGGTCATATTTTCCAGACGACCCGCCGAATTTCGACTCAGAGAAAAATATTGAAAATGACAATTTTCATCAATTTAAGCCACTCAGGTGAACTTGCCCGCCCCTAGATATGGTTGAGAAGCCCTTGCTTTATCGACAATTTGTTGTTTTGTGCCTCAAAACGACGTGTGTGTCTGCGCTGTCCCCTGTGCTCTTCGTGTGCCTTTCATGACTGGCGTGACTTGTATGGTGAAATTAATGTCACTTTCTGCTTTGGCACGTATATTTATGCTAGACACATTTGTAAATATGCATCTACAACCTTTGGTTTGAATTGGGTAGCCGTGATTCACAGTGCGGTGCTCCAACCGTAGGGGCCGACTCTTCCGCTTTGGCCATTCGACAAAAGCATACCTTCTTCGGTCATATTTTTCAGGCGCCCAACCGAATTTCGACTCGTAGATAAGTGTTGAAAATTAAAATTTTCATCATTTTAAGCCACTCAGGGGAACTTACCCTCCCCCAAATATGGTTGTAAAGCCCTTACTTCACCAACAATTTGTTGTTTTGTGCCTTAAAACGACATGTGTGGCTGCGCTGTCCGCTGTGCTCTCGTGAGCCTTTCTTGACAGGCGTAACTTGTCTACTGAAATGAATGTCAATTTCTGCTTTGGCACGTATATTTATACTAGATATACTTGTAAATATGCATCTACAACCTTTGGTTTGTATTGGGCAGCCGTGATTCACAGTGCGGTGTTTCAACCGTAGGGGCCGTCTACTCCAATTTGGCCATTCGACAAAAGCATACCTTCCTCGGTCATATTTTTCAGGCGCCCAGCCGAATTTCGACTCGTAGATAAGTGTTGAAAATGATAATTTTCATCATTTTAAGCCACTCAGGGGAACTAACCCTCCCCCAAATATGGTTGTAAAGCCCTTACTTCATCATTAATTTGTTGTTTTTTGCCTTAAAACGACGTGTGCGGCTGCGCTGTCCCCTGTGCTCTTCGTGTTTCTTTCTTGACAGGCGTAACTTGTATACTGAAATGAATGTTACTTTCTGCTTCGGCACGTGTATTTATGCTAGATACACTTGTAAATATGCATCTACAACCTGTGGTTTGGATTTGGCAGCATTGATTCGCAGTGTGGTGCTCCAACCGTAGGGGCCGACTCCTCCGCTTTGGCTATCCACCAAAAGCACACCTTTCTCGGTCATATTTTTCAGGCACCCAACCGAATTTCGACTCGTAGATAAGTGTTGAAAATTAAAATTTTCATCATTTTAAGCCACTCAGGGGAACTTACCCTCCCCCAAATATGGTTGTAAAGCCCTTACTTCACCAACAATTTGTTGTTTTGTGCCTTAAAACGACATGTGTAGCTGCGCTGTCCGCTGTGCTCTCGTGAGCCTTTCTTGACAGGCGTAACTTGTCTACTGAAATGAATGTCAATTTCTACTTCGGCACCTATATTTATACTAGCTATACTTGTAAATATGCATCTACAACCTTTGGTTTGTATTGGGCAGCCGTGATTCACAGTGCGGTGTTTCAACCGTAGGGGCCGTCTCCTCCAATTTGGCTTTACGCCAAAAGCACACCTTCCCCGGCCATATTTTTCAGGCGCCCCGCCGAATTTCGACTCGTAGATAAGTGTTGAAAATGATCATTTTCATCATTTTAAGCCACTCAGGGGAACTAACCCTCCCCCAAATATGGTTGTAAAGCCCTTACTTCATCAACAATTTGTTGTTTTGTGCCTTAAAACGACGTGCGGCTGCGCTGTCCCCTGTGCTCTTCGTGTTTCTTTCTTGACAGGCGTAACTTGTATACTGAAATGAATGTTACTTTCTGCTTCGGCACGTGTATTTATGCTAGATACACTTGTAAATATGCATCTACAACCTGTGGTTTGGATTTGGCAGCATTGATTCGCAGTGTGGTGCTCCAACCGTAGGGGCCGACTCCTCCGCTTTGGCTATCCACCAAAAGCACACCTTTCTCGGTCATATTTTTCAGGCGCCCAACCGAATTTCGACTCGTAGATAAGTGTTGAAAATTAAAATTTTCATCATTTTAAGCCACTCAGGGGAACTTACCCTCCCCCAAATATGGTTGTAAAGCCCTTACTTCACCAACAATTTGTTGTTTTGTGCCTTAAAACGACATGTGTGGCTGCGCTGTCCGCTGTGCTCTCGTGAGCCTTTCTTGACAGGCGTAACTTGTCTACTGAAATGAATGTCAATTTCTGCTTTGGCACGTATATTTATACTAGATATACTTGTAAATATGCATCTACAACCTTTGGTTTGTATTGGGCAGCTGTGATTCACAGTGCGGTGTTTCAACCGTAGGGGCCGTCTACTCCAATTTGGCCATCCGACAAAAGCATACCTTCCTCGGTCATATTTTTCAGGCGCCCAGCCGAATTTCGACTCGTAGATAAGTGTTGAAAATGATAATTTTCATCATTTTAAGCCACTCAGGGGAACTAACCCTCCCCCAAATATGGTTGTAAAGCCCTTACTTCATCATTAATTTGTTGTTTTGTGCCTAAAAACGACGTGTGCGGCTATGCTGTCCCCTGTGCTCTTCGTGTTTCTTTCTTGACAGGCGTAACTTGTATACTGAAATGAATGTTACTTTCTGCTTCGGCACGTGTATTTATGCTAGATACACTTGTAAATATGCATCTACAACCTGTGGTTTGGATTTGGCAGCATTGATTCGCAGTGTGGTGCTCCAACCGTAGGGGCCGACTCCTCCGCTTTGGCTATCCACCAAAAGCACACCTTTCTCGGTCATATTTTTCAGGCGCCCAACCGAATTTCGACTCGTAGATAAGTGTTGAAAATTAAAATTTTCATCATTTTAAGCCACTCAGGGGAACTTACCCTCCCCCAAATATGGTTGTAAAGCCCTTACTTCACCAACAATTTGTTGTTTTGTGCCTTAAAACGACATGTGTGGCTGCGCTGTCCGCTGTGCTCTCGTGAGCCTTTCTTGACAGGCGTAACTTGTCTACTGAAATGAATGTCAATTTCTGCTTTGGCACGTATATTTATACTAGATATACTTGTAAATATGCATCTACAACCTTTGGTTTGTATTGGGCAGCTGTGATTCACAGTGCGGTGTTTCAACCGTAGGGGCCGTCTACTCCAATTTGGCCATCCGACAAAAGCATACCTTCCTCGGTCATATTTTTCAGGCGCCCAGCCGAATTTCGACTCGTAGATAAGTGTTGAAAATGATAATTTTCATCATTTTAAGCCACTCAGGGGAACTAACCCTCCCCCAAATATGGTTGTAAAGCCCTTACTTCATCATTAATTTGTTGTTTTGTGCCTAAAAACGACGTGTGCGGCTATGCTGTCCCCTGTGCTCTTCGTGTTTCTTTCTTGACAGGCGTAACTTGTATACTGAAATGAATGTTACTTTCTGCTTCGGCACGTGTATTTATGCTAGATACACTTGTAAATATGCATCTACAACCTGTGGTTTGGATTTGGCAGCATTGATTCGCAGTGTGGTGCTCCAACCGTAGGGGCCGACTCCTCCGCTTTGGCTATCCACCAAAAGCACACCTTTCTCGGTCATATTTTTCAGGCACCCAACCGAATTTCGACTCGTAGATAAGTGTTGAAAATTAAAATTTTCATCATTTTAAGCCACTCAGGGGAACTTACCCTCCCCCAAATATGGTTGTAAAGCCCTTACTTCACCAACAATTTGTTGTTTTGTGCCTTAAAACGACATGTGTAGCTGCGCTGTCCGCTGTGCTCTCGTGAGCCTTTCTTGACAGGCGTAACTTGTCTACTGAAATGAATGTCAATTTCTACTTCGGCACCTATATTTATACTAGCTATACTTGTAAATATGCATCTACAACCTTTGGTTTGAATTGGGTAGCCGTGATTCACAGTGCGGTGCTCCAACCGTAGGGGCCGACTCCTCCGCTTTGGCCATTCGACAAAAGCACACCTTTCTCGGTCATATTTTTCAGGCGACCCGCCGAATTTCGACTCGGAGAAAAGTGTTGAAAATGATAATTTTCATCAACTTAAGGCACTCAGGGGAACTTGCCCGCCCCAAAATACTGTTGTAAAGCCCTTACTTCGTCGACAATTTGTTTTTCTGTGCCTTAAAACGACGTGTGTGGCTGCGCAATCCCCTGTGCTTTTCTGTGCCTTTCTTTACAGGCTTTCCTTGTATAGTGTAATTAATGTCACTTTTTGCTTCGTCACGTAAATTTATTCTAGAAACACTTGTAAATATGCATGTAGAAACTGTGGTTTGGATATGGTAGCAGTGATTCACAGTGCAGAACTCCAACCGTAGGGGCCGACTCCTCCGCCTTGGCTATCCGACAAAAGCACACCTTTCTCGGTCATATTTTCCATACGACCCGCCGAATTTCGACTCAGAGAAAAATATTGAAAATGACAATTTTCATCAATTTAAGCCACTCAGGTGAACTTGCCCGCCCCTAGATATGGTTGAGAAGCCCTTGCTTTATCGACAATTTGTTGTTTTGTGCCTCAAAACGACGTGTGTGTCTGCGCTGTCCCCTGTGCTCTTCGTGTGCCTTTCATGACTGGCGTGACTTGTATGGTGAAATTAATGTCACTTTCTGCTTTGGCACGTATATTTATGCTAGACACATTTGTAAATATGCATCTACAACCTTTGGTTTGAATTGGGTAGCCGTGATTCACAGTGCGGTGCTCCAACCGTAGGGGCCGACTCTTCCGCTTTGGCCATTCGACAAAAGCATACCTTCTTCGGTCATATTTTTCAGGCGCCCAACCGAATTTCGACTCGTAGATAAGTGTTGAAAATTAAAATTTTCATCATTTTAAGCCACTCAGGGGAACTTACCCTCCCCCAAATATGGTTGTAAAGCCCTTACTTCACCAACAATTTGTTGTTTTGTGCCTTAAAACGACATGTGTGGCTGCGCTGTCCGCTGTGCTCTCGTGAGCCTTTCTTGACAGGCGTAACTTGTCTACTGAAATGAATGTCAATTTCTGCTTTGGCACGTATATTTATACTAGATATACTTGTAAATATGCATCTACAACCTTTGGTTTGTATTGGGCAGCCGTGATTCACAGTGCGGTGTTTCAACCGTAGGGGCCGTCTACTCCAATTTGGCCATTCGACAAAAGCATACCTTCCTCGGTCATATTTTTCAGGCGCCCAGCCGAATTTCGACTCGTAGATAAGTGTTGAAAATGATAATTTTCATCATTTTAAGCCACTCAGGGGAACTAACCCTCCCCCAAATATGGTTGTAAAGCCCTTACTTCATCATTAATTTGTTGTTTTTTGCCTTAAAACGACGTGTGCGGCTGCGCTGTCCCCTGTGCTCTTCGTGTTTCTTTCTTGACAGGCGTAACTTGTATACTGAAATGAATGTTACTTTCTGCTTCGGCACGTGTATTTATGCTAGATACACTTGTAAATATGCATCTACAACCTGTGGTTTGGATTTGGCAGCATTGATTCGCAGTGTGGTGCTCCAACCGTAGGGGCCGACTCCTCCGCTTTGGCTATCCACCAAAAGCACACCTTTCTCGGTCATATTTTTCAGGCACCCAACCGAATTTCGACTCGTAGATAAGTGTTGAAAATTAAAATTTTCATCATTTTAAGCCACTCAGGGGAACTTACCCTCCCCCAAATATGGTTGTAAAGCCCTTACTTCACCAACAATTTGTTGTTTTGTGCCTTAAAACGACATGTGTAGCTGCGCTGTCCGCTGTGCTCTCGTGAGCCTTTCTTGACAGGCGTAACTTGTCTACTGAAATGAATGTCAATTTCTACTTCGGCACCTATATTTATACTAGCTATACTTGTAAATATGCATCTACAACCTTTGGTTTGTATTGGGCAGCCGTGATTCACAGTGCGGTGTTTCAACCGTAGGGGCCGTCTCCTCCAATTTGGCTTTACGCCAAAAGCACACCTTCCCCGGCCATATTTTTCAGGCGCCCCGCCGAATTTCGACTCGTAGATAAGTGTTGAAAATGATCATTTTCATCATTTTAAGCCACTCAGGGGAACTAACCCTCCCCCAAATATGGTTGTAAAGCCCTTACTTCATCAACAATTTGTTGTTTTGTGCCTTAAAACGACGTGCGGCTGCGCTGTCCCCTGTGCTCTTCGTGTTTCTTTCTTGACAGGCGTAACTTGTATACTGAAATGAATGTTACTTTCTGCTTCGGCACGTGTATTTATGCTAGATACACTTGTAAATATGCATCTACAACCTGTGGTTTGGATTTGGCAGCATTGATTCGCAGTGTGGTGCTCCAACCGTACGGGCCGACTCCTCCGCTTTGGCTATCCACCAAAAGCACACCTTTCTCGGTCATATTTTTCAGGCGCCCAACCGAATTTCGACTCGTAGATAAGTGTTGAAAATTAAAATTTTCATCATTTTAAGCCACTCAGGGGAACTTACCCTCCCCCAAATATGGTTGTAAAGCCCTTACTTCACCAACAATTTGTTGTTTTGTGCCTTAAAACGACATGTGTGGCTGCGCTGTCCGCTGTGCTCTCGTGAGCCTTTCTTGACAGGCGTAACTTGTCTACTGAAATGAATGTCAATTTCTGCTTTGGCACGTATATTTATACTAGATATACTTGTAAATATGCATCTACAACCTTTGGTTTGTATTGGGCAGCTGTGATTCACAGTGCGGTGTTTCAACCGTAGGGGCCGTCTACTCCAATTTGGCCATCCGACAAAAGCATACCTTCCTCGGTCATATTTTTCAGGCGCCCAGCCGAATTTCGACTCGTAGATAAGTGTTGAAAATGATAATTTTCATCATTTTAAGCCACTCAGGGGAACTAACCCTCCCCCAAATATGGTTGTAAAGCCCTTACTTCATCATTAATTTGTTGTTTTGTGCCTAAAAACGACGTGTGCGGCTATGCTGTCCCCTGTGCTCTTCGTGTTTCTTTCTTGACAGGCGTAACTTGTATACTGAAATGAATGTTACTTTCTGCTTCGGCACGTGTATTTATGCTAGATACACTTGTAAATATGCATCTACAACCTGTGGTTTGGATTTGGCAGCATTGATTCGCAGTGTGGTGCTCCAACCGTAGGGGCCGACTCCTCCGCTTTGGCTATCCACCAAAAGCACACCTTTCTCGGTCATATTTTTCAGGCACCCAACCGAATTTCGACTCGTAGATAAGTGTTGAAAATTAAAATTTTCATCATTTTAAGCCACTCAGGGGAACTTACCCTCCCCCAAATATGGTTGTAAAGCCCTTACTTCACCAACAATTTGTTGTTTTGTGCCTTAAAACGACATGTGTAGCTGCGCTGTCCGCTGTGCTCTCGTGAGCCTTTCTTGACAGGCGTAACTTGTCTACTGAAATGAATGTCAATTTCTACTTCGGCACCTATATTTATACTAGCTATACTTGTAAATATGCATCTACAACCTTTGGTTTGAATTGGGTAGCCGTGATTCACAGTGCGGTGCTCCAACCGTAGGGGCCGACTCCTCCGCTTTGGCCATTCGACAAAAGCACACCTTTCTCGGTCATATTTTTCAGGCGACCCGCCGAATTTCGACTCGGAGAAAAGTGTTGAAAATGATAATTTTCATCAACTTAAGGCACTCAGGGGAACTTGCCCGCCCCAAAATACTGTTGTAAAGCCCTTACTTCGTCGACAATTTGTTTTTCTGTGCCTTAAAACGACGTGTGTGGCTGCGCAATCCCCTGTGCTTTTCTGTGCCTTTCTTTACAGGCTTTCCTTGTATAGTGTAATTAATGTCACTTTTTGCTTCGTCACGTAAATTTATTCTAGAAACACTTGTAAATATGCATGTAGAAACTGTGGTTTGGATATGGTAGCAGTGATTCACAGTGCAGAACTCCAACCGTAGGGGCCGACTCCTCCGCCTTGGCTATCCGACAAAAGCACACCTTTCTCGGTCATATTTTCCAGACGACCCGCCGAATTTCGACTCAGAGAAAAATATTGAAAATGACAATTTTCATCAATTTAAGCCACTCAGGTGAACTTGCCCGCCCCTAGATATGGTTGAGAAGCCCTTGCTTTATCGACAATTTGTTGTTTTGTGCCTCAAAACGACGTGTGTGTCTGCGCTGTCCCCTGTGCTCTTCGTGTGCCTTTCATGACTGGCGTGACTTGTATGGTGAAATTAATGTCACTTTCTGCTTTGGCACGTATATTTATGCTAGACACATTTGTAAATATGCATCTACAACCTTTGGTTTGAATTGGGTAGCCGTGATTCACAGTGCGGTGCTCCAACCGTAGGGGCCGACTCTTCCGCTTTGGCCATTCGACAAAAGCATACCTTCTTCGGTCATATTTTTCAGGGGCCCCGCCGAATTTCGACTCGTAGATAAGTGTTGAAAATGGTCATTTTCATCATTTGAAGCCACTCAGGGGAACTAACCCTCCCCCAAATATGGTTGTAAACCCCTTACTTCATAAACAATTTGTTGTTTTGTGCCTTAAAACGACGTGTGTGGCTGCGCTGTCCCCTGTGCTCTTCGTGTTTCTCTCTTGACAGGCGTAACTTGTATACTGAAATGAATGTTACTTTCTGCTTCGGCACGTGTATTTATGTTAGATACACTTGTAGATATGAATCTAGCAACTTTTGTTTGGAATTAGTAGGTTTTTGTTTTTTTTTATGTCCAATTTGAGCTTTTCAGATCCTGAAAATGACAGTTTGGCCACGTGCAGTTATTTTGATTGAAACGTGTATTTATGTTAGAGAAACGTGTAAATATGTATCTGTAGGCTTTGGTTCGAATTTTACTGCCTTTTGATTTTTTATGTCCAAAATGAGCGTTTCAGCGCGTGAAAGTGACAGTTTGGCCACGTGCAGTTATTTTGATAAGGGTCAAGTTTAAACTGAAATTAATGTCATTATATGCTTTCAGATGTTTATTTATGCTAGATACACGTGTCAATATGCATCTACAGCCTTTGGTTTTGATTTGGCAGCCTTTTGTTCTTTTATGTCCAAAATGAGCGTTTCAGCTGCTGAAAATGACAGTTTGGCCACATGCAGTTATTTATATAGGGGTTACGTGTACACTAAAATGAATGCGAGTTTCTGCTTTAAAGCGTGTTTTTAGCTAGATACACGTGTAAATATGCATTTACAGCCTTTGTTTTTGATTTGGCAGCTTTTTGTTTTTTTATGTCCAAAATGAGCGTTTCAGCGCCTGAAAGTGACAGTTTGGCCACGGGGAGTGGGGATACGTGTACACTGATATTTATGTCAGTTTTTGCTTTGGGACGTGTATTTATGCTAGATACATGTGTACATATGTATCAACAGCCTTTGGTTTAGGTTTGCCATCCTTTTGATTTTTATGTCCAAAATGAGCCTTTCAGCGGCTGAAAATGACAGTTTGGCCACGTGCAGTTATTTTGCTAGGGGTTAGGTGTACACTGAAATTAATGTCATTTTTTGCTTCCAGAGGAGTATTTATGCTAGATCCACGTATAAATATGCATCTACAGCCTTTGGTTTCGATTTGGCAACCTTTTGGTATTTTATGTCCAAAATGCGCGTTTCAGCGCCTGAAAGTGACAGTTTGGCCAAGTGCTGTTAATTTGATAGTGGTTACGTGAACACAGAAATGAATGTCACTTTCTGCTTCGGAGCGTGTATAATTGCTAGATAGACTTGTAAATATGCATCTACAGCCTTTGGTTTGGATTTGGCAGCTGTGATTCACAGTGCGGAGCTCCAACCGTAGGGGCCAACTCCTCCGCCTTGGCTATCCGCCAAAAGCACACCTTTCTCGGTCATATTTTTCAGGCGACCCGCCGAATTTCGACTCGGAGAAAAGTGTTGAAAATGATAATTTTCATCAATTTAAGGCACTCAGGGGAACTTGCCCGTCTCCAAATATGGTTGTAAAGCCCTTACTACGTTGACAATTTGTTTTTCTGTGCCTTAAAACGACGTGTGTGGCTGCGCAATCCCCTGTGCGTTTCTGTGCCTTTCTTGACAGGCGTTCCTTGTATAGTGTAATTTATTTCACTTTTTGCTTCGGCACGTAAATTTAATTCTAGAAACACTTGTAAATATGCATGTAGAACCTGTGGTTTGGATATGGTAGCAGTGATTCACAGTGCCGAGCTCCAACCGTACGGGCCGACTCCTCCGCCTTGGCTATCCGCCAAAAGCACACCTTTCTCGGTCATATTTTTCAGGCGACCCACCGAATTTCGAATCGGAAAAAAGGGTTGAAAACTATCATTTTCATCCATTTTTAAGGCACTCAGGGGAACTTGCCTGCCCCTAGATATGGTTATAAAGCCCTTACTTCGTAGACAATTTGTTTTTTTGTGCCTTAAAACGACGTGTGTGGCTGCGCTTTCCGCTGTGTGCTCTTCCTGGGCTTTTTTTGACAGAGTCGTTTATATGTACACTGAAATTAATGTCATTTTATGCTTTCAGATATTTATTTATGCTAGATACACGTGTAAATATGCATCTACAGCCTTTGGTTTTGATTTGTTTGCCTTTTGGCATTTTATGTCCAAAATGAGCGTTTCAGCTGCTGAAAATGACAGTTTGGCCACATGCAGTTATTTATATAGGGGTTACGTGTACACTAAAATGAATGCGAGTTTCTGCTTTAAAGCGTGTTTTTAGCTAGATACACGTGTAAATATGCATTTACAGCCTTTGTTTTTGATTTGGCAGCTTTTTGTTTTTTTATGTCCAAAATGAGCGTTTCAGCGCCTGAAAGTGACAGTTTGGCCACGGGGAGTGGGGATACGTGTACACTGATATTTATGTCATTTTTTGCTTTGGGACGTGTATTTATGCTAGATACATGTGTACATATGTATCAACAGCCTTTGGTTTAGGTTTGCCATCCTTTTGATTTTTATGTCCAAAATGAGCCTTTCAGCGGCTGAAAATGACAGTTTGGCCACGTGCAGTTATTTTGCTAGGGGTTAGGTGTACACTGAAATTAATGTCATTTTTTGCTTCCAGAGGAGTATTTATGCTAGATCCACGTATAAATATGCATCTACAGCCTTTGGTTTCGATTTGGCAACCTTTTGGTATTTTATGTCCAAAATGCGCGTTTCAGCGCCTGAAAGTGACAGTTTGGCCAAGTGCTGTTAATTTGATAGTGGTTACGTGAACACAGAAATGAATGTCACTTTCTGCTTCGGAGCGTGTATAATTGCTAGATAGACTTGTAAATATGCATCTACAGCCTTTGGTTTGGATTTGGCAGCTGTGATTCACAGTGCGGAGCTCCAACCGTAGGGGCCAACTCCTCCGCCTTGGCTATCCGCCAAAAGCACACCTTTCTCGGTCATATTTTTCAGGCGACCCGCCGAATTTCGACTCGGAGAAAAGTGTTGAAAATGATAATTTTCATCAATTTAAGGCACTCAGGGGAACTTGCCCGTCTCCAAATATGGTTGTAAAGCCCTTACTACGTTGACAATTTGTTTTTCTGTGCCTTAAAACGACGTGTGTGGCTGCGCAATCCCCTGTGCGTTTCTGTGCCTTTCTTGACAGGCGTTCCTTGTATAGTGTAATTTATTTCACTTTTTGCTTCGGCACGTAAATTTAATTCTAGAAACACTTGTAAATATGCATGTAGAACCTGTGGTTTGGATATGGTAGCAGTGATTCACAGTGCCGAGCTCCAACCGTACGGGCCGACTCCTCCGCCTTGGCTATCCGCCAAAAGCACACCTTTCTCGGTCATATTTTTCAGGCGACCCACCGAATTTCGAATCGGAAAAAAGGGTTGAAAACTATCATTTTCATCCATTTTTAAGGCACTCAGGGGAACTTGCCTGCCCCTAGATATGGTTATAAAGCCCTTACTTCGTAGACAATTTGTTTTTTTGTGCCTTAAAACGACGTGTGTGGCTGCGCTTTCCGCTGTGTGCTCTTCCTGGGCTTTTTTTGACAGAGTCGTTTATATGTACACTGAAATTAATGTCATTTTATGCTTTCAGATATTTATTTATGCTAGATACACGTGTAAATATGCATCTACAGCCTTTGGTTTTGATTTGTTTGCCTTTTGGCATTTTATGTCCAAAATGAGCGTTTCAGCTGCTGAAAATGACAGTTTGGCCACATGCAGTTATTTATATAGGGGTTACGTGTACACTAAAATGAATGCGAGTTTCTGCTTTAAAGCGTGTTTTTAGCTAGATACACGTGTAAATATGCATTTACAGCCTTTGTTTTTGATTTGGCAGCTTTTTGTTTTTTTATGTCCAAAATGAGCGTTTCAGCGCCTGAAAGTGACAGTTTGGCCACGGGGAGTGGGGATACGTGTACACTGATATTTATGTCATTTTTTGCTTTGGGACGTGTATTTATGCTAGATACATGTGTACATATGTATCAACAGCCTTTGGTTTAGGTTTGCCATCCTTTTGATTTTTATGTCCAAAATGAGCCTTTCAGCGGCTGAAAATGACAGTTTGGCCACGTGCAGTTATTTTGCTAGGGGTTAGGTGTACACTGAAATTAATGTCATTTTTTGCTTCCAGAGGAGTATTTATGCTAGATCCACGTATAAATATGCATCTACAGCCTTTGGTTTCGATTTGGCAACCTTTTGGTATTTTATGTCCAAAATGCGCGTTTCAGCGCCTGAAAGTGACAGTTTGGCCAAGTGCTGTTAATTTGATAGTGGTTACGTGAACACAGAAATGAATGTCACTTTCTGCTTCGGAGCGTGTATAATTGCTAGATAGACTTGTAAATATGCATCTACAGCCTTTGGTTTGGATTTGGCAGCTGTGATTCACAGTGCGGAGCTCCAACCGTAGGGGCCAACTCCTCCGCCTTGGCTATCCGCCAAAAGCACACCTTTCTCGGTCATATTTTTCAGGCGACCCGCCGAATTTCGACTCGGAGAAAAGTGTTGAAAATGATAATTTTCATCAATTTAAGGCACTCAGGGGAACTTGCCCGTCTCCAAATATGGTTGTAAAGCCCTTACTACGTTGACAATTTGTTTTTCTGTGCCTTAAAACGACGTGTGTGGCTGCGCAATCCCCTGTGCGTTTCTGTGCCTTTCTTGACAGGCGTTCCTTGTATAGTGTAATTTATTTCACTTTTTGCTTCGGCACGTAAATTTAATTCTAGAAACACTTGTAAATATGCATGTAGAACCTGTGGTTTGGATATGGTAGCAGTGATTCACAGTGCCGAGCTCCAACCGTACGGGCCGACTCCTCCGCCTTGGCTATCCGCCAAAAGCACACCTTTCTCGGTCATATTTTTCAGGCGACCCACCGAATTTCGAATCGGAAAAAAGGGTTGAAAACTATCATTTTCATCCATTTTTAAGGCACTCAGGGGAACTTGCCTGCCCCTAGATATGGTTATAAAGCCCTTACTTCGTAGACAATTTGTTTTTTTGTGCCTTAAAACGACGTGTGTGGCTGCGCTTTCCGCTGTGTGCTCTTCCTGGGCTTTTTTTGACAGAGTCGTTTATATGTACACTGAAATTAATGTCATTTTATGCTTTCAGATATTTATTTATGCTAGATACACGTGTAAATATGCATCTACAGCCTTTGGTTTTGATTTGTTTGCCTTTTGGCATTTTATGTCCAAAATGAGCGTTTCAGCTGCTGAAAATGACAGTTTGGCCACATGCAGTTATTTATATAGGGGTTACGTGTACACTAAAATGAATGCGAGTTTCTGCTTTAAAGCGTGTTTTTAGCTAGATACACGTGTAAATATGCATTTACAGCCTTTGTTTTTGATTTGGCAGCTTTTTGTTTTTTTATGTCCAAAATGAGCGTTTCAGCGCCTGAAAGTGACAGTTTGGCCACGGGGAGTGGGGATACGTGTACACTGATATTTATGTCATTTTTTGCTTTGGGACGTGTATTTATGCTAGATACATGTGTACATATGTATCAACAGCCTTTGGTTTAGGCTTGCCATCCTTTTGATTTTTATGTCCAAAATGAGCCTTTCAGCGGCTGAAAATGACAGTTTGGCCACGTGCAGTTATTTTGCTTAGGGGTTACGTGTACACTGAAATTAATGTCATTTTTTGCTTCCAGAGGAGTATTTATGCTAGATCCACGTATAAATATGCATCTACAGCCTTTGGTTTCGATTTGGCAACCTTTTGGTATTTTATGTCCAAAATGCGCGTTTCAGCGCCTGAAAGTGGCAGTTTGGCCAAGTGCTGTTAATTTGATAGTGGTTACGTGAACACAGAAATGAATGTCACTTTCTGCTTCGGAGCGTGTATAATTGCTAGATAGACTTGTAAATATGCATCTACAGCCTTTGGTTTGGATTTGGCAGCTGTGATTCACAGTGCGGAGCTCCAACCGTAGGGGCCGACTCGTCCGCCTTGGCTATCCGCCAAAAGCACACCTTTCTCGGTCATATTTTTCAGGCGACCCGCCGAATTTCGACTCGTAGATAAGTGTTGAAAATTATAATTTTTTTATCATTTTAAGCCTCTCGGGGGAATTTACCCTCCCCCAAATATGGTTGTAAAGCCCTTATTTCATCGACAATTTGTTGTTTTGTGGCTTAAAACGACGTGTGTGGCTGCGCTTTCCGCTGTGCTCTTCCTGGGCTTTTTTTGACAGAGTCGTTTACATGTACACTGAAATTAATGTCATTTTATGCTTTCAGATATTTATTTATGCTAGATACACGTGTAAATATGCATCTACAGCCTTTGGTTTTGATTTGGCAGCCTTTTGGTTTTTTATGTCCAAAATGAGCGTTTCAGCGCCTGAAAGTGACAGTTTGGACAGGTGCAGTTATTTTGATAGGGGTTACGTGTAAACTGAAATTAATGGGATTTTATGCTTTCAGATGTTTATTTATGCTAGATACACGTGTAAAAATGCATCTACAGCCTTTGGTTTTGATTTGTTTGCCTTTTGGCATTTTATGTCCAAAAAATGAGCGTTTCAGCGCCTGAAAGTGACAGTTTGGCCACGTGCAGTTATTTTGATAGGGGTTACGTGTAAACTGAAATTGATGTCATTTTATGCTTTCAGATGTTTATTTATGCTAGATACACGTGTAAATATGCATCTACAGCCTTTGGTTTTGATTTGGCTGCCTTTTGGTATTTTATGTCCAAAATGAATGTTTCAGCGCCTAAAAGTGACAGTTTTGCCAAGTGCTGTTAATTTGATAGTGGTTACGTGAACACAGAAATGAATGTCACTTTCTGCTTCGGAACGTGTATAATTGATAGATACACTTGTAAATATGCATCTACAACCTTTGGTTTGGATTTGGCAGCTGTGATTCACAGTGCGGAGCTCCAACCGGAGGGGCCAACTCCTCCGCCTTGGCTATCCGCCAAAAGCACACCTTTCTCGGTCATATTTTTCAGGCGACCCGCCGAATTTCGACTCAGAGACAAGTGTTGAAAATTACAATTTTCATCAATTTAAGTCACTCAGGTGACATTGCCCGCCCCCAAATATGGTTGTAAAGTCCTTACTTCATAGACAATTTGTTGTTTTGTGCCTTTAAACGACGTGTGTCTGCGCTGTCCCGTGTGCTCTTCTGTGCCTTTCTTGACAGGCGTTACTTGTAAATTGAAATTAATGTCACTTTCTGCTTCTGCACGTATATTTATTCTAGATACAATTGTAAATATGCATGTAAAACCTGTGGTTTGGATATGGTAGCAGTGATTCACAGTGCCGAGCTCCAACCGTAGGGGCCGACTCCTCCGCTTTGGCTATCCGCCAAAAGCACACCTTTCTCGGTCATATTTTTCAGGCGACCCGCCGAATTTCGACTCAGAGACAAGTGTTGAAAATTACAATTTTCATCAATTTAAGTCACTCAGGTGACATTGCCCGCCCCCAAATATGGTTGTAAAGTCCTTACTTCATAGACAATTTGTTGTTTTGTGCCTTTAAACGACGTGTGTCTGCGCTGTCCCGTGTGCTCTTCTGTGCCTTTCTTGACAGGCGTTACTTGTAAATTGAAATTAATGTCACTTTCTGCTTCTGCACGTATATTTATTCTAGATACAATTGTAAATATGCATGTAAAACCTGTGGTTTGGATATGGTAGCAGTGATTCACAGTGCCGAGCTCCAACCGTAGGGGCCGACTCCTCCGCTTTGGCTATCCGCCAAAAGCACACCTTCCTCGGTCATATTTTTCAGGCGACCCGCCGAATTTCGACTCGGAGAAAAGTGTTGAAAATGATCATTTTCATCAATTTAAGGCACTCAGGGGAACTTTCCTACCCCCAAATATGGTTGTAAAGCCCTTACTTTGTCGACCATTTGTTTTTCTGTGCCTTAAAACGACGTGTTCGGCTGCGCAATCCCCTGTGCTTTTATGTGCCTTTCTTTACAGGCGTTCTTGTATAATGTAATTAATGTCACTTTTTGCTTCGTCACGTAAATTTATTCTAGAAACACTTGTAAATATGCATATAGAACCTGTGGTTTGGATATGGTAGCAGTGATTCACAGTGCCGAGCTCCAACCGTAGGGGCCGACTCCTCCACCTTGGCTATGCGCCAAAAGCACACCTTTCTCGGTCAT